>NC_064645.1:472342904-472669268 GCF_023864345.2 Schistocerca serialis cubense
GTCTGGGAGCACCTCAATAAAACTGTACCTGCTGCATGGATAGGCTGAAGAGGTAATGCCCAATATCCTCCACATTCTCCAGCTTTTAATGCCCCTGGGCTTTTACCTTGGGGAACCGTAATGGAGGTCATTTATCGACAAAAACCACGCATATTGAATGAACTTCGAGGATGCATCGAGTATTCCTGTGCAGTTATCCAGCTGGACATGTAGTCGGTAGTTCATGCAGCAGATCAGTGGCACCCCCCCACCCCCTCCCATTCTATGCATGTTAAAGGTGACCCTTCAAACACCAGCACAAATTTTAATAACTTGAACTTTAAGCTTCACTTTCCTCGAAAATAAGTTGGATAGAAGTTTGAAACTTGGAGAATGTGTGGATCTTATACCTCTTATACCGTAGGCGTCGTTTAAGAAGGGATTTTTCGAAATTACAACCCTAATGGGTTGAAGCAGGGGATGAAGGGTTTTTAAAAAATGTCGCTATCAAGACAGTTTTGAAGCTAGAACTACGAAAATTGATATTTGGCTTCTCAGTCAGAAATAAATAAATACAGGGCTATTACAAATGATTGAAGCGATTTCATAAATTCACTGTAGCTCCATTCCTTGACATATGGTCACGACACACTACAGATATGTAGAAAAACTCATAAAGTTTTGTTCGGCTGGAGCCGCACTTCTGATTTCTGCGGCCAGAGCGCTCGAGAGCGCAGTGAGACTAGAGATGGGTCGAGCTCGTTCATTCCCGTGAACTACTTCATTCATTTCACTCTTTGCCGTGAAGCGTTCAAATGAAGTAGTTCATTCATGAAGTACGGAAGGCTGGCGAAGTTGCCCAGTTCGCCGCTCAGCCGCGGCTACGCTCGCTTCGTAATACTTCATAATTTTACCAACAGATGGCCGAACTATGCAGTAACGTGAACGCAACGTGTTACGCTCTTACAGTCTTTATCCGCCAAGTGAAACCTTATTTGTTGTATTCATGGACTGAAAACTAGGGCTACCAACGAAATGCAGTCCAATTTTGTTCCTTTTAAAATTTAAACCAAAATAGAATGAGTATGTTTACCACTGTTACAAAGTCTATATACCTACGTTAAGTAATTATTCAGAAGTTTTCCTGTAGATTTTATTTTTGTTGAGAATAATAACCCTCCAAATTCAAAACGTAAACTGTCACGATTTCAGGTAAAATCCCTCTTTATTTTCTTTGGAAAGCAGTTTTTGTGTCTGTTCACTCTTATACAATGGCTAGCAACTCGCGATCGCGTAAAAGTAGTGAAATTTGGGGTTTCTTCGCCGATTTAGGTGATGGGAAAGCAAAGTACAATTATTGTTCTAAGTGTATTTCATATAAAGGAGGAAATACATTTAATCTAGCGCGTCATGTTCGAGTGCTGCATCCAACAGTGTCATTGTCAGTCAGACGCTTAGCGCCCCCTGCTCCTGCATCTTCCGATATTTCTTGGATAAAAAACCCGCACAATCCGGAACTAACATCAGCTAATGCCAGAAGCGAACAGCAGTTGGTGCCAGAAAATAACAGTACCACTTCAGTATCAGAAAGCAGACCTCCATATCACGGAACATTACCCATGTATTTTCCGAAACCTCGTTCTAACAAAAGAAATCAGGGGATAGATTTCGCACTTCTGCAGACTGTTGTAAAGGATTATTTGCCCTTCAACATAGTGGAAAGCAAACATTTCCAAAGTTTTGTAGGCAAACTGAATGGTGCTTACAGAATGCCATCTCGGAAGACCATTTCCAGTACGCTGCTACAGCAACAGTACGCCATGATGAAAGAAATTGTGAGAGCCAAAATTAATTCTGCGGAAGCGGTTGTGCTGACAATGGATGAGTGGACCTCAACTACAAATGAGAGTTATTTGTCGGTGACAGCGCACTACGTTAAAGACCTGGAGCTGGCGTCTTCCCTCCTAGAGTGCTTTAAATATGACGAAAGGCACACGTCAGAAAAAATCTCGGAAGAACTGCTACGTGTCACAAGGGAATGGGGCATTCAAGAAAAAGTCGTCTGTGTTATCAGCGACAATGCTGCTAACATTGTGGCAGCTATAAGACTCACAGCCTGGAAACACATCCCCTGCTTTGCGCACACACTCAATTTAATTGTTCAGAATGGGCTTCCGCACATTCAACCCATTCTGAATAAAGTAAAAAAAATTGTTGAATTTTTTAAAAGAAGTTCGCAGGCCTGCACGAAACTGAAAAAGATGCAGGAACGGTTAAAAGAACCAGTTCTGACACTAAAACAGGACACTGTTACAAGATGGAATTCAACCTATGATATGCTGCGAAGAATAATCGAGGTTAAGAATTCCCTAATGACAGTTATCACTCTGAATTATCCAGATCTTCCAAATCTGACTGCAGAGGACATTGCAAGTGTAACACAAGCCTGGGACCTGTTGAAAGTTTTCAAAGACTGCACTGAGGAAATGTCAAGTGAAAATGTTGTCACTGCTTCTAAAGTTATACTACTTAGTCGCTCGTTGAAAAAATGGTGTTGCAGGTTTGTTAATAACACTGAAATTCATGTAGACGTGCAACAGATGGCCGAAAAGTTAGCTGAAGACCTAAAACGACGATTTAGAAATACAGAGGAAAATTCCATTTTCGCGGAAGCAACTGCATTGGATCCCCGGTTCAAATTACATGGTCTTTCTGATAAAAATTCTGCTGAGAAGGTGAAATTAAACCTGATCAGGCACTGTGAGAAATTTGTGACGAACACATCCACTGCTACTGCAACAATCTCCGTTCCAACCACTGGATCAACTTCCAGTCTCTGGCTCGAATTTGATGAAGTGTTTTCCAGGCTGCAGAGTAATCCACACCCGAGAGCTGCTGCAATAGTGGAAGTGGACAAATACACTCCTGGAAATTGAAATAAGAACACCGTGAATTCATTGTCCCAGGAAGGGGAAACTTTATTGACACATTCCTGGGGTCAGATACATCACATGATCACACTGACAGAACCACAGGCACATAGACACAGGCAACAGAGCATGCACAATGTCGGCACTAGTACAGTGTATATCCACCTTTCGCAGCAATGCAGGCTGCTATTCTCCCATGGAGACGATCGTAGAGATGCTGGATGTAGTCCTGTGGAACGGCTTGCCATGCCATTTCCACCTGGCGCCTCAGTTGGACCAGCGTTCGTGCTGGACGTGCAGACCGCGTGAGACGCCGCTTCATCCAGTCCCAAACATGCTCAATGGGGGACAGATCCGGAGATCTTGCTGGTCAGGGTAGTTGACTTACACCTTCTAGAGCACGTTGGGTGGCACGGGATACATGCGGACGTGCATTGTCCTGTTGGAACAGCAAGTTCCCTTGCCGGTCTAGGAATGGTAGAACGATGGGTTCGATGACGGTTTGGATGTACCGTGCACTATTCAGTGTCCCCTCGACGATCACCAGTGGTGTACGGCCAGTGTAGGAGATCGCTCCCCACACCATGATGCCGGGTGTTGGCCCTGTGTGCCTCGGTCGTATGCAGTCCTGATTGTGGCGCTCACCTGCACGGCGCCAAACACGCATACGACCATCATTGGCACCAAGGCAGAAGTGACTCTCGTCGCTGAAGACGACACGTCTCCATTCGTCCCTCCATTCACGCCTGTCGCGACACCATTGGAGGCGGGCTGCACGATGTTGGGGCGTGAGCGGAAGACGGCCTATAACGGTGTGCGGGACCGTAGCCCAGCTTCATGGAGACGGTTGCGAATGGTCCTCGCCGATACCCCAGGAGCAGCAGTGTCCCTAATTTGCTGGGAAGTGGCGGTGCGGTCCCCTACGGCACTGCGTAGGATCCTACGGTCTTGGCGTGCATCCGTGCGTCGCTGCGGTCCGGTCCCAGGTCGACGGGCACGTGCACCTTCCGCCGACCACTGGCGACAACATCGATGTACTGTGGAGACCTCACGCCCCACGTGTTGAGCAATTCGGCGGTACGTCCACCCGGCCTCCCGCATGCCCACTGTACGCCCTCGGTCAAAGTCCGTCAACTGCACATACGATTCACGTCCACGCTGTCGCGGCGTGCTACCAGTGTTAAAGACTGCGATGGAGCTCCGTATGCCACGGCAAACTGGCTGACACTGACGGCGGCGGTGCACAAATGCTGCGCAGCTAGCGCCATTCGACGGCCAACACCGCGGTTCCTGGTGTGTCCGCTGTGCCGTGCGTGTGATCATTGCTTGTACAGCCCTCTCGCAGTGTCCGGAGCAAGTATGGTGGGTCTGACACACCGGTGTCAATGTGTCCTTTTTTCCATTTCCAGGAGTGTATTTACAAGAGCCCCTGCTACAGAGACTAGGCAATCCACTTCAGTGGTGGTCTGAACAGCTGTCAGTATACCCCTCGCTCTTTGAACTTGCAAAAATACGACTATGTATTGTCGCAACCTCCACGCCGTGTGAAAGAGTGTTCTCGAAGGCAGGACACCTTATAACTGACAGAAGAAATCGCCTGACAGGGAAAAAAAGTGGAACAAATCATGTTTTTAAACGGAAATCTCTGAAGATTCACCAAATCCGTTGATGTTTATTCATAAATATATATGTGTATTTTTTTTGAATTTAATTAGGACAATCCTCAAATTGACATTTAGTGTAATTATTTCAATAATGTGTACGAGATAAACATTCCTACATGAGCTATTATCTTTCAAGCGTGGATTCCACGCATGCTTCAGTTCCAGACTGACAAGGTAAGCATTTTATTTTCATGTTGACTGTGCGTGCTCACACAGCCAGCCTCTTCTTTTGTATTTTAATATTCATTTGTCTGCAAGCGCTGCCAACGGTAGCTTACCCGTAGACGCGAAGTATAACTCCACAAATAGCCGCTGGTAATGATGTCAGCACTGCAGGAAGCAGCTGACGCTACCTTCCCCTCGCCCCTCATCGACTGTACCCCTCCTAACCCTATCGTTCCCCAGAAACACCGCGCGATTCGTCGACAGGCAGTAGAGGGAGGACTGAAGTGAAGGGAGAATGAGTGACGTAGCGCCGATGTACTGGGGGAGGGAGAGGGGAAGAGAGTTAGTGACCTAGAAAAAAGTGTGGAGTGTGCTATCTGCGAAGAGTTTGAAGTACCAGTTCATTGAAATTGATTGGTTAGTTCACACTTCACTGGAGTGAAGCGTTCATTTGAACGACTCATTCACGACCTCCCCATCACTAAGTGAGACAAAATGGCGACAGGAGCCGAGAAAGCGTATGTCGTGCTTGAAATGCACTCACATCAGTCAATCATAACAGTGCAACGACACTTCAGGACGAAGTTCAACAAAGATCCACCAACTACTAACTCCATTCGGCGATGGTATGCGCAGTTTAAAGCTTCTGGATGCCTCTGTAAGGGGAAACCAACGGGTCGGCCTGCAGTGAGCGAAGAAACGGCTGAACGCGTGCGGGCAAGTTTCACGCGTAGCCCGCGGAAGTCGACGAATAAAGCAAGCAGGGAGCTAAACGTACCACAGCCGACGGTTTGGAAAATCTTACGGAAAAGGCTAAAGCAGAAGCCTTACCGTTTACAATTACTACAAGCCCTGACACCCGATGACAAAGTCAAACGCTTTGAATTTTGGGCGCGGTTGCAACAGCTCATGGAAGAGGATGCGTTCAGTGCGAAACTTGTTTTCAGTGATGGAGCAACATTTTTTCTTAATGGTGAAGTGAACAGACACAATGAGCGAATCTGGGCGGTAGAGAATCCTCACGCATTCGTGCAGCAAATTCGTAATTCACCAAAAGTTAACGTGTTTTGTGCAATCTCGCGGTTTAAAGTTTACGGCCCCTTTTTCTTCTGCGAAAAAACGTTACAGGACATGCTCGAAAATTGGCTCATACCACAACTGGAGACCGACAGCGCCGACTTCATCTTTCAACAGGATGGTGCTCCACCGCACTTCCATCATGATGTTCGGCATTTCTTAAACAGGAGATCGGAAAACCGATGGATCGGTCGCGGTGGAGATCATGATCAGCAATTCATGTCATGGCCTCCACGTTCTCCCGACTTAACCCCATGCGATTTCTTTCTGTGAGGTTATGTGAAAGATTCAGTGTTTAAACCTCCTCTACCAAGAAACGTGCCAGAACTGCGAGCTCGCATCAACGATGCTTTCGAACTCGTTGAAGGGGACATGCTGCGCCGAGTGTGGGAGGAACTTGATTATCGGCTTGATGTCTGCCGAATCACTAAAGGGGCACATATCGAACATTTGTGAATGCCTAAAAACACTGTTTGAGTTTTTGTACATGTGTGCAAAGCATTGTGAAAATATCTCAAATAATAAAGTTATTGTAGAGCTGTGAAATCGCTTCAATCATTTGTAATAACCCTGTATGTGTTTGAGCAGTTTTGGAAATTTAGCCTTGGGTGAGTGAAACAGCGCGTGAAAGATTTTTTTTGAGAATATATCATTGTTAAAGAACTACTAAAGTATATTAAAGCGATATATAACACCATCGGTGTTTGGCTTCCGGTTACAAATAAAATTTTTGCGAATTGAACTTCTAAGAAGGCGAAATAGGAAATGAAAGTTTTTATGAAAATAGTTTTTTGTGAAAGCATTTTAAGCTGCATCTATGAAAATTAGAAGTAAAAAAATACATGTTTCAATGTTTTTGGAAATTCGTCCCCTATGGGGGTGAAACAAGGATGAAAGTTTTTATGGAATTATTTCATTATGCAAGCATTTATGAAACAAAATCTATGAAAATTTGTATTTGGCTTAGAAATAAAACGTACTCATGTTCTGTTTTTAGAAATTCAACCGAGAACTGAGTGACTGATTCAATGACCCGTCATTAGAGACCGGATTGTATGCATCATAAAAAAATGCATGCAAATATGCATGAAAAATGCTTAAAATGCATGAAAAGTGTGGAAATATGCAAAATCAAATAATAATAAAAAAAACATAGTAGTTACTGCGTGCTTCATATCTCAAAGTCTAACCTGTATGTATCAATACCGAGTTTCAAGAATTGCTCCTTGTTTGCTATTGTTGTCAGTAACAAGCGGATGCGATATGGGTGAGTCGCGATGAAACAATCGATATGTACAGGACCAACTTCGAGATATATCGCACGCAGAGGGCCACGCTCAAAAACTCCGTAATATTTTGTTTAAAAAGCAACAAACAATCATGAATTTTTTTGAACAGCATTAACTTTTAACTGATACTATTGGACCAAAGCATCACTTACAATTTATTTTACGTTTTTCTATTGTTGTAAACATAAACGACCAAGTACTGTTCCAAATGTTCCGTAGTAAGATTGTGTCTCCGATCACTCAAAACATTTTTATAAACAGAAAAGGACTGTTCTACATTAACTGATGTCGAATTTGCATGCTATTTTGGCACTTGTTGCTTCTGGTAAAAGCTCACCCGTCCCATTAATAAAACTATGAGTTTGGCACAAGAGTTCAAAGCCTGGGTTATTGTTTAAAGTGTTTTCAAACTTTTGTTTAAGTTTTCTTGGGAATACCTCAGGCAATGAGAAGTTAACTAGAATAATTTTATTTATTAACTGAGTTTCAAGCTTTTTAATAATTGCGGGTATATGGGAAAAATGAGTGCTAATCACAGCAAACTCTTTTTAAATACCGTAATTATTAAAAGCTTCCTTGCACTGGCAAACTACCGAAGCCTCTGCACTATCGAAGTCGTTTTCTAGCCCTCTAATGGCCTCGAAATGTTCATTGTAAAACAACACAGCTTCGACCCACGTACCCCAACGAGTTACCACTGGTTTGGGTGGTAAAGATACATTTGGTAGTTTTTCTTTGTAGGTTTTGATGCTAGCAGGAGCTTTTAGAAACACTTTCTTTGAGGATGAAATCAGTTTATTTTCATTCACAAACGTGGAACGTACTTCTTCAGCAAGGCGATGTACTCCATGAACAAAGCACGTCACAAGAGTCACATTGGGATAAAATGCTCGGAGGGCTTTTCCTGCTTTGATCATATAGGTTGCAGCACCTAAAATAAACACAAACACCCTTTCATCTGCAGAAGATTCTGGAAATATATTTCTAATACCCTCATTCACAAATCTGGTGATCGTAGAATTTTATTTATTTATTTATCGTATGGCAATAACAGCAAACATTGACAAGTACATAAAGTTTAATTTTACATGTATATCTAGTCAAGTATTTACATATATTTTAGTTTTACTTTTTGGCACAAATTGTATATACATTTTTAAATTGTGAAAATTACTAACTTAATATTACTGACTACTTTGACTGGTATAATTGCAAGTTAGAAAAGGCAGATGCATTTAATCGTAGTTCGATATCTAAAGATTGAAGCCAACTAACACCAGAGGGAGTAGCACTAATAGGAAGAAGAAGGCTTTCTTTTAAAGCACCAACAATTAAATTTGCAATGTAACGGCCTCAAGCGTCTGTAGTTTCGTCAACTGAAATCCAGACAATGCTGTCCTTGAGTTCATTGCGTATTTGTTCCAGAATTTTTACGTAAATTGTCGTTATGTAATTTTTACGCCATGTTCATTCATCTGGTGTATTTTGATTTAAGCAATATTTGCGCAGGAAGCCTTTGAGGATTGGGTTTGTAAGTCTGTGAAGGGGAATATTGCTTGCAATGAATGCTTCATATTGATCCATGTTAAACCGACCTTTTTGGTTACCTTTGGACGAATCACAGCTACTACAACTTGCTGTTGTCAGAAGTTATTCTCGCAGTCCTTTCTTCTGCATTCCTGAGATGTGAAGACTTGTCTTGATATGCTCGTCTAATTGAAACTTTTTTTTGCACGAAACGTTTTTCTCGCAAACTCGACAATATAAAACAGTTCCATCACATGTAAATGTTCCAGGATGGTCAGCTATCCACGAAACGACGTTTCTTTTTGCAGGAAGCATGGCGCACAGAACGTTACACGCTGTACGCCGTAAACGCGTTCATCTGTGTACAAGTAAATAGAAAGGTAAACTGAAGCAATGGACTTGCGACTAAAAGTTTGCGTAGTTTAATTTAATTGTTGCCGATGCGTATGGTATGACAGCTGGAAGGGGGGAGAGATTAAGCGGGTGTGCGGGCGTAGGAGCATTGACTCGGTCTGTCTGTTCCTGTTCCTCTTCTGTAGTGATTTCGCCAGGCAGTGGCCTCTCGGTTAGCGATTGCACGCAATTCTAGGTCGCGGTCGATCTGTGAGACATCAAAACTAGATCGAGCTAGAGACCGCCCGTCAAAATTTTTAAAATATTATGAACATAGAGCGAAAATATGCATCGTCACTAGTTTTTAGTTAAAATATGGAATAACCGGTGAAAAGGAGCCAAATATGCAAATGCATATGGAACATGCAAATGCATAATATCCGGTATCTACTCATCATCACCCAGCCCAAACCGCTAAGGACAGAAACTTGAAGTTTAGGAAGGGTGAAGATCTTATATTGAAGTCATCATTTAAGAAGGGACTGTGTGAAATTCCACTCCTAATGGAGTGAAATACGGAATGAAAGGATTTTTGAAATTATGTCGCCATTAAGGGAATTTTCAAGCTAGAACTACGAAAACTTGTATTTGGTTTCTCAGTAAGAAAATAAAAATACATGTTTCAGCATTTTTGGAAATTTAATCACTAAGGGGGAAAAATAGTAAAATACTCGGTGAAAATCTTTTTTTGAAAATAAGTAGTTACTAAAGAATTGCTAAAGGATTTTTAAGGCTACATTTATGACAATTGGTATTTGGCTTCTCAGTTAGATATAAAAAAATACGTTTTTCAGTGTTTCTGGAAACTCACTCCCTAAGGGAATAGAATTGAGCATGAAAATTTTTAAGAAAACGTTTCGTTACATTAAAAATTTTAAAGCTAAATTTATGAAAACTGGTATTTCACTTCTCGGTTAGATATAAAGAAATATCTGTTAGTGGGTGAAAGTTTCTATGGAAATATATCCACAAGAACGTAAAAAGCATGATTAGAAAAATCTTTGGACCCCTGCTACAGAAATAAACAAATTTTTTATTTGTAATGCACTGCCGCTATTTGAGTTCGTCTTGTCATAAGGAGGTCGGTAGTGGTGCTATGGACGCTAGAAAATGGAGCGCGAAGTGGAGAAATCGAAACATTTCCGACATATTCTTGTGTTTACGTTCAGTAGAGGTATGGCAGCGGCGGGAGGCAGCCAGGAACATTTGCGCTGTGTGTGGGGATAGTGGCATTGGACAGAGCACGGCAAGAAAATGGCTTTCTCATTTTATGGAGGATCGTTTTGACATTAGTGACCTACACGTTCAGGAAGATCTTCGGGGTTTGATGAAGATGATTTAAACGCTTTAATCCTCAATGATTCACGTCAGTGTCCTCGAGAACTGGCATATGTGATGAACTGTGATCATTCCACCATCGTGCGACATTTGCATGCGGGGGGGAAGATTCAAAAATTGGATGTATGAGTACCACATATTGGCCAGCCGCGGTGGCCGAGCCGTTCTAGGCGCTTCAGTCCGTAACCACGCGGCTACTACGGTCGCAGGTTCGAATCCTGCCTCCGGCATGGATGTGTGTGATGTCCTTAGGTTAGTTAGGTTTAAGTAGTTCTAAGTTCTAGGGGACTGATGACCTAAGATGTTAAGTCCCATAGTGCTCACAGCCATTTGAACCATTTGAACTTTCCGGTGTCTCCAGGTCTCTTAAACGTATACAACCTTCTTTCATGATTCTTAAACCAAGTGTTAGCTATTATTGAATCATGTTCTCTGCAAAATTCTACCAGGAGGCTTCCTCTTGCGTTCCTTACCCCCAGTCCATATTCACCTACTACTTCTATTCCTTTGTCTACCATCGAATTCCCCCATGACTACTAAATTTTCGTCTCCGTTAATTATCTGAATAATTTCTTTCAACTCATCATGCATTTATTCAATATCTTCGTCGTCTGTGGAACTAGTTGGCACATAAATTTGTACTACAGTGGAAGGTGTGGGCTTCACGTCTATCTTGGCTACGATAATGAGTTCACTGTGCTATTCGTAGTAGCTTATCCGCAATCCTATTTTTTATTGATTATTAAACCTACTCTTGCATTACCCGTATTTTATTTTGTATTTATAACCCTGTATTCACCTGACCAGGAGTCCTGTTCCTCCCGCCACCGAACTTCACTAATTCCCGCTATATCTAACCTTAACCTAAGCATTTCCCTTTTTAAATTTTCTATCCTACCTGCCCGATTAACGGATCTGACGCTCCACGCTCCGATCTGTAGAACGACAGTTTTATTTCTCTTGATAACGACGTCCTCCTGAGTAGTCCCCGCCCAGAGATCGGAATGTGTGGCTATTTTACCTCCGGAATATTTTATTCAAGAGGTCGCCATCATCATTAACCATATAGTAAAGCTGCATGCCTTCGGGAAAAATTACGGCTGTAGTTTCTCCTTGCTTTCACCTGTTCGCCGTACCAGCACAGCAATGGTATTTTGGTTGATGTTACAAGGCCAGTTCAGTCAGTCATCCACATTGTTGCCCCTGCAACTGTTAGAAACACTGCTGCCCCTCTTCAGGAACCACAAGTTTGTCTGGCCTCTCACCAGATACCCCTCCGTTGTCCGGGAACAGCGGTGACGGAACAGTCGCACCTTGATTTTCAATGTACGATGTCTGTTAAAAAAATTTATGAACATTCGTACTTTCGCGCCAATGATGTGTTGGAGCAAAATGCGGTTGGCATCCTTGCACACGGCTGTTTTTCATGTATAACTACCAGAAGTTTCATTGTTGATTGACTGTTAGTTGTTATTCAGTGCTGTATTGAGTAGTGTCGCAGACTTTGCGAATTTTGAGGTGGCAGAGTTAGAGGAGTAGCGCGTTTGCATTAAATTCTGCGTGAAACTAAAGAAAATCCTTACAGGGACACGCCAAATGATGGAGGAAGCCCACGGTGATGAGTGCTTAAGCCGTACTCGGTGTTATGGATGGTTCACACGGTTTAGAAATGGCCGGACGTAAGTTAAAAATGACCCACGTTCAGGACGCCCCTCGACGTCTACCGAAGATGCTCACGTCAGGAACGTCAACGAAATTGTGCGTAACAAACAAAGACTGACTGTCCGAGAAGTGGCAGAAGTATGTAACATTTCAGTTGGATCATGTCATGAAATCCTGACACAGCATCCTGGAATGCATCGTGTTGCCACCAAGTTTGTCCAACGGCTCATGAGTAAAGATCAGATAGACCTTCGCCTCGCAATCTCTAAAGAGCTTTTGGATCTCACTAATAAATGAGATGGTCCCTATGGACTACTTTTATTTCTTATGTAGTCGAAAATCCCGTTGAAAGGACGAAGATTTGCAACGATAGACGAGATTAAAGAAAATTCGCAGACGTTTCTACGAGCGATCCGGGAAGACTGCTTGCGGAATTGGAAACGGCGTTGGGAACGGTGCATCAGTTGTGGAAGAGAGTTTTTCGAAGGAGACCGTGTTCAATAAGTTAAACGTAGAAAAATTCTGTGAACAAAGTTCCAGAATTTTTTGACCAGACCTCACATGGACAGTATTTCACTATCATATTTCTTTGTCAAAGTTGATATATCAAATATTTATGTCAAAGAAATTTGATGGTATAATAAGAAACTTTGTCAGATCTCGCCTGTTGGCGAATACAAACATCATCAATCTAGGGCCTTGCCGTAGATTTGATCATAAAAGTCGCTCGTCTTGTGTTTACTGCAATATCAAACGTAACCACTTGGAGCGCTGGCGTCGCTACAGCTATTTGACGTTGCTGTAGTCTATTTGTAAACATGGCTTCAAAATTGGTGTTTTCCTTCGACTCGTTTTTTTTCCCAATAAACTTGCTTCGATTAGGATGAGCGGGGTGACCAAAGGCTATTAAATGTGTGCTGATGGGCAGGTTGAATATGCTGCAGGGGACATGTGTAAACAATCACAGCTGAAGCCATCCCTCTCTACATCTGGAAACATCGAGGCAGCTTTTCAGCAAGCCAGAATAGAGTTCTTAGCTTTCCATTCTACTTTGACTATTTTTGAACTCTGGAAGCCACAAGTTAAAAAGCGCTTCATCTGTTTCGTACTTTTTATTAATTGTTTAGTTGTTGGGACACTAATTCCATTAATTAAATTATTCAAAAATAAAAATAGTTCTCATTGTCCACGTAGTGTACTAAACATTTATTTACCTTTACGTATTCCCCCTTCACTGCTTTATAAATCGATTCACATGTTTCTGGAATTACTTTGGTTAATGTGCAATGTCATATTCGAGTGCTGTGCTGCAAACAAGAGTAGCCCTATCATGTATCAAGAAATCCCAGTGTCACAGTTTGCTGTCTTCTGCAGGTATTGCGTTTCTCAAGTGAGTATTTTGCTTTGTAATATGACAAGCCACTTTACTGACGAAATATTGAAATACACTCTCATTAAATCGTATGTGATTTATACCTAAGAGTTGACACCCTCCACTTGCAGCTCTCGTATCAATTTTTTCTGAATGCTTTTATTATCTCGAAGTAATACATGTGGCTTCAGCAGCGCGTAACAACAAGTCGTTATCCGACATATTGAAATTTGACGAAAACTATGACGATAGTGTAACACCCCTTTTTTAGCGCCACGTCAAAGATCTTTATCAAGGAAATTTGACGGCCGGCCAGTGTGGCCGAGCGGTTCTAGGCGCTTCAGTTAGGAACCGCGCGACCGCTACGGTCACAGGTTCGAATCCTGCCTCCGGCGTGGATGTGTGTGATGTCCTTAGGTTAGTTAGGTTTAAGTAGTTCTAAGTTCTAGGGAACTGATGACCTCATATGTCGAGTCTCATAGAGCTCAGAGCCTTTTTTTTTTATTGAAATCTGACGAATATTTGATTATATTTCTTTGTCAAAGAAATATGATAGTGTGTAAGTAGGCTGTTCAGGTTTTCTTATGTAAGTAGGCTGTTTAGGTTTTTATATGGGTAACGCCACGTAGCGCTCTGTATGAAAATCACTGGCTGTGCTGTGTGCAGTCTGTGGCTGGTTTGCATTGCTGTTGGCTATTGTAGTGTAGGGCAGTTGGCTGTTAACAGCGCGTAGCGTTGCGCAGTTGGAGGTGAGCCGCCAGCAGTGGTGGATGTGGGGAGAGAAATGGAGTTTTGAGAGCGGATGATCTGGACGTGTGTCCATCAGAGACAGTAAATTTGTAAGACTGGATGTCATGAACTGCTATATATATTATGACTTTTGAACACTATTAAGGTAAATACATTGTTTGTTCTCTATCAAAATCTTTCATTTGCTAACTATGCCTATCAGTAGTTTGTGCCTTCAGTAGTTAGAATCTTTTATTTAGCTGCCAGTATTGGTGTTCGCTGTATTGCAGTAATTCGAGTAACGGAGATTTTTGTGAGGTAAGTGATTTGTGAAAGGTATAGGTTAATGTTAAAAATGGCTCTGAGCACTATGGGGCTTAACATCTATGGTCATCAGTCCCCTTGAACGTAGAACTACTTAAACCTAACTAACCTAAGGACATCACACAATACCCAGTCATCACGAGGCAGAGAAAATCCCTGACCCCGCCGGGAATCGAACGCGGGAACCCTGGCGTGGGAAGCGAGAACGCTACCGCACGACCACGAGCTGCGGACAGGTTAATGTTAGTCAGGGCCATTCTTTTGTAGGGATTTTTGAAAGTCAGATTGCGTTGCGCTAAAAATATTGTGTGTCAGTTTAGTGTTGATCAGAATAGGTAAAGAGCGAAATGTCTGAGTACGTTCAGTTCTGCTCAGCTGTTTGACAATCAAATAACGTAAGATGTTTATCAGCACAGTCAATCAAAAATTTTTCAAAGGGGACGTTTCAAGTGTAATACCGGACTGTGCAACCCTCAACATTAGACTACTACATTAGAATAGCAGTTGTTGTGTTGTTGATCTCTGATTTGTGGGTGGTTGAGAATTTCTGACTCGGTGCTGCCCCGGTCTTCCGGCATGAAAGACACGTTGTAACACCAAGCAACTTGGGCTGTGTGGCTGGAACCTGTCTGTCGTGTTGCGTTTTGTTCGTGCAGACGCGCTTCCGTCGCGGCTCGTCATCGGCGTCCAGTGCTTCTTGGCCACGTGGTGCGGCTTCGTGGTGCGCATCTGCCTCAGCCTGCTGCTGCTCGCCATGGTGTACCCCTCCAAGGCCGAGGTGGCCGAGGACCGCAGTATCTTCCTAGTGCCCGTCAGCGCGAAGAACAACCTGACCACGCTCTCCGCGGATGAGCCTCTGCCAGATGTAAGTAGGCCACTGAGGCGCGGGACGTTCTTCATCCAAGGTGCCGTGTACGTCTGACAGATCAGGTGGTACTTTATTGCGAAAAAGTAGGTGGCGAAAAGTTTCTTTCTGAAATTTTTTTTTCTTAACATCTGTACCAAAATACACTCATGCTCATAAATTAAGGATAATGTGGGCGGCTTGCGGATTTAAATCACCTCGGGGTATGACCATGCTGTGCATTTGACCTGCGGTCGTCGCACGGTGGCGCTGGCAGCAGTCCACATACGCAGAGGTGTGTTGGTGCATGTCGGGGTATGGTGCAGCGAGTAAGTGTGCAGACATTTTCAGACGTGCTAATGGTGACTGTGTGTTGAAAATGGCTCAAAGAACACATATTAATGACGTTATGAGGGGTAGAATACTTGGGCGACTGGAGGCTGGTCAAACACAGCAGGTCGTAGCACGGGCCCTCCGTGTGCCACAAGTGTGATCTCAAGATTATGGCAACGATTCCAGCAGACAGGAAACATGATCAGGCGTTACAGTACGGGACTTACATAGTGTACAACACCACAAGAAGACCGATATCTCACCATCAGTGTCCGCAGACGGCCACGGAGTACTGCAGGTAGCCTTGCTAGGGACCTTACTGCAGTCACTGGAACAGTTGTCTCCAAACACACAGTCTACAGACGACTGAAAAGACATGGTCTATTCGCCCAGAGATCTGCAAGGTGCATTCCACTGACCCATGGTCACAGGAGTGTCTGTAATGCCTGGTGTCAAGAACACAGTACATGGTCATTGGAACAGTGGTCCCAGGTTATGTTCACGGACGAGTTCAGGTATAGTCTGAACAGTGATTCTCGGTGGGTTTTCATCTGGCGTGAACCAGGAACCAGATACCAACCCTTTAGTGTCCTTGAAAGGGACCTGTATGGAGATCGTGGTTTGATGGTGTGGGGTGGGATTATGATTGGTGCACGTAAACCCCTGCATGTCTTTGACAGAGGAACATTAACAGACCAGGTGTATCGGGACGTCATTTTGCACCAGTATGTCCATCTTTACAGGGGTGCAGTGGGCCCCACCTTCCTCCTGATGGATGATAACGCACGGACCCACCGAACTGCCATCATGGAGGAGTACCTTGATACAGAAGATATCAGGCGAATGGAGTGGCCTGCCTGTTCTCCAGACCTAAACCCCATCGAGCACATCTGGGATGCTCTAGGTCGACGTGTCGCTGCACGTCTTCAAACCCCTACGACACTGCAGGAGCTCCGACAGGCACTGATGCAAGAATGGGAGGCTGTACCCCTGCAGCTGCTCGATCACCTGATCCAGGGTATGCCAGCCCGTTGTGCGGCCTGTGTACGTGTGCATTGTGATCATATTCCATATTGATGTCGGGGTGCATGCGCAGCAAACAATGGCGTTTTGTAGCACATGTGTTTCGGGACTGTTTTATCAACTTATCACCAATACCGTGGACTTACAGATCGGTGTCGTGTATATTCCCTATGTGCCTATGCTATTAGCGCCAGGTTTGTGTAATGCCACGTTGTGTGGCACCACATTCTGCAATTATCCTTAATTTATGAGCATGAGTGTAGATTTAATCTTTGCCAAGCCAGATGGGTACAAATGATAATTTAGAAACCAAATGCTAAATGTAAAACTATGCATTGAACAGGTTGCAAATGAATAACTAAAAAAAGGATGAAGGAAGAAATAAAAATGGATTAAGAGCGTGGAAAGAAGATAAATAAAAGCAGTTGAGGAAACGAACGAGCAGAACAGATGTATTTGCTGGTGAAAACAGAATCTGCGAAACAAGAATATAAAGAGAAAAGAAATCAAGAACATGATCAGGAAAACAAATGTAGAATTTAATGCGATTCACACAGAAGACAATATATAGCTCACAGGATGAGAAACCATGTAAATAAAACTGAAAAAGAGAGAACTGACCTAAATATAGTATCAGAAGATAAATGGATAGCACAGTATAATAAACAACTGTGTTGTAATGAAAACCAGGCATTAGAAGACAACACCCTGAAAAGGATTAACCATGTTACATGTAACAAGTTTACAAAATCTTTACCCAAAGCATACAAAACAGTTTAATAATATATAAACATCTCATCTTAATGAGTGTGCATCTTGAGATGGAAGAAGTTCATCAGGAATAATTCAAATCATTAACTAAAATTACTAAACATTATTTTCATATATGTTGTGTATTCAAAAAGGAGCGAAATAACAGGAATTTCTAGGTGCACAATATATAGACAATACAATAATATGACCATAGAAGTTCTTACTCTGTACGCAGTTGTCACGATGGCCTTGGTCTGCTACAATTAAAATAAAAATACAAATATCTCAGAGTTTATTTAAATAGCTGTAACTTACGATCCAGATAAAACAGCATTCATATCTCCTAAGAGTGTTATCAGTTTTACCCTCATGAAGAGCTACCAAATGAACAGGACACTTTGGACTCTCTGACTTCAAAATTTTTAATTATCAACTTTGAATTAATTTGCAAACTTTAATGTAGTGATAAATTTTAAAAGAGGTGTATAGGTAAGCGTAAAGTTAATTCTCGCTCTCTCACGCAAGCGTAAAATTAGTCGTGTGCTCCAGCTCTGGCTGTGACGAAGTTTCACCCAGGCAGTGTCCGACCAACACGCACATGAAGACTGAACACACCACGAGACGAGGATGGCGAAACCCCCTTCTACCATCGGGGTTCGCGCGGAATTCACTCAAAATTTACAGCCTTTAGATTTGACTGATTTATTGTGTAACCGAAGTTCAACGAATTACTTTTAGCACTCATGTGGATGACCTCACACATTTCGTTATATGGTGTCAGTCGCCAATTTTCGCGGCATACAGATAGCTTTTCTAATCGTTTTGCAATTTGTTTTCATCTTGTAATGCGTTTACCATCTCCAAACAACCTAAGATCGTTGCTCAGATTGTCCCCTAAACCGTTTATATACGAGGGTTGTCCAGAAAGTAAGTTCCGATCGGTAAAATCGGGAAAATCCGGTAAACCTTTGCACAGATGTGTTGGACAGTGTATCTAGTATGCCGGTCGATCGTGTCGCGTGACTGTTTTCAGTTTTGAGTGAACAGTGAGCACGTAAAGTCTTCCGCCAAGTATGAGGGCCTGGTTAGAGATTTCGCCTGTGTCATGCAGCCCACATAACACAACTGTCGAGCAGTTCCTTCTTCATGCCAATTCTCGGCCGCCCATTGCAGGGGCAATGAAGATGCTCCTGCAGCGTTTCTGATGAGAAGTGCTTGATCACCCCCATTGCAGTCCGTGATTGGCACCCCCTGAGTCTCGTCTCTGCTCACAAGAACCGCTGGTTATGAAGACAAAATTTTTCCACAGACAACGAGCTGCAACTGGCCGAAAGTACAGGCGGCTGCTTTCTATGACGAGGATATTGGAAAGTTGATACAACACTACGACAACACTCGAAGTTGGAGCGGCGATTATGTAGAGAAGTAGGTGGAATGTGTACCTAACTGATGCAAATAATACGTTTCTGGTTTTCACTGTGGTTTCCATTTCGCGACCGATCGGAACTTAGTTTCTGGACAACCCTCGTAGATAAAGAACAACAGAGCGCCTATAACTCTACCTTAGGGAACGTCAGAAATCACTTTTGTTTTACTCGATGACTTTCCTTCAGTTACTACAGTGTCAAAAGCCTTCTGAAAATCTAGAAATACGGGATCAATTTGAAATCCCTTGTCAGTAACACACAAAACTTCGTGTGAGTAAGGAGCTAGTCGTGTTTCACAAGAACAATGTTTTCTAAATCCGTATTTAGTGTGAGTCAATTGACCGTTCTCTTCGAGGTAATTCGTAATGTTCTAACACAATACATGTTCTAAAATCCTGTTGCATATCGACCTTAGATGATATGGGCCTGTAATTTAGTGGATTACTCCTACTATCTTTTTTTAATATGGGTGTGACCTGTGCAACTTTCCTGTCTTTGGGTACGGATCTTTCGTCGAGCGAACGGTTGTATATGATTAAGTATGGAGCTATTGCATCAGAATACTCTGAATAGAACCTAATTGGTATACAGTCTGGACCAGAAGACTTGCTTTTATTAAGTTGTTTCACTACTCTGAGGATATTTACTTCTACCTTACTCGTGTTTGCAACTGTTCTTGATTCTAAATCTGGGATACTTACTTCGTCTTCTTTGGTGAAGGAATTTTGGAAGGCTGTGTTTAGTAACTCTGCTTCAGCAACACCGTCATCGATAGTATTTCCATTGCTTATTGCGCAGAGAAGGCATTAATTGTGTCTTGCACCTAGCATACTTTACATACGACTAGACTCTCTTTGGATTTTCTGTCAGGTTTCGAGACAAAGTTTCGTTGTGGAAGCTATTATAAGCATCTCGTATTGAAGACCGCGCTAAATTTCGAGCTTCTGTAAAAGATCGCCAATCTTGAAGATTTTGTGTTTGGTTAATTTTGGCATGCCTTTTTCGTTGTTTCTGCAACAGTGTTCTAACCTGTTTTGTGTACCAAGGGCGGATCAACTCCGTCGTTTGTTAATTTATTTGGTATAAAGCTCTTAATTGCTGTCGATACCATTTCTTTGAATTCAAGCCACATCTGGTCTACACTTACCGGTATGTTGGTAATTTGGGAGAAATGAAGATTGACTCGAAGAGATGTGTCAAGTGAATTTTATTTGCTCTTTTGAATAGGTATATTTTTCGTTTAGTTTTGGATGATATGAGAGTTACAACACTCCATCTCGCTATGACAACCCTGTTTTCACTAATCCCTGTATCCGTTTTGATGCTCGTTATTAGCTCAGGATGATTCATTGCTAAGAGGTCAAGTGTGTTTTTACAACCGTTTACTTTTCGAGTGGACTCAAAAACTAACTGCTCGAAATAATTTTCTGGAAATGCTTTTAGCACAAGTTCGGGTGTTGTTTTATGCGTACCTCCGAATTTGAACAGATATTTTTGTCAACATACCGAGGGTAAATTGAAGTGACCACCAACTGTAATTGTATGAGTTGGGTACGTGTTTGGAATTAGACTCAAGTTTTCTTTGTACGTGTCAGCAGTTGTATCATCTGAATCGAGAAGTCGGTGAAAGGACCGAATTATTATTTTATTCCGGTTGCCAAGGACGACCGCTACCCATACTAACTCAGAGGAACTGTGTACTTCAAATTCGCTACAAGATAAACTACTTCTAACAGCAACAAATTTGCCACCGTCTACTGTGTTTAGCCTATCCTTTCTGAACACCGTTACGTCTTTCGCAAAAATTTCGGCTGAACTTACCTCCGGCTTTAGGCAGCTGCATCGGTCCTTTCTATTAGCGCTTGGACCTTTGGTAGTTTCCCAACACAGCTACGACAGTTTACAACTGTTACATTTACAGTTCCTGGATGTACGTTCATCCTGTGTTCGACTTGCACCCATTGAGACTGAGGCCCTTTTTTGTGTTTCCCCGAGACCCTCTAACTTAAAAAAACCGCCCAGTCCACGCCACGCAGCCCCTGTTACCCGTGTAGCCGCCTCCTGTGTATAGTGGACACCTGACCTATTCAGCAGAACCCGAAACCCAACCACCCCATGGCGCAAGTCGAGGAGTCTGCAGCCTACACGGTCGCAGAACCGTCTGAGCCTCTGATCAGAGCCTTCACTCGGCTCTGTACCAATCAGTCCTGTCGACTTTCATCTCCCAAGCAAGACTGGCAGCGTTTACCACTTCTGTTAGCGGCTCGAAACCAGAATGAATCTCTTCCGATCCAAAGTGACACACATCATTGGTACCGACGTGAGCAACCACCGGCAGTTATAGTTCAGTTCTTTTATCTTGGCGGCTCGCGCATGCTCGCCCAGACGCTGGAGATTGCTGCGTTGCCAGTCGCACACGACGCACGCGCCAATAGAAGCAGCGCCATAGTATAGCATAGTTCGCAAGCTTACGTGTAGGGGGGGAGCGCGCAATTCATGAAGTAAAGCCACCACGCCCGCATTAACCCTTTCGCTGCTACAAAGACGTGCTCCCTGCATTCCGCGCTGTGGGCGATTTTGTCACTGCACTGCTCGCCTGTGCAGACACATTGTGTTCCAACTGCTTTGACACTCTTTATCATTCGATTCCACAAAAACTATTTGGCTCAAAATTTAGATTTTTACCTATCTTCTTGACTGATACCTTCCCCCCATAAATGACTTAATTTTGTTTCGATGTTCAACGCAGTTATTATGCAGCATTAAATATAGTAAACCTTTGCACGAAATTTTGAAGAGTTTGCAGAGGTAAAAGTCCATAGAGTATACTTTCCGTATGGTCGATTTTAGTTGCCACAATGTTGAGAATGAAAAGTGGACAAGATACCTATAGATTTCATTTAATTTAAGTACCACATAAGTGTCGTATGTAATATTGAGAAATATTCCACCTTTCGCGACTGTAACAAAAGTTTTACTTACACTGGGCACGTTTGGCTTTATTTTAAAGCACTTCAATCAATGAAAAAGGAAGTATACAAAATACATTAAACAAAACTGTGGACTTACAAAAACATTAGGACTTGAATATACCGTCTGTCAGTGAAGTGCTCAGAGCTATGTCAAATATAATTTTGTGTGTGGCACACACAAACAGCATTTATTTGCTAAAACACTGATGAGCCAACACAAACGTTGAATATTGTGCTACCGCAGCACAAAACTACGAAAGGTGACTTGGCAATGGAGGACACAAAATACAGTCCTCTTATGATGCTTCAAAAGAGAGAAACGCGTCTGGTCTAAATAAGTCGCTTATTACAGTTGCAGAAGAGGGATATATTTCAATACCATTGGTAAAACTGCGACTGTGGAACAAAAACAAGAAATAGAACACGAATACCATTGTGTATGTGCCATACCTTTCACCGATGGAAGTGCTTTAAAATAAAGCCAAACGCGCCGTGTGTATATAAAACTTTTATTACAGTCGCGAAAGACGGAATATTTCTCAATATTACATACGACACCTATGTGGTACTTAAATTGAATGAGATATTGTTATACAGTAAATATTATATGAAATTTAGGTATCTTGTCCACATTTCTTTCTCAACATTGTGGCAACTAAAATCGACCATACGGAAAGTATACGCTATGGACTTTTACCTCTGCAAACTCTTCAAAATTTCGTGCAATGGTTTACTACATTTAATGCTGCACATCAAAACAAAATTAAGTCATTTATGGGGGGAAGGTATCAGGCAAGAAGACGTGTAAAAATTAAATTTTTTGGCCAAATAGTTTTTGTGAAATCGAATGATAAGTGTGTCAAAGCAGTGGGAACACCATGTGTCTGCACAGGCGAGAAGTGCAGTGATGACAAAATCGCGCACAGCGCGGAATGCGGGGAGCACGTGTCTGCAGCAGCGAAAAAGTTAATGAAGAGGCAAAGCACTAGAAATTTCATTCAAACGAATAAAATTCGTGAAGTAAGGCACTCCAATATTGTTTTTAAAAAAAGAAAATGTTAAGCACTGCACAAGGTTTGTACTCATAATCTTTCACTTGGCAGCCCAACACCTTAACCGTTCCGCTACCTCAGCTCATCGAACAGTGTAACTCCATAAGGACTCTAAGACCTCACGCAACTACTTATAAACACTGTTGGTATGAGTATGAATTACTCACGCTTCGTCGAAGTACAATAGGAAATAAACAATTACCGCTGTTCTTTATTGCGAAAAAGCAGTTCGTGAGATTGAAACAAACACCTTTCCTTGTTATCGCCTGAATTAGGAGTCTTATTGCTTGTTTGGTTTAATTAATTAATAGAATATGAAGCAGTTGGTATAAAGAATGCTTTTTCCAAACTTTCTGTAAAAGAAAGCCTGCTATCAAGACATTGCTTTTGTTCTATTACTTTATTTATGACTGAACGTTTCTAAAACTGAAGACACTCATCCGTGCTCTGCACTGCTGTCGAAATCTGGCAACGTCGTTCTCTGTTCATTGGCTGACTGTGTTTTGTGACGTCAGATGCGCAGAACGAACCTAAACTCGGCCGCCAAGATACATGACGCGCACTTTAGTGGCTCCATAATGGTGTGGGCTGTATTTACATGGCATGGACTGGGTCCTCTGCAACAAATGAATCGGTCGTTGACTGGAAATGGTTGTGTTTGGCTACTTGGAATACATTTGCACCCATTAATGGAATTCATGTTTCCAGAAAACAATGTCCACATCGCTGAATTGACCTAAATAAATTTGACGATTTTTTGCAGAATTTTTGTTTTTACATAAAACTATTTTCTCACATTTTAGTATATCATAAGTGTTTTGATTTTCCACATTAACAAAGCCGAAATTACATTGTTCGCACCTCTTATACAAAATTACATCCGATCACTTCAGAGGCATGCTCACGACTCTCACACTCTGCGGAAATAACAATATCCCAAAGGATTTACAATTTTTGTTTCAAATATGTGTGAATTTCTAAGGTACCAAACTGCTGAGGTCATCGGTCCCTAGACTCACACACTACTTAAACTAAGTTAAATTAACTTATGCTAAGAACAACACATACACGCGTGTCCGAAGGAGGACTCGAACCTCCGGCGGGAGGGGCCGCGCAGTCCGTGCATGACGCCTCAAACTGCGCGGCCACTCGGCGCGCCTCAGTTTTTGTTACCAAACAAATTTCTGCGAGCTTTCGTTACATTATTAACTTCGATTATTATTTCATAAATGAATCCAGAAATAAACGTAGTAAACAGTACAGGATTGCGAAATTAATAATAGAAATTTTAAAGTGTGCAAATATTTCGTAATTTCAAATGATTCTAAAAAATACAATTTTAACTGTACATTCAGAACTAGTACTTATCGATTATAAGATTCACACTAAAATATTTTACAAAGTAATTCCTTTTCATAAATTTTAGCTTCAAATATAATGTATTGTTTATAAAATTATATGAAGGTTTTCAGAAAAGCAACTGAGATAATACTGACCTGTCCAAAACTCGAATAATAATACTGGTATCGACACCTACTGTTGAGGAAAAGTAATGCTAGATGAGGGTGTCCTGTTACAGGGGTACGTAATTGGGAGGTCAGTTCGTGGACAATATCCTGCACTGGCAACATTTTCGCAATTGTGTACGGCTATAGAGGCAGCATGGTTGAATATTTCTGCGAGGACCTTTAGCGACTTGTTGAGTCCATGCTATGTCGAGTTGCTACACTGTCTCGGAAAAAGAAGGCCCGACACGATGTTAGGAGGTGTAACATGACCTTTATCACGTTAGTGTAAGTACCGGGTGATCAAAAAGCCAGTATAAATTTGAAAACTGAATAAATCACGGAATAATGTAGATAGAGAGGTACAAATTGACACACATGCTTGGAATGACATGAGGTTTTATTAGAACCAAAAAAATACAAAAGTTCAAAAAATGTCCGACAGATGGCGCTTCATCTGATCAGAATAGCAATAATTAGCATAACAAAGTAAGACAAAGCAAAGATGATGTTCTTTACAGGAAATGCTCAACATGTCCACCATCATTCCTCAACAATAGCTGTAATCGAGGAATAATGTTGTGAACAGCAATGTAAAGCACGTCCGGAGTTACGGTGAGGCACTGGCGTC
Source organism: Schistocerca serialis cubense (assembly GCF_023864345.2). Lineage (NCBI taxonomy): Eukaryota > Metazoa > Arthropoda > Insecta > Orthoptera > Acrididae > Schistocerca > Schistocerca serialis. The sequence goes on from NC_064645.1 coordinate 472,367,894, forward strand.
GGATGTTGTCTTTCAGCATCCGTAGAGATGTCGGTCGATCACGATACACATGCGACTTCAGGTAACCCCAAAGCCAGTAATCGCACAGACTGAGGTCTGGGGACCCGGGAGACCAAGCATGACGAAAGTGGTGGCTGAGCATACGCTCATCACCAAACCCTGCGGGCAAGAGATCTTTCAGGCGTCTAGCAATATGGGGTGGAACGCCATCCTGCATTTTGGTTTTAATAAAACCCCATGTCATTCCAAGCGTGTGTGTAAATTTTTACCTCTCTGTCTACATTATTCCGTGGTTTATTAAGTTTTCAAATTTATACTGACTTTTTGATCACCCGATACATAATTTAGGTGAAGTCTCTCACGGGTGCTCGGTAAAATCCCACGGACTATCAGACCAATTGTGTGATTAGATTGAAGAGTTCCTAGATAACAGAACGCAGCATGTCATTCTCAATGGAGAGAAGTCTTCCGAAGTAAGAGTGATTTCAGGTGTGCCGCAGAACATCGGAAGTTCACTAAGCTTTTTGCGGATGATGCTTAGTACTTCGAGAGGTTGTAACAATGGAAAATTGTACTGAAATGCAGGAGGATCTGCAACGAATGACGCGTGGTGCAGGGAATGGCAACTGAATCTCAATGTAGACAAGTGTAATGTGCTGCGAATACATAGAAAGAAAGATCCTTTATCATTTAGCTACAATATAGCAGGTCAGCAACTGGAAGCAGTTCATTCCATAAATTATATGGGAGTACGCGTTAGGAGTGATCTAAAATGGGATGACCATATAAAATTAATCGTCGGTAAAGCAGATGCCAGACTGAGATTCATTGGAAGAATGGTAAGGAAATGCAATCCGAAAACAAAGGAAGTAGGTTACAGTACGCTTGTTCGCCCACTGCTTGAATACTGCTCACAAGGGAACTTCCCCATCGCACCCCCCTCAGATTTAGTTATAAGAGTGCACAGTGGATAAGCCTTGAAAAACTGAACACAGATCAATCGAGAAAACAGGAAGAAGTTGTGTGGAACTATGAAAAAATAAGCAAAATATACAGTCTGAGTAGTCTATGCGTAAGATAGGCAACATCAAGGAGAGTGTGAGCTCAGGAGCGTCGTGGTCCCGTGGTTAGCGTGAGCAGTTGCGTAACGAGAGGTCCTTGGTTCAAGTCTTCCCTCGAGTGGAAAGTTTAATTTTTTTATTTTCAAACAATTATCAAAGTTCAGGCGCTCACACATAATCAAATTCGCTCTCCAAAATTCCAGGACATGTTCAGATTTGCTTGGACATATGCAAAATTCGACAGTCTACACACGGAAAAATTTGAAAACGTTAAAAACATGTTTTTACAGAGCACAGGGAAAACTGTGCAACTGTGAAACTGTTCCATTCATTTGTTGCAGTTTATGTGACAAACTCGTACGTTTTCATCAATTTTTTGGGAGTGAATATCACATTCACAAGGAAACCTAAATCGGGCAAGGTAGAAGAATCTTTTTACCCATTCGCCAAGTGTACAAGTTAGGTGGGTCGACAACATATTCCTGTCATGTGACGCACATGCCGTCACCAGTGTCGTATAGAGTATATAAAACGTGTTTTCCTGTGGAGTAATCGGTTGACCTATGGCCTTGCGATCAAATGTTTTCGGTTCCCATTGGAGAGGCACGTCCTTTCGTCTACTAACGGCACGGTTTTGCGGTGCGGTCGCAATACACAAACACTAAACTAATTACAGTGAACAGAGACGTCAATGAACGAACGGACAGATCATAACTTTGCGAAAATAAAGAAAGTAAACCTTTCACTCGAGGGAAGACTTGAACCAAGGACCTCTTGTTCAGCAGCTGCTCACGCTAACCACGGGACCACGGCGCCCCTGAGCTCATACTAACCTTGATGTTGCCTATCCTGCACGTGAACTACTTAGTCTGTATATTTTGCTTATTTTTTTCGTAGTTCCACACAACTTTTTCCTGTTTTCTCGATTGATCTGTGTTCAGTTTTCAAGGCCTATCCACTGTGCCTACTTATAACTAAATCTGAGGGGGTGCGATGGGGAGGTTCCCTTGTCAGCAGTGTGGGATCCGTACCAGATAGGGTTGATAGAAGAGACAGAGAAGATCCAACGGAGAGCAGCGCGCTTCGTTACAGGATCATTTAGTAATCGCGGAAGCGTTACGGAGGTGATAGATAAACTGCAGTGGAAGACTCTGGAGGAGAGACGCTCAGTAGCTCGGTACGGGCTTTTGTTGAAGTTTCGAGAACATACCTTCACCGAGGAGTCAAGCAGTATGCCGGCAGAAGTGGCCGTGCGGTTAAAGGCACTGCAGTCTGGAAGCGCAAGACCGCTACGGTCGCAGGTTCGAATCCTGCCTCGGGCACGGATGTTTGTGATGTCCTTAGGTTAGTTAGGTTTAATTAGTTCTAAGTTCTAGGGGACTAATGACCTCAGAAGTTGAGTCCCATAGTGCTCAGAGCCATTTGAACCATTTGAGTCAAGCAGTATATTGCTCCCTCCTACGTATATCTCGCGAAGAGACCATGAGGATAAAATCAGAGAGATTAGAGCCCACACAGAGGCATACCGACAATTTTTTCTTTCCACGAACAATACGAGACTGGAATAGAAGGGAGAACCGATAGAGGTGCTCAAGGTACCCTCCGCCACACACCGTCAGGTGGCTTGCGGGGTATGGATGTAGATGTAGATGTAGACTCGCAGTGCTGTGCTTCTCACGTCTCAGTCACTTCGTGTATTGTCAGTACACTTGCCAGATAGCCTCTACGCACAGATGGTAAACCCCTAAATGGCATGCTTTTATCGCTGTGAGCACGACGTGAAGCAGAGCGCCTCCCGCTCCGTGTTGCAGTACGGGCCGCGGTACAATTGGTCGCAGGCGATACAGGGCCACGTCCTGGCGGCGTACTTCTACGGCGCGGTGGTGGGGCCCTTCCCCGGCGGCATGCTGTCCGAGTTCATGGGCGCTCGCCTCGTGGTGGGCGTGACGTCACTGGGCGCGGCCGTCTTCACCGCCCTCTGCCCGCTCGCGGCCGAGGCAGGCGTCGGCTGGCTCATCGCCGCACGCGTGCTCACCGGCGTCCTGGGGGCGAGTATCCGTCTCTCTCTCTACCTACCACTGCCTTCTGGCGTTTGGTACTCAGTACACCACGAGTTGCACTTTGAACAGATGTGAAAGTTAGCGTACTATCAGTTTCATAATTCTTGGTTGCTAAATCCTGTCACCAATCATGTAGATTGGAAAATTCATTGGAAAACTGGAATAATAGTCCCCATTTATAAGAAAGGGGACAGAACAGCATGTGAAAACTATAGAGGTGTAACACTCCTAAGTACAGCTCATAAGATCTTCACAAGTTGTTGTTGTTCTTGTCTTCAGTCCTGAGACTGGTTTGATGCAGCTCTCCATGCTGTTCTATCCTGTGCAAGCTTCTTCATCTCCCAGTACTTACAGCAACCTACATCCTTCTGAATCTGTTTAGTGTATTCATCTCTTGGTCTCCCTCTACAATTTTTACCCTCCAATGCTAAATTTGTGATCCCTTGATGCCTCAGAACATGTCCTACCAACCAGTCCCTTCTCCTTGTCAAGTTGTGCCACAAACTCCTCTTCTCCCCAATTCTATTCAGTACCACCTCATCAGTTATGTGATCTAACCATCTAATCTTCAGCATTCTTCTGTAGCACCACATTTCGAAAGCTTCTATTCTCTTCTTGTCCAGACTATTTATCGTCCATGTTTTACTTCCATACATGGCTAGACTCCAAACAAATACTTTCAGAAACGACTTCCTGACACTTAAATCTATACTCGATGTTAACAAATTTCTCTTCTTCAGAAACGCTTTCCTTGCCATTGCCAGTCTACATTTTATATCCTCTCTACTTCGACCATCATCAGTTATTTTGCTCCCCAAATAGCAAAACTCCTTTACTACTTTAAGTGTCTCATTTCCTAATCTAATTCCCGGAGCATCACATGATTTAATTCGAGTACATTCCATTATCCTCGTTTTGCTTTTGTTGATGTTCATCTTATATCCTCCTTTCAAGACATTGTCCATTCCGTTCAACTGCTCTTCCAAGTCCTTTGCTGTCTCTGAGAGAATTACAATGTCATCGGCAAACCTCAACGTTTTTATTTCTTCTCCATGGACTTTAATACCTACTCCAAATTTTTCTTTTGTTTCCTTTACTGCTTGCTCAATATACAGATTGAACAACATCGGGGACAGGCTACAACCCTGTCTCACTCCCTTCCCAACCACTTGACAAGTATATTAAACGAAAGGATACAGAAGTGTGCAGAAGGCATACTAGGGGAATATCAGTGTGGCTTTCGACCAGGCAGAGGAACAACTGATCAAATATTTGTGATAAGACAAATGATGAAAAAGTTCTATGAATATGATATAGATCTGTATTTCCTATTCATCGATTTCAAACAAGCCTTTGACAGCATAAATCGGCAAGAACTATACAGAGTACTCAAAGAAGTTGGTATACGTGCTAAATTAATAAGACTAATCAGAATGACAATGACCGAGACAAAAGCAAAAGTAAAGGTCCTGTGGTGTGCGTACTGTAAGACCTTCGGTACACACACCATCAGATTATTTGACTTGTCGCTCTAACGAAGTAGGCGAGTGTCAGCAATATGTCTCGTGGTGTGTTTATCTTCTGCCGTTAGGTCAGACGATAGAAATGCCACTTGCACGCTTAGAGTAGCAGATTGACGGTGACCAACTTTAAACAGAACTTGATTAATTTTCACACACATTTATTAAAATAATGAAAATTATAGATATACGTAACTTGATTCTGGATGCTGTTTACAATTGACAATCTGAAGTTGCTTTGGTCTTGGTACGTTAATGTTATTCTCACATATCTCTGATACTTGACAAAGTGTCTATACATTTATCTTCATGGCTATGTACAGGAATATGATAATCTTATTAGGCGCAGAATGAAACTTGACTATAGACTGGTACAGGCAAATGTAGACTGGTACAGACTAATGCAGACTATTGCAGACTGACTAATCGGAGGTCTGTACACTCGTTATAATACCTCGCGCGTTCATGTATCACTGCGCGAGTGTGATTCGCGAGGAGAAAAGGTTCTACGTTAGCAGCAATCTCATTGGCTGCGTGACATATTAATACGCGGATCGGCGGAAGCAGAATTTGGTCCGTCTTTATGACAGCGCCATCTCGTAGTGCGGAGATGGACGAGCGCTGCGCCTGCGCTGTTGTGCTTAGCGGGGCGCGCTGTATTGGGAAAATTATGTACGCGCTGACTACGCGGAACTGTGTACACAACAGGTCCTTAGCAGAACAAGTGAAAGCTTTGACTTTAATAAAGGTGTGAAGCAAGGGGATAGTCTCTCCACTGTCCTATTCAATATAACCCTGCATAGTGTAGTAAATAAAATCAACAAAAGAGGCACCATATTTATGAAAACTAGCCAGATATGTGCATACGCCGTTGACATTGCTAAAGTAGGAAGAAACACCAATACACTCCTAGAAACATACCGGACAATGGAAACAGAAGCCATAAAAATTGGCCTCATAGTAAATGAAAACAAAACAAAATATATGGTAATGTCACAATCTGAGGTCAGAAGAACCCCTAAAAACCTGGACATCAATGGGAAATCCTTCAATGGAGTGTCCTCTTTCAACTACTTGGGAGCCCTAATAACAAATGACAACAGTATTGGAAAGACTCTAAGGGAAAGAATACAAGCAGGAAACAGAGCTTACTTTGCAAATATGCAGCTTTTCAAAAACAGCCTTGTTACAAGAAAAACCGAACTGCTAATATATAATTCCCTAGTCCGCCAAGTTATCACATACGGCTCAGAGGTATGGACGTTGACAGAACACGATAAAAATGCACTAAGAAGCATTGAGCGAAAAATACTACGCAAAATCTATGGGCCAATAAAGGAGGAAGATGGCTGGAGAATACGCCACAATGACGAATTACAAGAGTTAATACAAGGCAGGGACATGGTAAAATTTGTGAAATCACAGCGAATACGATGGCTAGGACACTTGGAGAGAATGGCAGAGGATAGAATTCCAAAGAAAATGATGAAAGGTATGATCCATTCAGTTAGGGGAAAAGGGAGACCTTGAAGAAAATTGATCGACGAGGTAATAAGGGATATCTCCAATACGGGAGTCCGGGGTGGAAAAGAGCAGCACATAACCGAGAAGTGTGGAGGAAAGATTGTTGAAGAAGTCAAGGCTCACCAAGGGCTGTAGCGCTACTGAAGAAGAAGAATCATGTAGAGCCAAATGGAAAATTTAGTAGAAGTTGACCTCGGGAAAGATCAGTTTTGGTTGTTCAGAAATGTAGGCATTTCGAAATCACTACTGACCCTAACACGATCTTAAAACATACGACACAGAACGGCAGATGTACGGTTACGTCAAGGCGACAAAAGCCATGGGATACCTCCTAATATCGTGTCGGACCGCCTTTCTCCCGGAATAATGCAGCAGCTGGCGTGGCATGGACTCAACAAGTCGGTGGAAGTCCCCTACAGGAATGCTGAGCCATGCTGCCTCAGTAGTCATCCAGAATCACGAAAGTGTTGCTGGTGCAGGATTTTTGCACAAACTGACCTCTCGATTGTGTCCTGTAAATGTTCCATGAGATTAATGTTGGCCAAATCAGTCGCTCGAACTGTCCAGAATGTTCTTAAGACCAATCACGAACATTTGTGGCTCGGTGGCGTTGTTTTTTTGAAAACATGAAGTCCATTAATGGCTGCAAATGTTCTCCAAGTAGCCGAATACAAGCATTTCCTGTCAGTGATCGGTTCGCATGAATCTGAGGACCCATCCATTCCATGTAATCACAGCCCACAACATGTTGCACAGTCCCTTGTTGACAAGTTGTGTCCATGGCCTCGTGGGGTCTGCTCCACACTCGAACCCTGCCATCAGTTCTTACCAACTGAAATCGGGACTCATCTGACCAGGCCAGGGTTTTCCAGTTGTCTAGGGTCCAACTGATACGGTGACTAGCCCTGGAGAGGTGCTGCAGGCGACGTCGTGCTGTTAGCAAAGGCACTCGTGTCGGTCTCCTCCTGCCATGGCCCATTAGCACTAGACTTCCCCGAACTGTCCTAAGGGATACCTTAGTCGTAGGTCCCTCATGAATTTCTGCGGTTATTTCATGGAATGTTATTTGTCTGTTAGCATAGACAACTCTACGCAAGCGTCTCTGCTCTCGGTCGTCAAGTGAAAGCTGTCGGCCACTGCATTGTTCATGGTGAGACGTAATGCCTCAAATTTATTATCCCCTGCACATCCTTGACAGTGTAGATCTCGGAATACTGAATTTCCAAACGATTTCGCAAGAAGAATGTCGCATGCATCTAGCTCTAACTACCATTCCGTATTCAGAGTCTGTTGATTCCCATCGTGTGCCACAATCACGTCTGAAACCTTTTCACATGAATCACCTGAGGAGAAAGCAGAGCTCTGCCGATGCACTGCCGTTTTACAGCTTCTGTACGCTACACCACCTCCATCTGTACATCTCCATATCGCTATCCCATGACTTTTGTCACGTCATCCAGTATGAAGCGAGGCAAACCTACGTTTACATCACCTGTAGACTTAGAGAAATATCTTGACGTTATTGACTGGATTACATTATTTGAAATTCTGATGGAAGGAGGGATAAAATAGGGAGTTCAAAAAGTACAAAAAACAGGCTGCAGTTATACGGGTCGAAGAAAGTGAAAGAGAAAACGTAATTACAAAGGTAGTTAGACAGGGTTATAGCCTATCCCCAATATTATTAAGTCTGTACCTTGAGTAAACAGTAAAGGAAACCAAGGAGATATTTGGAAAAGGGAATCGAAGTTCAGCAAGGAGAAATAAAAACATAGAGATCTGCAATTTTGCCAGAAAAGGTAAAGGAATTAGAAGATCAGATTAGAAAGGAATCAATAGTGTCTTGAATAGAGGTTACAAAGTTAGTATCAACAAAAGTAAAACAAGTGCAATGGTATGTAGCGGAATTAAACAGGGCGATGCTGAGGAAATTAGATTCGAAAATGAAACGCTAAAAGTAGTAGATGAGTTTCCTTATTTGAAATAGCTGATGATGAGTGAAATACGGAGATTATAAACTAGAGACTGGCAAGAACAATATAATGTATTGTTATAAATGTTTTCAATGGGGGGAAATGGAGAGAGTTTTTTGCTGTTAACTATGGTGCCTGATGTTATAGAAGACGTCGTTTATTTAGCATTGTGCGAGTACGCTGGATTTCGACATAAGCGCACCTTGTTCCGTACAATGAAGTGTCGGATACTTGAAACAAGCGATCAATAATTTTGATACACTTTTCTGGGAAACAAAAATGGAGATTGTAGTCAAATTTTCGCCGGATAGCTTCTGATCCCCGGATTTCAACAAGATTACCGAAGGGACCAACGTTTGGAAATAAAGTACAGCGAATTACCGTTCAGTGACAAATAGTAGTTTGCTCATTACGACAACTTCTTTCAGGTTCCTTCGTTCCGCGGAACCGTCGATGATTTCTGTGAACATTCGTGCTAAAATGACAATCATTTATGAACATAGGACATGAAAAATTGACTGGTGATTGCTATTTAAATAACAAGTCAAATAACTGCATTCAGTTTAGAATTAATCTATATATATAAAAGAAAGTCGTGTTAGTTACACTATTTATAACTCAAGAACGGCTGGACCGATTTGGCTGAAAATTGGTGAAGAGGTAGCTTAGAACCAGGAGACGGAAATAAGATACTTTTTATCCCGTTCGACAGTTATAAAACGTGGTATAACAATAACGCATCTGGCATGGAATAACAAAACGCAAATGTCAGCTAAACGTCACTATAAAACGTGGTATAACAAAAACGCATCTGACGTGGAATAACAAAACGCAAATGACAGCTAAACGTCTATGGTTCAGTATCAGTATATATCATTAATTAAAAATTTAAAGGAATAATTTGTATTTTCTTTGAATCATCATTAACAATGCCGCGACCAATACGATCGAATATTTCTCGACAAAGCCGTAATGCAAGAAGGATACAAAACATTGCGAATGAAAGGACTGAAGAAGAACAACAAATTGCCCGTGAAGAGCGCCGCGTTAGTATGGCTCGACTTCATGCTTCTCACTCACAAGAGCAGATTTCTGAAATTACAGCGAATATTATATTTCTCGCTTTCTAGCAGTTGAATTAGCCTTAAAGAACTGGTTTGGAACAATGAACCATTAGCTTTAGTTATGCTATTTTTGGCTAAATGACCACTTTGCTGTTTAGCAGTAGAATCGACCTTGAACTGTTAGGTAGCAGGTAATAGATCTATTAGTCATTAAAGTCCAAAAATTGGACCACTCTTCCTAAATTGTATGTTGTTTCATCGATAGATCGCTAGCGCGGTTGCGATATCGTGATCCATATGCAATAATCTACGCGACGATACTCAAAGGAAAATTCGAAGGTGAGGAAGTTCTCATTCCGAGGATTCCGATGATACCAACCGATATGCCGTTTGAGTTCAAAAGACTTCAATTTCCTATCCGTCTTGCATTCACCATGACCATTAACAAATCACAAGGCCAATCCTTGAAAGTTTGTGATTTAAATCTGGAATATCCATGTTTTTCACACGGTCATTTATATGTGGCATGTTCACGGGTCGGAAGACCATCTGCGTTGTTTGTTCTTGCGCCTGATAATAAAACAAAAAATGTCGTGTATCACAAGGTACTTAATTGAAGAGTGGAAGCTATCCACCAAAAAACATAAAGAATAAAGAATCATTAAAATATTTAATTTTTTACTTGTATTTCCTAATAAAAAATTGAAATTAACATCCAAAATTTGATTATTTATTGGCTTTAAGGCGGAACAGAGTTCGCCGGGTCAGCTAGCTTTTAATAAGCTAAAGAGAAACTTACTTTAAACATTTTTTCACACATTACCGTGGCTGACAACGCCACATAAACCAGGTTTTGTGCTAATAATTACAATTCCTCAGAAACAGGCAAATATCCATTGCTTTTTTTAAATGTCGTACTTCTTAATATTGTCGTACAAGAAGCTGAGTAATGCCGTGGTGTAGTGGTTATGATACTAAACTGTTGAATGGAGGGTCGTGAGTTAAAAATTCCCGTAGACCGTACCATTTTAATTTCTATAGTCGGTTCGAGTACATTCTAGAAGTATCCAAAAAAGAATGTCACGCAGAAGATGTAATTAGATGAACGACGAACACTAACTTCACTTAACGAATATTTATTCAGCACTTGCACATACAAGAGCGCGCAGCGAACTAGAGTTTCTCGCCACGTAAACGGCAGCTCTGTCTTGGCCTGATGGGAGCCACTGTGTCGTCGATAATTTGCACTGTCACAAGGTACAATACCAGGCGCACATTATCGAGGACATTGTGGCTCCCATCAGGCCACGACAGAGCCGCCGTTTACGTGGCGAGAAACCCGAGTTCGCTCCGCACTCTTGTATGTGGAAGTGCTGAATAAAATCTTCGTTAAGTGAAGTTAGCGTTCGTCATTCATCTATTTACATCTTCTACATGACAATATATTGAGACGTTTCACATCGAAACTATTCACATTATATATTTTTAATTATAAATTACAATACAATGAACTATAATAAAGTGCGTCTACACATACAGACAAATGTTCAAATGCCCATTAGCTTAGCGACGAAGCCCACTTTCGTGGGTTCGTCAGTAAACAAAATTGCTGTATTTGGGGGACTGAGAATACGCATTTCGCGATCGAGAAGTCTCTCCGCCCTCAACGGGAGACTGTGTGGTGTGCGATCTCCAGTCACGGAATAAACGGTCCGATATTGCTTGATGGCACGGTGACTATCGAACGGTGCGTGAATGTTTTCGAAGGTGTTTTCATCTTCATTATCCAAAGTGACACTGATTTCGACAATATGTGGTTCATGCAAGACGGGGCTCGACCCCATGGAAGCGAGAAAGTGTGTGATGTCCTCGAGGAGCACTTTGGGGACCGCATTTTGGCTCTGGGGTACCCAGGGACCGCTGGCATGGGCCTCGATTGGCCGCCACATTTTTCGGATCTGAGCACATGCGATTCCTTTTTGTGAGGTATATTAAAGACAAGGTGTACAGTAATAACCCCAAAACCATTGCTGAGCTGAAAACACCCATTCAGGAGGTCATCGACAGCATCGATGTTCTGACACTTCTGCAGGTCATGAAGAATTTCGCTACTTATCTGTGCCACATCATCGCCAATGATGGCAGGCGTATCGATCATGTCGTAACCTAAATTCGAGTATCTCTAGTGACGTTTACATGTTGAATAAAGTGTGTGCACGCCGTTGTTAGTACCTAATTTAAGTTTTTTTCATATTTTACAATAATTGTCACCCTGTATGATGACAGATAACGTGCCCCAGGCATTCTCCAAACCCAAACCATTTCATAGGATTGCCGTAATGGTATAGCGTGATTCGTCACTACGGATATCACTCGTTTGCAGTCATCCACTCTCCAATGGCGTCGCCCTTCGCACCATCTCGAGCGTCGCTTAGCTTTGGCTTCGGAAATGTGTGTCTTATGAGGAGCTGCCCGACCATTCTGCCCCATTCTTTTTAACTCCCTACGGACAGTCATTGTGCCAGCTGGATTGTCGGTAGAACCTTGGAAATTACAAATGGTTCCTTTCGCTGATTTCATACGATTTTCTACAACGACCCTCCACAATGCTCAACCGTCTCTGCCCGTTAGTACCTGAGCTGTATCTGGTCTTCACTTAAAATGAGCACAAGGAGTCTCGACTCCAAACAACTTTATTTTGTGGTAACCGGTATAACACGCCCTTACAAATTATGAATAATAAGCAAAAATGTAAACCTTTGTCTAACAAACATCACAAAACGTAATATCTAATATGTATTTTATTTATAAAAATATTTTTTGTAATTAATGTAATCATCAAAGAATAACTATACGTTAAAACAGATGTACACTACGTCGCCAAAGTATCCGGACATCTGGCTGAAAATAACCGACAAGTTCGTGGCGCCCTCCGTCGGTAATGCTGGAATTCAATATGGTGTTGGCCTACCCTTAGCCTTGATGTTATCTTCCACTCTCGCAGGCAGATGTTCAATGAGGTCCTGGAAGGTTTTTTGGGAAATGGCAGCGCATTTTTCACCGAATGCTGCACAGAGGAGAGGTATCGATGTCGGTCAGTGAGGCTTGGCACGAAGTCGGCGTTCGAAAACATCCCATAGGTGTTCTATAGGATTCAGGTCAGGACTCTGTCCAAGCCAGTCCATTACAGGGATGTTATTGTCGTGTAACCACTCCGCCACAAGCCATGCATTATGAATAGGTACTCGATCGTGTTGAAAGATGCAGTCACCATCCCCGAATTGCTCTTTAGCAATGAAATGCAAGAACATTTTTAAAACCTCAGTGTAGGACTGTGCTGTGATAGTGCCACGCAAAACAACAAGGGGTGCGAGCCACCTCCATGAAAAACACGACCACACCTTAACACCACCGCCTCCGAATTTTTCTGGTGGCACTGCACACGCTCGCAAATGACGTTCACTGGGCATTCGCCATACCCACACCCTCCGGATCGCCACATTGTGTACCGTGATTCGTCACTCCACATAACGTTTTTCCATTGTTCAATCGCCCAATGTTTACGCTCCTTACACCAAGCGTTTGGCGTTTATCATTGTGATGTGTGGCTTATCAGCAGCTGTTCGACCATGAAATCCAACTTTTCTCACCTGATGCAGTTTGGAATTCCTATGTGATGGTCTGGATATATGTCTGCCTACTACACATTACGACCCTCTTCAACTGTCGGCGTACTCTGTCAGTCAACAGACGAGGTCGGCCTGTACTCTTTTGTGCTGTACGTGTCCCTTCACGTTTCCACTTCACTATCACATCGAAAATAGTGGACCTAGGGATGTTTAGGTACGTGGAAATGTCGCGTACAGACGTATGACACAAGTGACCCCCAACCACCTGACGACGTTTGAAGTCCGTGAGTTCCGCGGAGCGCTCCATTCTTCTATCTGGCGATGTCTAATGACTATTGAGGTCGCTGATATGCAGTACTTGGCAGTAGGTGGCAGTCCAATGCACCTAACATGAAAAACGTATGTTTATGGGAGTTTCCAATACTTTTCGTCACACAGTGTATCTTACAGTTGCATTATAATAATATATGAAGCTATGTTAATTTTTCACTATTAAAATAAGAGCGCCATTACAGATTTCACTCTCTCTTCAATTTTCTTTAGATGTTAAAAGTCGAACTGTATGTGTTAGAGTAATCGTGTGTGTGTGTGTGTGTGTGTGTAAATCTGTTAAATATTTCAGTATATGGTTATACAGCATTTGTTGGAGTCATTTAAGTACTGTAAACACCCTTCCATGCCAAATTCATTAAGATTTTTCAGCATTTAGCATATTTAGCTGTTCGAGCATCATCGCTGACCGGCTTCAGCCGCCGACAATACCCGGCAAACAAGAATTTAAACCAACCATGGAAAAAACGTACGACCTGCAAAGGTTTAAATTAAGCTGTTTCATTTTGAGAGTAACAGAGAAGCTTAGCAGTACAATTTCTCAACATCTTCCTATTGAATTTTGACTTAAAGCCCGACTTGAGACTTGTCCCGTTCTAACGTAGGCACTTATAATGATTTTGTGAACACTAAAGAGTTTTGCTGTATAACGTAAATGAAAACATTAACTAATACAATGAAGCACCAAAGAAACTGATATAGACATGCGTATTGAAATACAAAGATTTGTAAACAGGCATAATACGGCGCTGCAGCCGGCAACGACTATATAAGACAACAAGTGTCTGGCGTAGTTGTTAGATCGGTTACTGCTGCTGCAATGGGAGGTTATCAAGTTTTAAGTGAGTTTCAATGTGGTGTTATAGTCGGCGTACGAGCGATGGGGCGCAGCATCTCCGAGATAGTGATGAAGTGGGGATTTTCCCGTACGACCATTTCACGAGTGTACAGTGAATATCACGAAACCGGTAAAATACCAAATCTCCGACATCGCTGCGGCAGGATAAATATCCTGCAAGAACGGGACCAACGACGACTGAAGAGAATATTTCAACATGACAGAAGTACAACCCTTCCGTAAATTGCTGTAGATTTCAATCCTGGGCCTTCAACAACTGTTAGTGTAAAAACCATTCAACGAAACATCATCGATATGGACTTTCGGAGTCGAAGGGCCACTCGTGTACCCTTGATGACTGATTACATGACACAAAGCTTTTCGCCTCACTTGGACCCCTCTGCACCGGCATTGGACTGTTGATGACTGGAAACACGTTGCCTGGTCGGACGAGTCTCGTTTCAAATTGTATCGAGCAGATGGACGTGTACGGGTATGGAGACGACCTCATGCATTCATTACCCTGTATGTCAACAGGGGACTGTTCAAGCTGGTGGAGGTTCTGTAACGGTGTGGGGCGTGTGCAGTTGGAATGATATGGGACCCCTGATAGGTCTAGATATGACTCCGACAGGTGATACGTACGTAATCATCCTGTCTGATCATCTGCATCCACTGATGGCCATTGTGCATTCCAACGGAATTTAGCAATTCCAGCAGGACAATGCGACACCCCACACGTCCAAGATTGCTACAGGGTGTCTCCTGGAACGCTCTTCTGAGTTTAAACACTTCTACTGGCCACGAAACTCCCCAGACGTGAACGATATTGAGCATAACTGGGATATCTTCCAACGTGCTATTCAGAAGAGGCTCGCGGGTGCCCTACGCGATGTTAGGCAGACGTACCAGTGTTTTTGGCTCTTCAGTGTAAAACAGTTAAGTAGTTCTCTTGCAGTCCGTATTACTACGTTACTACGTATGCTAAATAAGTTTAGGCTGGCCATACCCAACCTGCTGAGTACTTGACACTTCTAAATTCATAGTACCTGATCTATACATGAACGGCACCCACGCACTCTCCTGCCAGGCCTCTGCTCTCCACGAGAAATGCTCTCAAAAATATCTGGTCTTTGTTTAGGCGTGGTCGTTCCTTCTCTCTTCCACCGCTGTCACGCCACCGACTGTCGACTTCGGCAGCATTAGAATGGTTTGAACGTCCACGTTCGAAATCACCGAGCTCTCTTGACCAATCCACTCTGCTATTACCTCCTTTCTATTGACAACAAGACGTTCCCTGGCTCTGTTTGTACAGGCGGATCTGCCTCTCGCAACATAATTAGCGATTCCGCATTGCATACGGGCGTCCAGATACTTTTCATCACGTAGTGTATAATGTAACTGAAACTAAGGCCCTGGAGAGTCTGTGCTGACCCTTTGAAATGACAACTTCTGCTACTAGTGTCCCAAGATGCTTTATTGTAAGCGTCCTACACATAGTGGGGTCAGGTACTTTTTCGGAGACAGATATTCGTTTAGCATTCTTGTGCTGACAATGCGACTTCTATGGTTCGAGTACGTGTGGGTTTTCAAGTAGTCTGCTGTAAGTCTCATGAGCCAGTGGTGCAGGTAGGCAGAATGTAGAGTGGAACACTTCTACATCTGCAGGGTGATTCACGAAGATATGCAAATATTTTAATATGTTATTCTACAAGTAGAACTAAAGAAAAAAGTTCATCTAAACATAGTTCCGCAATTGTTTAGTTATGGAGTTATGCCTAGTAAAAGATTTTGCCTGTAATTTAGCAACATCGCTACTATGAAGCCATCGCAGAACTGTAAGAAGTTATAGTAAAGCACGATTTCCATTTATTTTGTTGTTATTAATCTAGGGAATCTAATAAAACATGTCCCAGACGTGCATCTGCAGTAGTTTTTCAGAGAATCCAGCGAAGCAAGGAAGTAATTTCGTAAAATGTTTAATTTATTAACTACTTGGCCCAATTTGTTTTTTAAATTCCAGACAATTGCACAAAGTGTTCAGCAGAAGTTTTAGAGAATTTAATTTTGAAATAGTGATAATCATAATATTAGCTGAAACTGTATGAATGTGTCAGATAATCTGCCTTTACATCCCTATTTCATAAATAATCTACAAACTACAACAGTTACTATGTGGTCCCACTTAAATACACAGTTGTTATTATGTTCTTTCACTGAACGTTACAGAAAACTAACTCGTTTCAAGGTTAGGAAGCCACTGGAACAACACTCTAACGGTCGCCAACAATAACATGAAGTTTTCTAAACTCTTAATGGAAAGTAAACAAATTTATATGCATAATAATCTTTGCTTCTCTGGATGTTCTGGAAAACTACTGCAGATACACGTCTGGGACATGTTTTATTAGATTCACAAGACCAATAACATCAAATTAAACGGAAATCGTGCTTTACTTTAACCTCGTAGTTTTGCGATGGTTTCATATTAGGGAAGTTGCTGAATTTCAGGCAAAATCTTTTATTAGCCGTAACTCTGTAACTAAACATTTGCGGACCTATGTTTATATGAAATTTTTTCTTTAGTATTACCTTTAGAATAACATATTAAAATATCTGCATACCTTCCTGAATGGCCCGCATCTCGTGGTCGTGCGGTAGCGCTCTCGCTTCCCACGCCCGGGTTCCTGGGTTCGATTCCCGGCGCGGTCAGGGATTTTCTCTGCCTCGTGATGGCTGGGTGTTGTGTGCTGTCCTTAGGTTAGTTAGGTTTAAGTAGTTCTAAGTTCTAGGGGACTGATGACCATAGATGTTAAGTCCCATAGTGCTCAGAGCCATTTGAACCAACCTTCCTGAATCACCCTTTATATGAATACTTCGCAAATCACATTTAAGTGCCTGGTAGAGGGTTCATCGAATCACCTTCACAATAATTATCTATTATTCCAATCTAGAACAGCGAGTGCAAGAAACGGACACATATATCTTTCCGTGCGAGCTCTGATTTCACTTATTTTATCATGGTGATCGTTTCTTTCTATGTAGGTCGGTGTCAACAAAATATCTTCGCATACGAAGGAAAACTTTGTGATTGAAATTTCGTGAGGAGATTCCGCAACAGTGAAAATCGCTTTTGTTTTAATGATATCCACCTCAAATCCTGTATAACGTCAGTGACACTCTCTACCCTGTTTGGTGATAATACAAAACGTACTTATCTTCTTTGAAATTTCTCGAGGTACCGCGTTAATCCTATCTGGTAAGGGTCTCACACCGCGCAGCAGTACTCCAAAACAGGACGGCCAATGGTAGTGTAGGCAGTCTCTTTAGCAGATCTGTTGCATCTTCTAAGTTTTTCAGCATTAAACACAGTCTTTGGTTAGTCTTCCCCACAACATTTTCAATATATTCTTTCCAATTTAAGTTGTTTGTGATTGTAACTCCTGGGTATTTAGTTAAATGTGAGGGCTTTAGATCTGACAGATTTATCGTGTAACCGAAGTTTAACGGATTCCTTTTACCACTATTGTACACACATCAAAAAAAGTTTTGCATCACCTCGGTTCCGAGAGTTCCGGAACCCGTACAGAAAACTGGAATAGACACCAACATAAACATCATTTCCGCCCCGTTTATTGCTCATGAAACCATACACTGCTTGTTTACCATCATACAGCGAGACCTTCAGAGGTGATGGTCGAGATTGCTGTACACACCGATATCTCTAATACCCAGTAGCACGTCTTCTTGCATAGATGCATGACTGTATTCGTCGTGACATACTACCCACAAGTTCATCAAGACACTGTTGGCTCTGAGCACTATGGGACTCAACTGCTGAGGTCATTAGTCCCCTAGAACTTAGAACTAGTTAAACCTAACTAACCTAAGGACATCACAAACATCCATGCCCGAGGCAGGATTCGAACCTGCGACCGTAGCGGTCTTGCGGTTCCAGACTGCAGCGCCTTTAACCGCACGGCCACTTCGGCCGGCTAAGACACTGTTGGTTCATATTGTCCCACTCCTCAACGGCGATGATCCCTCAGAGTGGTTGGTGGGTCACGTCGTCCATAAACAGCCCTTTCAATCTATCAAAGGTCATTTCTGGAGAACATGCTGGCCACTCTAGTCGAGCGATGTCGTTATCCTGGAGGACGTCATTCACAAGATGTGCACGATGGGGGTGCGGGTTGCACTATCGGTTGGAGGATGGCATTCACGTATTTTACAGCTGTTACGACGCCTTCCATGACCACCAGCGGCGAACGTAGGCCCCACATAATACCACCCCAAAAGAGCAGGGAACCTCCACCTTGTTGCACTCGCTGGACAGTGTGTCTAAGGCGTTCAGCCTGACGGGGTTGCCTCCAAGCACATCTCTGACAATTGTCTGGTTGAAGGCATATGTGACACCCATAGGTGAAGACAACGTGATGCCAATTCTGAGCGGTCCATTTGGCATGTTGTTAGGCCCAACTGTAACGCCATGGATGTCAGTAGTGAAGTTGCATATCATGCAGCCTATTGCGCACAGTTTGAGTCATGACACGACGTCCTGTGGCTGCACGAAAAGCATTATTCAACATGGTGGCGATGGTGTCAGGGTTCCTCCAAGCCATAATCCGTAGGTAGCGGTCATCCACTGCAGTAGTAGCCCTTGGGCGGCCTGAACGAGGCATGTCATCAACAGTTCCTGTCTCTCTGTATCTCCTCCATGCCAGAACATCATCGCTTTGGTTCACTCCGAGACGCCTGGACTCATCGTTTGTTGAGAGCCCTTCCTGGCACAAAGTAACAATGCGGACGCGATTGAACTGCAGTACTGACCGTCTAGGCGTGGTTGAACTATAGACAACGTGAGCCTTGTACCTCCTTCTTGGCTGAATGACTGGAACTGATAGGTTGTTGAACCCCCTCCATCTAATAGGCGCTGGTCATACATGGTTGTTTACATCTTTGGGCGGGTTTAGTGACATCTCTGAACACTCAAAGGGACTGTGTCTGTGATACAATATCCACAGTCGACGTCTGTCTTCAGGAGTTCTGGGATCCGGGGTGATGCAAAAGTTTTTTTTTATTTTTTATTTGTGTACTATAAGCATGTCGTATTTAAGTCCGCGCTAAATATCGAGTTGCTGCAAACGATCACCAGTCGTGAAGATTTTGCGTTCATTTAAATTTCTCATGCTTTTTTCGTTATTTCTGCTACAGTGTTCTGGCCCATTTTGTGTACCTAGGGGGATCAACTCCGTCGTTTGTTAATTTATTTCTTATAAATCTCTCAATTGCTGTCGATAGTATTTTTCTGAATTCAAGCCACATCTGGTCTATAGGTACTAGTACGTTGTTAACTTGGAAGGAATGGAGATTGTCTCTCAGAAATAGGTAAAGTGAATTTTTATCTGCTTTTTTGAATAGGTATGTATTTCGTTTATTATTGGAGGATTTGGAAGTTACAGTATTCAGTACCGTTATGACAACCCTGTGTTCACTAATCGCTGTATCCGTTTTGATGCTCGTTATTAGCTCAGGATTATTTGTTGCTAAGAGGTCAAGTGTGGTTTCACAATCGCTTACTAAACGACTGGGCTCAAGAACTAACTCCTCGGAATAATTTTCAATGATTGCGTTTAGCACAATTTCGGACGATATTATGTGCTTATCTCCGGATTTAAACATGCATTTGCGCCAATATATAGAGGGTAAATTAAAGTCACCACGAAATATAATTGTATGAGTCAGGTACATATTTGAAATTATACTCACGTATTCTTTGAACCTTTCAGGTATCATCTGAGTTGGGAAGTGGATAAAAGGATCCAATTATTATTTTATTCCTGTTGCCAAGGATGACTTCTACGAATACTAACTCACAGAAACTATCTACTTCAAATTTGGTACAAAATAACCTGCTTCTAAACAGCAACAAACACGCTACCGACAACTGTGTTTGGTCTATACTTTATGAACACCGTTAAGTCCTTTGCAATAATTTCAGCTGGACTCATCTCAGGCTTTAGCCAGCATTCAGTGCCTATAACACTTTGAGCATCAGTGCTTGGAAAAATTTGGAAATTTATGGTAAGGTATTATGGGACCAAACTGCTGAGGTCATCGGTGCCTCAGCCTGCACACTACTTAATCTAACTTACGCTATGAACAACTCACACTCCTATGCCCAAGGGAGGACTCGAACCACTGACGGGGGGAGCCGCACGGACCGTGACAAGTTGCCCTAGACTGCGCGGCTACCCCGCTTGGACCTCTGATAGTTTCCCAACACAGCTACGACAATTTACAACTGTTACACCAGTGGTTCCTGTGTCTACGTTCTTCCTGTGTTCGGCCTGCATCCTTTGAGACTGAGGCCCTTTTTGTGTTTTCCCGAGACCCTTTAACCTAAAAAACCGCCCCAGTCCACGCCACACAGACCCAGCTACCCATGTAGCCACCTCCTGCGTGTAGTGGACGCCTGAATTTTTAGCGGAAGCCGAAGCCGATCCACCCCATGGCGCAAGTCGAGGAATCTGCAGCCTACACAAATGCAGAACCTTCTGAGCCTGTGGTTCAGACCCTCCACTCAGTTCTGTGCCAGAGGTCTTCAGTCGGTCCTGTCAAGTATGCTGCAAACGGTGGGCTGTGCTTTCATCTCGCAAACAAGGCTGGCAGGCTTTAACCACTTGTGACAGCCACTCAAAACCAGAGAGAATCTGTTCTGATCCAAAGCAACATGCATCATTGGTATTGACATGAGCCACCACCGGCAGTTGGCCTCACCGTGTGCTGTTCATGACATCCGGAAGGATCCATTCCACATCTGGAATGACTTCACCTGGTAGGCACACGAAGTTGGCTTTCTTCCCTCCCTTGGCAGCCATGTCGCTAAGGGACCGCATAACACGACTAAAATTCGAGCTCCCAACTACCGATAACCCCACCCTCTGTGATTGCCAGGATCTTGCAGGCTGAGAGGTTTTCTCTGAAACAGGACAAGCGACTGCATCTGGTTGAGGGACAGTGTCAGCCACAGACAGCATCTGCAACCTCGTTGTCAGACTAACTGGGGAGACCTTATATGCAGCCCCCTGGGAAGTCTTTCGCCGCCTGTCACACCTCGAGGCGACTTCCCACTCGACCACGAGCAAGTGGTCAACCCGAATGCGAGCAGTAACTGGGCTGGCCACCAGTGTGGACAGTTTGGCGGACTCGGACGTGCTGGTCGTCCGTTGGATTCCCTCTGCCGGCCCAAAACTGTGATGACTATCTACGGCAGGTTCAAGCTGTGTAACTGAAGCCATCACAACCTGAGGATGAGAGAAAAGTGTTACCAACTCGGCTCGCATTCACACACAGCAATCACAATCCCTATCCGTACTACAGACGACGGAAAATACATTACACAGACAAACAAAGGACTATCGAGACGTGCTACGGAACTGTACTGTAGACACTGAGGAAAACGCAACAACTGTGTCTAATAAATTAGATTAATACTCAAAGATTCAAAAACTTAGTTACCAAAGCATTCAGGTGAGACTAAATATTTAGCTGCTGATACGAAACGTCTAATAAAACACAAAATCGGTTTACTTTTCGACACAAACGAAAACGCGGGGACTGGGTCTATTGCGTATCTGCGTAACACGCAGAAATTGATGGCGCACTTCAATTTTTGCAGAGTGTGCACGTACGGCTGTGCATAATTGAGGCACCGTGTTCCGGAAAGTCAATGAGCACTTGAAACACCCCCGTTTAAAACTCCTTATCGGGTTTTGCGTAAATTATCGTAGCCGCCAAACAGTTAATTATTATAATTATGTGACCGTGTGCTTAATGGATGAAAGGCTATCGGGTTTTCTGCTGTGGTTTCGGGGGTATTTCAACCTAGTGCGGCTGTTCTGAGACGGAATAGCTAATGATTGAAAGTTTGTCTATTATTAAGGACCAAAAAGGTTGTGATGTACAAAACTGATATATATTTCCTACTAACACACAAATTCTGAGGCAGTTGCTACCTTCGCCTTACACGTCTAATTGTGGTTATCTCTTCTTATTGATTGCTGATTTTCAGTACTTCATCACACACAATGCTGATGGTTAACATTCACAACAATCCTCACTGCAATCCATGGTTGTTGCTGGCCGACGTGGTTGACGCGAAACACGTAATTCGGCACTTGTCACTTTCTGTTTCATATCACTCGCGAATCGGTATTAGTGAGGGTCAACCCCACGACGATCAGGGGGACGTGCTCACTCGTCATACTCCGGTGAATTTTACCGTTTACAACTCACTCGACCACCATTCTTGCCCATCTCTCCCGCACTACCTCTCGCTAGACACTCTCCAGTACTACTTCGCACTCAACACTAGTCTCACTGCCTACTGCAGCGCCTGACAATCGACTCCTGTCTGCTATCGACCTGGGCGTCGGATACTAGCATCTATGTTCATGGGATCACGGATCCCTTACATCCCCGCCCTAAAAACCTTCTTTGTAGTCATAGGCGAAAAAGAATAATAGGAAAAAATTTTCACATAGTATACAAATGAAAATGAGGAACATAAGTTCTGGTTCAAATACTGAAAATTACATTGTATCACCAATAATACCCTATTGACTCCGGTAGCAAACTGCCCCTACAGAAATATCATACAGTATCAATTTATCTTAATTAACATAGCATGGTAAATATTTTTACAAACTTATCTTACATTCAATTACCAAAAATCTTCACTCTCAGAGGTTTGTCTGGGCCATTAACTACATATTTGTTACTGATTAATCTTTTATAACTAGCTACAGCAAAGACAAGAAAACAACTAATTGAATGCCAGCCACCCCTTTGGTATGCTGTCCTTTCAGCGGGGTTCCTGCCGTCCATACTACTATCACACTAACTTATAACTCACTTGGCCAACACACACAAAAGTTGAGGAAGAAATTCACAACTTATTCATTTGAGTCCTTAACACAAGCGAAATTGAATATCAAAACAAAATATAGCATTTTCACCTTGACTTATGCAATTATTTTACAATCCCTGATACCTCTACAGATTCAATAATATTAAATGCTCCATTATGCCACTAAATATGTCTTACGTAACTATTTGTATCACTATGACTAATGTGGTCATCCAATGAAAATTTTAAATTACTGATCATTTCATTCTGCCAAACCTTTATATTGACCTTTGTGAATTGTTATCACTAATGCTCAGATGAGGGGTACAATATTTCCCGTTATATTGACATTAATTCAAATCTGCTATATGGATATTTATTATTCATTACACACTGCCAGGATTCTGCTTCTAAATCTCGACCTAAGTATAACCATAACTGACTCTGATAGCTAATTGCATTACTCATAAGTTACACTTCCTGTTTTATCAGCATACCTCAGATCAACATGTATACCTACAAATAACTTGCAAACAGATATTGCTCATGTGCTAAATGACATATTTCAATACTTCAAACATCTCATACTCCATTCACTTCATTACAAATAACTCCCTCAACTTAACAGCAACTTCAACTGCAAATAAATATATATCTTCAACCTACATCAATCCCCCATATACTTCGATACTTCAAACATCTCATACTCAATACATTTCATTACACATAACTCCCTCAACTTAATAGCAACTTCAACTGATATATATCTTCAACCTACATCAACCCTCCATATTCGCATCAATAACTACATAAAAATACTACTCCAGGCACCTTGGCCTCTCCGTTCATCATATTTCACATCATTTATTTGAACAACTATCTCCTCATGTATTTGTTTCTTTATATGCCATCCTAATTACAAGCTGATACATTACTTCAACTTTCTTACAACAGTTTGATATTTTCATGCCTCACAAAACAACTCTATAAGATTACACAAACTCTTGTTCGACCAATTAGCTTCCCATCACATTTTATAAACATTAGCTTTCTGATCTGGTTCTCATTTTATTACGTCTGGCACTAATAATTTTGCAATGTACTGACACTAAGCTGATTTTTAACTTATTGTTTCTTTGACATCTCATACTCTACATCAAGAGTAACTACTTATCCTTATTTTAAGTCAACTATAAATCTGCTACATGGTTCCTGACTGAATTACTTGGATGACCACTACCAATCCCAACTACTACACACTAACTTTCTTAACCTAAGGATAGAGAAAGATGGCAGAGGAGTGAAACTTGAAATAAGAAATAAAGTCTCACCCAGCTGGGAGTGTACCAGTCGCCACTTGGTATACCAGCAAAAGAGTTGCTAGCTCCCTACACCTTTCTTTCTTCAATTTGTACCTCATGATCCCTTCGTCTATCTTCTCCCCTCTCATAATTCCTGTCATCATCATCATCATCTCTCCTATGATTGTGGTAAAACTGTCGACCATTGCCACGGTTCCTATGTCCATTACCCCCACCTCTACCTCTGTAATTCGGTGGGCCATTAAACTGACTTTGACGGTAATTATTTCCACCTTGGCTCTGATCATGCATCCGGTCATTTTCCTGTGCACAAACAGTTTCTAATTGCTGCAATACTTCCATTAAAGTATCTTTATCTTTAATCAGGCTTCCAGATAAGTTTTCTTGCATCCTACGACTTAACCTCCTTTTAATTGCTGATATCATTATGTCGTCATTCAACGGCTGCTCCAATGTTTCATTCAACTCCCATAGATGCTCAGCAAATTCTCTCAAGGTACCTCTCCAGATATTAAGAGACTTGCGATGCAGTAAATCTTCAAGTGTTGCACATTGGTGACATTTGGACCAGTATTTCTTTAAAAATTCTTCCTCAAATTGACTGTAGCTGGTAACTTCTTCTTTCTTCCTAACTCCCCAGGTGAAAACTTCACCTTCCATTCTGTCTATTGCGAACTGAATTTTACCTGAATCTCGTAAGTGTGCTGGGAAAACACCTCGTAACCACTTAGTAAATATCATTGGATGCAATGCCCCTTTGGGTTTATATTTTTGCCCCATGTGGGCCTGGGTATACATATTATCAGCATTTACTAATGTAACGAGCTTGCCCATCCCTACGGTTAAGGTGGCACTATTTATCTTCCTATCAATCTCTTCGGTTTTAGTTTCTAGCTGTTGGACTCCCTCCTATAGCTGTTTGATCTCATTTGTGACTATATGTTCCACAGCCTCCTCCAATTTCATTTGCCTATTTCCCAATTTACCAACATTAACCTGGCACAGCTGCTGCACTTGCACCACGTCTTCAATCCGTTGGTTCTGGTGTGCTTCCATTTCTCGCATTCTCCCCTCCAACTCAGTCTTGACTTCCTTGAAATCCCTCTCAGCTTTTCCGATTATCTCTACTCTCATATCGTTCATCTCTTCTCGCAGTTGATATAGCTTCACCTGTAGCTTGTCATCTCTCTCCTGAAGAGTTATTCTCATCTGTTCCTGGAATTCCTGCAGCCCTTTCCTTAAATTTTCTTGGTTTTCTTTGTTTTCTTTCTTGATTTCGTTATTTCCCCCTTCTATTCGCTTGTTGATTTCTTGGAGCATCTCTCCCATATGCTTGTTGATTCCTTGGAGCACATTAAGTATTACTGACTGCGATTCTCCATCCTCAAGACTCAGTTCCTTTCTAATTGGTTTTACTGGTGTCTCAGGGTAACCGCTTGAATGACCCAATGGGCTGTTCATTGACATTCCACTACTACCAATTCCTGACTCATCCTTGTCCTCCTGCCCTATCTCCATTTTTCCAACTACCTCCTCCACAACCTTCTCTTTCAATTCAGGATCCATTCTCATCTATTCACTATGCACAGATAAGAAAAAAATAAAATAAATTAAAAATAACCTCCTAGTAACCCAAACACTCACTAATTAGCTAATAAAGAAATAATCCTTCACTGTATTCGGTTAACCCCGACTGGCAAAATAGACCTCTCCATTGAACACCATAAATTACAGAAGCCTATCTACATCAAACATCAATGACGGCATTTATACACAAAATCTCGAAGTAACATACACACAACTTAGAAGACATATAAATATGTAGTTTACAATAAATAATGCAAATGAGGCACTATTCTGTGCTGTACAGCATAAACACAAGCGCATATTAGCATACCATGCTTCAGAGAAAATTCGCAAAAAAAAAAAATGTTAAAAAATGCTATTCTTATATTTTCTGCAATTGACAAATTTAATATGAAGTTCCTTCCGCGCTCTGAAGATAGGGCAATATTAATTAGTCTCGCGCCAGCACCTCGTCCTCACTCACCCGTCGACGCTCGTCGAAGTCGCGATGTTTTGACGTTTGAAGTCGCGCTACTAGTCGTGTTGGCGTTGGCTCCTCCGGATCGGCAGCTGTCAAGCGAAGCGTCGTTGTAGCTCGTGTGGTGCCGTGTGCAACTGTTTACGTCCGCGGCGAATCGCGCTGACGCAGCCTCGTAGTTCGGTGGTTGGCGACGGGATGGAGCTGCTCTCACGTACTTCGCTGATCAGCGGGTAGGTGGCGCAGGCATCGTATACTTCGGGGGTTCGCCACTAGATGTCGGACTCCGCGTCGTCGTTGTTTCAACTTCAGCCACTTGGCTCCGCTGCAATCACTGGTCAGTGTGATACATCTCCGCTATCCAAATCCTTGCTGTCGCGGCGTGTGCAACTTCTTCACTGCCTCAGATTCCGTGGCTAGCCGCTCACAGTCTGTGTGACGTCATCCAACAATTACGTCACAGTCAACACTCGCAACTGCAGTAACAGTTTATGGGTTCACATCAAATTGAGCGATTTACACCGTTCAAAAGATAATTTCGGATAGAAAGTCACTTGAAAACATACTCCTGATACTTTCGTAGCGGAATTTTTGGCTAGTTCACTCGCGGTTACGCACAAACGCTCTTTTTCTTAGAGTATAAATTTAACAGCCATTCACGCAGGTTCTCGTGTCCATACTTCAATACACTGTTTATTAACACTGCTCTTGTCATTTAAACCCGTAAAAACAAATTGTCTACTGTTTCTCAGTCACTTTTCACTGCATTGTCTAAACAATGTGCTTCCTTCCCGCGATTTCTAATTTCACCATAAATGTTATATTACACTGTTTCTAGTTGGAATACTGTAATTTTAGTCACGGTAACAACAATACCGGATTGCTCTTGCAGTAAAATTGTCCGATAATTGCAAAGGTCATTCCACTGAAATGAAAACTGGTGCTTAATAAATCATTGTTCGGATCCGAAGATTGCAACTGTCCTTTTCACGGGAGCCAAGATGAAACACCACTGTTTAAAACTTCTTATTGGGTTTTGTGTAAATTATCGTAGCCGCCAAACAGTTAATTATTATAATTATATGACCGTGTGCTTAATGGATGAAAGGCTATCGGGTTTTCTGCTGTGGTTTCGGGGGTATTTCAACCTAGTGCGGCTGTTCTGAGACGGAATAGCCAATGATTGAAAGTTTGTCTATTATTAAGGACCACAAAGGTTGCGATGTACAAAACTGATATAATTTCCTACTAACACACAAATTCTGAGGCAGTTGCTACCTTCGCCTTACACGTCTAATTGTGGTTATCTCTTTTTATTGATTGCTGATTTTCAGTACTTCGTCACACGCAATGCTGATGGTTAACATTCACAACAATCCATGGTTGTTGCTGGCCGACGCGGTTGACACGAAACACGTAATTCGGCACTTGTCACTTTCTCTTTCATATCACTCGCGAATCGGTATTAGTGAGGGTCAACCCCACGACGATCAGGGGGACGTGCTCACTCGTCATACTCCGGTGAATTTTACCGTTTACAACTCACTCGACCACCATTCTTGCCCGTCTCTCCCGCACCATTCTTGCCCGTCTCTCCCGCACTACCTCTTGCTAGACACTCTCCAGTACTACTTCGCACTCAACACTAGTCTCACTGCCTACTGCAGCGCTCGACAATTGACTCCTGTCTGCTATCGACCTGGGCGTCGGATATTAGCATCTATGTTCATGGGATCACGGATCCCTTACACACTCAAAGAAGGAGGTGATCATGACTTCCACGGAGCTGACGCGCACGACTTTGATTTTTTCTATGCGCATGAATCTATATGCTTCATCTATGTGCTTCCATTGTTGGCTCTGATGCTTGCTTGCTATCTGGCACAAAATGATTACACCCTGTGCCATCTCCCGCAACGATACGGGAGAGGAAACGATGTTGCTCATCATGATACCGTTCCGGGTGCTGCAGTGTTTCGACATTCTGTTCAACTTCTGCTCCCCCTCAGGCTGTTTGGAACCCACTTTCGCACAGTTTTTTGAGAGCATGAGCTGCTCTGTCGTGATGGTCTGAGCAGCGCAGTGATTATGCCCCACATGAGACAGCCGCCTGCCATTTCTGATGGCAGCTTCCACCGCAGCAACGACAGAAGGGTAAGAACACAGTGGTCCTATCCTGAAAAGCCTCTGTCTTTCGTTGAAACCCAACCTTCTGTATGTGTTCACTATACACAGAAGACATTTGAGCAAGATTTTCACTTCCTGACACTCCTTCCGCAGTCAAAAACCGCACTACACCTCGCTGTTACTCTTCCCCTGCCTCCGTAGTGAAGTTGGACGCACCCACAGCTCGCCGTCCTCCCACCGAGCGCATCTAACTGACAAATGGCTGAAACTTACGGATTACCAGCAGAGTGCACTTGTATACCCCTGCTGTTCGATTCGGGTCTACGTAACCCTAAATATTTATAAATAACAGTTTTCATTTTTTTTTAATACCAAGGTAACTTTATGAAATTTGGTGACTTTGTCTGAAAATTCATAATTAATAGGTGTGCAAAAACATTTTAAGTAATTTGGTCATAAGCCTTAGTTGTTACGTACATAATGTTCGGATTGTAACAATCCGACACAAATATTATTACTCTAATTCAAAGATTTTTTGGTTTTTTGTTGTATTTTATCATAATAATGAACAATGTGCTTTACTGTTTCCAAGAAACTGTTTAACACTTTTCAATTGTTTGAGTCTTTATTGTTTCTGTTCAGTTTGAGTTGTGACATAGTGGCATATCATTGACTGATGTTGACTTCAGAGAATTAGTAAATTAAAAAAATAAATAAATAAAACATATGAAAGAACACATTCCAAGTTCGAAGATCGTGGAAGTAATGCATCTGAAAGCAAGTGTTCTGATGCACATGACTACAGTCCACGCTCTGTACAAAATAGTGTATCCCAGGCATTACCACGTACTCAACTAGAAGAAAAAGTTACATAAATAGTTCATCTGAAGCAGTCGTTTGAACAATGCTTCAAAATAAAATAACAGAATTGTCAAATAATAAGAGCTGGATGTTCTCCGACGAACTTGGAAAGTCACTGGTAGGAGGAGAAATTGCATCAAGGCAGTATTTTCCAAGAACAGAAGATTCTCTGAGAATAGTCAGGAGCGTCCAAAACCCTGAAGGTATGGAAAATGTGTCAGTGTCAGTGACAACATGAAAACCTACTGAACGTTTATGCTGTAAGCTGTATCCAGAAAGCACTGACGGTAAAACAAGTGTGTTGTGTGGAAAATGTAAAGCCATTATTACACGACACGCTCATCATTTACAAGTGTGACTGGGGAGTAAGCCGATACTCGGACAGTCTGCATTTTGCCAACTTTATTCAAGATGGCGGCACTCCCCCACCTCCTATCCCTAGGGGGTAGATGTTGCAATGTGGCACTGATATAACCTGATGATGTCACCCCTTACCCCATTTCCTCCTCCCCTCTCTACTTTCCCCCTTCTTCTCCCCTCCCCCTTGAAAAACGGTGGGAAAAGTGTACAGGTCCTCTTCTTCAGCTCCACATTGGGTAGCTACTTCGTGAAACCACTACCAAAGGCCGCTCGAAATAGTCATGTTATGGATGAAAAAAAAAGATGCCAGGAGCCAATAGGAATACTGTGTTCTCCTAGAAATTGACAGTGATGCTGCACCCTGCCATGTCGTCACAACTTGAGGGGATGTCCATTATAATTATCCGGGCTGTTATGACGTGGTCGGTTGATGAATTCTGTGTCGATTCCCAACGTGCGTTGAGGCAGCCACGCAGAAATCATACTGACGTACAGTCTACTGCAAAATCTAAGGTTTTCCTGCCGTTTGTTAAAAATGTAACGGAAAGAATAGGGAGGATCTTGACGAAGCGGAATATTACCGTAATTTACAAGCCCACCAGGAAGATACAGGAATACCTTAAGCCTGCCAAGGACGCTCGCAAACCACTGGAAAAAGCTGGAGTGTATAGGATCCCATGCAGCTGTGGTGATGTTTATGTGGGTACCACTAAAAGAACCGTTTCTAAACGTTTGGAAGAGCATAAGGGAAATTGTAGAAGAGGAGAAACGGAACGATCAGCTGTTGCGAAGCATGCTTTCCAGCCGGGGAACCACAATATTCGTTTCGAGGAGACGCAAGTACTAGCGGCCACAAGTGGATATTACGAAAGGCTCTACAGGGAGGCAATCGAAATCGCTAAACATCCAAATAATTTCAACCGTAAGGAGGAGTGTGTGAAATTAAACGGCATATGGATGCCGGTGTTAAAGAAGATGTGTACCACCCGCCCACTACTGGGTGATGGCAACGGCGATCGACGGCGACGGACAGCGGCCAATTGCACTGACGTTTTCAAAACACGTGACGTCACGCCGCGGCGTGAGAGCGCGCGGACATGGAATTTAGCGGCAGTCAGTAGCGAGCCAGTGGGTGTGTTGGACCTTCCATTGAGCTACGGACCCCCTTGAAGATGTCTCCCGCAGTCGGAGACGAAACGTTGGGAATCGACACAGAATTCATCAACCGACCACGGCATAACAGCCCGGATAATTATAATGGGCATGATATTTCCGGCCGTGAAAGTCTACATTTTAGTAACTTGAGGGGATATAACGTGGATGCAGTAGCTCCTCACTTACACTTTTAGTCAGACAGTGGAAGAAGAAGAAAAACTATGAAGTGTCAGCACCAGCAGCCAAGGTCCATCAGTGCCACCCTACAGAATAGAAAGAAGCAGAAAAGTAAGTATCAAATATTAAATCTTTTTCCGTAGTTGCTATTATTATTGCTTGTTCGGATTTTGGTCCTGCATGTGACGGTACTTCCACCTTGATCAGCACCCTTCGACCTGTTGAGGCCTTCCGGGACCAACACTGAGCTCCAACGAGTCAGCACCTGCAGTGGTCGACGCCTGTGGACCTGCAGCGACCACGTGGGATTCTGTAGCCCACCTTGTAAGCATGCTGGAGCAGGACAAGGAGTTGCTAACATCTTTTCTGCTCAGCAATTTGTGTGATGAAGACACCGGGCCAACCCCCGACTCGCACGAGTGTACTGCTGGCAGCTCTTCACAGCAAGATGCAGGTCAGTGCTGGACTCTGACACATGTTCTGTACATCTTTTTGTGTGATGAAAACACCCAGCCCACCGTCAACACGGAGAAGTGTGCTGGTGGTCCTAAACAGCAAGTTTCAGGTTGGTACTGGGATCTGACATATGCACCGGCCCAGAACATTCTGATGGTAGTGCAGGGGCAGAGTGCAGATCCTGTGGATAAGAAGGTGCCGTTGCTCCCAGTGTGCTAATGCTTTTCATTTCAAAGCATAATTTAACTGCTAGTGGCTCAAAGATTCTAAATAGTGGTATAGAAGCACCAGCAGGGAGTGATTGGTGTGTTGTGGTGGAGATCAGAAATGTGCCCAAGAACTTTTAAGTGCAGTTTACGAGGTTGGGATGGAATGAATTATGTTGTGCTATATCCAACATCAATGCACAGATGACTGCTGAGTATCATTCATCTCGTTCTCCCACAGACATTTATTGGACTGGTATGACGTTATCCATTACAACACTCTGGGCGAAATAAAGGGACCTGTCTATTTATATACAGCACAGCTACGTTATGGCAGATGAAGTATGGTGTTATCTTTTGTGTTGAAGAGACTGAACCGCTGGCTGGCGAGTACTCAAGCTGTGTACAATGACGTTGTGAACTATATTGGTATGCGTAGTGTACATATGGATGATTTAGGACAGTTCATGTCTCAATGCAGTGCCAAAGTCTACCGCAGTAGACATAGAAGCCATCTGTGTTAAATTTGTCCATGGAATACCTGAGTTTTACGATGCACCCACCAGTTTCAGGGAAATATGTGCTCAATTTTCTGCATAAAAGAAAACTTTATTTGATAAATATTGTATAGGTGTAAAGACCATAAAGAACCAGCGGATTTTTTGTTGTAGTGCATCCAATGTACATGCTAAATTTAAAAAATGTATATTATCGAAAAACTTGTGTGTTTTTATTTTTTCATACTCTCACAATAATGTAGGTATTTTCAGTACGGTGTCTAGAATACCACAAATAATAAATCTATGTCTACAATGCCACAACAGCACCACACTGCTTGAAACATGTCCTCCACACGACAGCCAATGTCTTCACTCAACGTCAAATTGAATGATAGATGAATCTCTCATAGGTATATATACTCATTTAATCATTGTAGCTCAGTTGGTAAAGTGACTGCAGTACAGTGGCTACATATATTATTATTTGCTTTTTTCTGTAAAATCCCATTGCGCGCCAAAACTCGATGTAGTCGGTATCATGGAAGGGCGGGTGAGGCAGTCTCGACACAACGACTTCGTTGCATGTGACTGGTCTTGTGATAGTATAGGAGTAATCACAGAAATTTCTTACCAAGGTTTTTAACCTATTGGCCAAAAATGTGCACTTAATTTACAGTGCTTTTGTTATTTTTCAATGCATGGACCAAGTTTCTGAATACATTTTTCTATTAAGACAAGAGTTTTAAAATTCCCGTTTATTAAAATTCTGCTGGCTGTTTAGGCATCTGTGCACGACTGAAGTGTCCTCTGGTTTGGATTGCCCAACGGTTTCTTCAGGTGGACAACAATGGTAAATCACGTTGGGAATATGTGATCAGTGCCGTAACACTTCCTGGTGAAACTGTTTTTTCATGACGGTAACTGGGACCGCGAAATAGAGCCAGACAGTGTTATTTGGCAGTCAGACAATTGTATCCTCCTTGTCTGGGCAGTACTGTGTGAAGTGACACAATGTCGAAGATTCTGAAGTCGCAGTCGGGTGGAAGTGGTGGGGTTCAAATGTCCATAAAGTCTTTTAGATTGAAGATTTCTCTGGCTTTACAAAACATTTAAAGACAAATAAAACGGCAGTTCCTTTGGAAAGGAAATTGACAATTACTTTCGCTAGCTGCGTGCTATGGAAGCTTGTGCATCGTATGTAATGACTTTGTCGTCGACGGGAAGCTAAACATTAATGTTACTTGAGTGTTTGGACGTCCGTCATCAACATGTATCTTACCTCTGATAGACTTCCTAATTGCCCAAAGCCCCACAAACACGCAGTTGCCAGAACATAGTCATGAGAATCTTCTTCGCGGTTTGTACCATTTTGAATTTCTTCGCTGGTAGTGCACAGTGTTTCTTGCACGCTGTAGAGGCTTGCTTTGAATCTTCTCTGTATGAATGTTCTCAGGCTCATAAATTGTAATATGTTCCCTCCATGCCTCGAACGTCCAGTGTTGTCGGACCTACTAGGCTCTTTAAAGTGTCTACATTTTTCACAGTAAAGTATGTGCACCAACAGGAGATGCTGCTCCGATCCCTGAAGTCTTCCACAAGCACCTAAAATAAAACCACATTACAACCAGTTGCTCGCTACACATGGACGATCGTGTCACACGCCCCTTTCTTGCTCATTGCCTGAGCCTTCTGGTGCCAGAGCGCTGTCCTCTCTTACTCATGTCATCTGATGTGTAACATCAGGACAACTTTTCTGTTAAAACTTTCATCCCAACCTCATTAACAGGGCACCAAAAAAATTGTACATGCTCATGAGTCCACTGTCGTTTCTGTCAATTTCTTCCACAACTTTGTAAAAAGTGTTGTGGTAGGTATTCGCTGCAATAGTGACTAATAGCGGATGTAACTCAAAATGACTCTGTAATTGCTCAAATAAGCACCATCGAACTCTTATTTGACCAATTATCGTAGTATATCGTGTTGCAGTGGCGTGGTGGAATGTAGTTTAGGTAACGCTGAGAATGTCTATGTTGTTGACAGGGGGCGCTGTATCCGTCGCTGCATGCCCTGGTGGCTCAGTGGTCTCCGCCACAAGAGAAGGGCAGGTTCGTCTGGACTCTGTTCGGTGAGTTAACACAGCCGGTGGAAGTTCTAATCCTTAGGTGACTCTGAAAGAAAATGAAAACTAACTTTATGTTTCGCTTGGATTACAGACATTTATTTAGGACATTACGAAAGAGCAGACACCACACAGAATCTACAGCTGCGATACATATAATAAAACTGGGAAGTACAGGGGCAAAAGAAAAGGAAAGGAACTGATGATATCAGCTTTATGCACTGTTAGCGTCGACGAGTGAAAATGTGTACCAGACTGGGCCCTGAACCTAGGATCTCCTGATTATTAGGCAACTGTGTTAACCACTGCGTCACCCAGACACACTGTTAATCGTAAATGTGCCGATTATTTCAGCATGCACCTCAGTCAACTCACACTCCCAACTGGTGCCACCATTTTTCCCGAGTCTTCTTTATAGCCCGTAGAGGTGTATCAGTTATGTGAACGTGTGGTCCACAGCCATCAGTGGGGATGCACATCTACATTCGACCTCCAACACGAATCTAAAATTAGCGAGCTCAGAAGACACGGCCGGGAATGGCAGGTAAGTGGCGTCACCTGGTGGGAATCCGAGTCAGTCGAAGAACATGCCGAAACAGTCTGAATATTTGCAGTTAACACTGTGTCCAGGTGGCGCAGTGGTTAATGCACTTACCTAATAGGCAAGAGACCCCGTGTTCGAGTCCTGGTCTGGCGCACATCTTCATTCATCGCTACTGATTCCACATTAAGCTCTGATGCAGCTGATATCATCATTTCTTTCCTGTTCCTTCCTCCCCTCATCCAACTTCAGTTTACATAGTACTCTGAGCAGTAATGAGTACAAATTTATAACAAATATTGATCAACAGCTTACCACTAAATTAATAAAAAAGGATTTATCTGTTTAATAGACCCAAGTTGCTTTCTTAGGCAAACAGCAGTCTGTTTAACGTGTCTCGTCTTTCACTGGGCAAGAACAAATTTCTTGTATTACATATTTATTCCTTGTAACCATATCGTGTTCTTCCTGTTTGTTTCACACTGGCGAATCTCAGTTGTTTAAATTGTTCATTAATCTCACAGTATTCAGTTATTCTCGCAATGGCCTTATTTTCACAAATTCCTTCATTTAACGAACGCGAAGCTTCAAAACGACTATTAGCATGCTATGTATTCACACACATTTAATAATATAACAAGTTCATAGAGAAATGAATGCAAGTAGTTCACCAACCATAAACAAATTTACATTCAAGAATACCTATATAATTCTAATCACTGTTTGCATTCTAGTGAAAGTCTCTTACCTATTCCTATTTATTCATGAACGAAAAAGTATGCAGTTTTTCTATTTTAACTAAAGTTCAGTCTTGATCACAACACTTATGTCTCAATAACATAGATGACCGGTTTCGCTTATATTTATATAACCATCTTCAGACCCATGGCTTCCTTGGAGGATGGTAGGCGGAGCTCTCCTCAGCTGCTACGAAGTCAGCTGATCAGTTGACTTCGTAATTTGAGACTGGTTGCGTCAGCCCTAAACAAGGAACCACCGCAGCAAAAATTGTGTATTAATGCAACTGAGATGAACAAAATAAAAAAAAATTATCCAGTTTCCTTAATGCCCATCTTGTTAAACACCCCTGGAGAAATTTACAGTCTATAAAAAATATTGATGTATGATGGTCAGTATATGCCACTGAAAAAATTCGTAAACTTGTTGAACCCCTCACACTATGGGCAAAGCTTCATTCTCTGAACTAATATATATATATATATATATATATATATATATATTATTTCGCTGAAGTTCTACTTGCAAAGGCAACTGACTGCTCTTTAACAGAGCCTCCCTGCAGTTCTACCAGAAAGAGAAGAATACCTACTCTGTAGTTGCAACTGTCACATTCCATATGAAAATGTTTGTTTAAATTTGGATGGTACAATGTCTTCTATTTCAGTAGGCACTCATTAAGTTGCTCAAAGGTGCATTGGTATGCTTCTGTGTAGATGAATGAACTATTCTTGTACCACAGGTTATTTGGAATAGAATCATTAAATACCTGTTCCTACAAAATCTGGATAGCCCCACAAATTCCTTCAGTTTATTGTTTGACTACGGAACAGAAAAATTTCTAATGGTTGACATTTTGTTTTGAGCTTTTCTATTTCCTGTAGCTGAAACAATGTGGCCTCAAAATTAATTTTTTTCTTTACAAATTCTTCCTTTTTTGGTTTCAAAGACATTTGTCCAGTATTAAGACTTAAAATACTTTGTTATCAATCTCCAAATGTTCACTCCAGAATTTTATGGCAATCAGTAAATCATCCATGTACATGATAATGCATGAACATAGTTCTTTCCCTGGCACTTTATCTAGTGCTTAAATAAACACTGAAACTGAAGTATTCACTCCAAAGGGCAGGACTTTACAATGATAACTTTTTCCTGAGAATAAATTTTCTAAATCCTGGAGCTAGAAGCATCTACCAGTATCCTGCAGTCCGGTCAAGACTTGCTGCAAATTTTGTATCAAAAAACGTCTGAAGGGTTTCAACTACATTTTCCAGTATATCAGTATCACTTTTAGGTATTTTGTTCAAAGTACAGGAATCTGTAACAGTTCTTACCCCATCGTCTGTCTTTCAAGTACCATCAAAGGATTGTTATATGAACTGTTACTTGTATTGACAATTTCTTAAGCCATTATTCTGTTAATTTCTTTATGTACTTCCACTCTTTTGACACAAGTTCAGGATGTGGATAACCAAAAGTTGGTTTACGCACTACACCATCCAAGGGTTGTGTTCATAACTTTTTACAGAAGCTGGTTCACCTGGAAACATCCTTTTATTTGCCCACAACACACTATACAGTTCAGATTTCTGCTCATATTAAAATTCCGGTGTTTATAGACAATGCCTCTGGAATAATCTTCACCATATTTTACTTTTACATTTATTACACGATAAGCCTCTGAACCATTCATAACATAGTTATTTGCTAAGATAAAATTACCTTTCATGTTTCCGTCTAATCTAGATATTCAGTGTCCATCCCATCAAAACCTATTTGCAAAACTCAATCTTCCTTTTTGCTCTTAATCAGTTTTCTTTTACGGTCTAAGTCTGTTTCAGCACTTAGTTCCGGTATCAATAGAAACTCGTGAGTAAACATCACAGGCCAGTTTTGAAGGAATCAGGACAACCTGCATTGTTACCAGATTCCCCTGTTTGATATGACATTCAATGAATTTATAACCATATGCAATGATTTTTGGTTACTGGTTCACCAGAAAAATTGAATGACAAGCGATACAGGCTAAATTTTCTTTTTGAAAGTTGCTTTTAAAAAATAATATACCAATACATAACTGTATTATTGTGTATGTGAGTTGCATTTGCATGAGATTGAGTGTATGTGTGTTGTCTATTTTTGACGAAGGCCTTGTTGGCCGAAAGTTCACTTTCTGACAGACTTTTTGTTGTGCCTCTATGCGACTCAGTATCTCCGCTATATGGTGAGCAGCAACTATTCCTTTTATAATACTGCTATATTCCATCCTGGATTTTCCATTGTCTGATTGTAACTTTCCACTCGTTTATGATACAAGTAATAAACAGGACGTTTTCGATGAATTGCGATCGATGAACAAAGTAGTGAGAAAAACGCAAGCAAATGATTTTGTCTTAACCTTACATTACATGCACTTATTTTTTATTTATAATATATGTCAACGTATATAAAGTGGGTCGAAGTATATAAATAAACTGTCAAAATTTCACCGTACTAAAGAGTTCCTTTTATATAAGCTGCATACGCGCCTGTAGCAGGGAAAAAGAGGGGAAGCAGCGGAAAAATTCTCCTGCTGGAGCACAAAAGGGCGAATATATTTCTGTTGAAGAGAATCTGACAGATAATTTGGGAACTTGCCGCCTCTGTCCTGATTCTACTTACCTCAGTGAAAATTTCGGCATAAGAACATATTCGCTCCTTTTTATGCTGAAAGAGAATAGCAGAGAGACAGTGACGGTGGAAGGGAGAGGAGATAGTGCCAGAGTGAGAGAAAGAGAGGGGAGACAGCGGTGATGGGGAAAGAGGAAGTGTCAGTGAAAGAGAAAGAGAGATGGTTGAAGACAGTAGCAGTGGCAACCAAAGAGAGAGGAGACATTGATGGTCATTGAGAGACAGGGGCAGTAAAAGGTAGACATCTGCATGGAGATAGAAGGAGTGGGAGGAAAAGAGAGAGGGGACATGGAAACGAAAAAGAGAGATGAGCTGACACCATCTGGGCCCCTCCAGACTGGCGAACTTCAACACGTATGTATAAGGGAGTGTGCGTTTTGGATCGAAATTTTAACCATGAGGGTATAAGGAAAAATATAAGTTGGACTGCACAAGGTATGGCGGAGACAGTGGTAGTGGCAAAGAAAGACAAAAAGAGACACTCTAAGTAAGAGAGGAGACAATGGCAGTGGCAAGGCAGTAAACTGATGAGACTTGCAAACTTAAGAAGTTCGGCTTCAGGCACTACTCAATAATGAATTTCTGTAAAATGTATGTATGCTCCATTTAATTTTAATTTTTAAATTGGTTTCACTTCACTTTAAAACAAACGGCTAAATATTATTCCGAATCGTGCATTCACGAGAGATCTGGTGCAAATAACGCTGCCATATGGAGCTTTCCATGGCTTGCCCATACATTTACTTAAATAGATGTCAGCGCACTCGCATACAGTCCGCCATGACTCGTGCAACGGGGAGCATATTATAACCTACTTGCCTATAACACTGTCAACGCCGCTTTGAGAGCCTCTCGTTCAGAAAATGTTTGAATCGTAGCATCAAAGTATAGTTGCCTTGCCAGATTGTATTCAGTTTCCATGGTTCCCAAATCTGTGAGATATTGTTGATACATAGTTGATCTGTGACAACTTTTAACACCAGTCAGACTGCTGAAAGACCTTTCTGCTTCAGATACAGTCACTAGAAGTGTATAAAAGAATCGCATGTATACCCATACATTCGCAAAGCAAACTTAAAGTTTTAAGTTTGTGCATCTTATTCAAGAGTTCTAATGGTTCCAAGGTAATGTATTCAGAGTCTGAAGTATGAGTTGCTTTCAAATATTTAATTTCTTGTTCTAAATCTCTCGTGACACCATAATGGCATTCACTGATAAATAACTTGCGTCCTTCAGCGACCTAATCACCAGTCATCTTTAACTATATCCATAAAAACCAAATGTTTCATCTAAAATCTTCACTGTTTCTAATCTGATTTTCAAGTTAGATACTGGATTGTCAACAATGACTTACATGCATTTATCTTGAATAAATCTACTGAATTCACATCTGCCACTTCATTCCTGGCTTCAATATAAAACTTTTTACTCTTCTTATTGCGCACCTCCGGAAATTCAGGACCAATATTAATTGCACTGGTAACTTAAGATCAGGAAGAATGGCGTCCCAGTTTTCGCGAAGATATTTTAAGTCATTTAATAATCTCTGAAAGTATCTTACCTCAACATCAGTGGTAGTATTTCGAACTTATAATATGTTTCTGTTGTCAATTGGTAACTACAGCTTTAGCCAAATTGATGTCATGATTAAACACTTGAAAGATTTCACATGATCCAAAAAAACCTCCTACCACAGAACGTGTTTCAGCTGACAAATTTAACTTACTGAGAGTTCCAACAGCAATGGCAATCCTATCCAGGTGAGATGTAATTGGTGTTGCAGCGTC
Organism: Schistocerca serialis cubense; assembly: GCF_023864345.2. NCBI lineage: Eukaryota > Metazoa > Arthropoda > Insecta > Orthoptera > Acrididae > Schistocerca > Schistocerca serialis. Next base: position 472,407,870 of record NC_064645.1, read on the forward strand.
AACCAGAGCACTCCAACAGATGTCAGAAATGGGATATATGCTATCACATGCACACAGAGAAAATTTTGCAACGGGATTTCACTGAAGAAAATATGTCTGAGCTCCTTGATAGGATCGTCTAATATTGCTTCGGTTATCATAAACTTGTCCACGGCATTCACTGATTAGAACTCAGTGTTTCACAAGTGTTGATCGAACTAAACAGCCAATAGCAACTCTTATTTTCTGATTACAATCTACGAATTCCAAAACCCGTTCGTTTACTTCATGTTTATCAATTTCCGTCTTAACGTAAATACGGCCAAAAAGTGCCAACCGATAAGTGGTGGTACTGTATTTCCTTTCCTCTGTTGTGTTTCTTTGTAGCTTGGAACTCTTCCAAGGAACAGAAGAAAGGAAATACAGTACCACCACTTATCGGTTGGCACTTTTTGGCAGTTTTCAGCAAGTTGCTGAAGGCAGTCGAAGCTGGACTGCTGGAATTGCTGCAGTCTCATCCGAAATGTTCTGCTGCAGTTCTTGAAGACTATAAGGGTTCTGCGATACACCTTATATTTGAAGGCTCCCCATACAAAGTAATCGCACAATGACAGATCAGGTGACCTGGGCGGCCAGCTAGGGCCGCGACAAAACTGACCTCTTCTAACAACTCTGTCAGACGTGAAGACTGTGTAAAAGTGCTCCAAGGTCCGGCTGGCTGTATCACGTGGCGGGCGTACACATGTTGTGCGCATCACGGGGCGAGGTTATATGCATATATTCACGTTGAATCGTATCCACTTGTTTCTATTTTATTTTTTTATGGGCCATTTTTGTCTCGACCATTTTTATTTGTCCCATACCATCAATAATTGAAATATACTTCTCATTTTCTCTCGGTTTCAAGATGGCACCCATGACACTATGGACACCACTAGAAATAAATTCATTCTGAGTATCAGTTGACAGATAATGCAGTTGTAAACGCTTTCCACATGTTGTCGGTTTCTGACATTTCTAATTATTTTGCAAGAACTGGACCATAGTAAGTCAAGAGCTCAAATATCCCAAGGAAATTTTTATTATTTGGATCTCCAATTTTCTGAACTGAACCTCCGAAGGTCAAGCCTCTTTAACCTAGAAATAGTGTCACATCAAGTCACATGAGAATACCTACGTAAGTTGGCTGTAAGCATGGCCAATGTACTTCTTTCACATTATTTCATTTCTTCAGCTTCATGATTCTTCCAGGAGAACTAAATGTTTCATGCTGTGTTTACTCTTGAATGCAAAATATTTTCTGTGTACTCGTTTTTCGTGTAAAATCACCTTGTGATGGAATCTGAAGTGCCTTATCAATGAATGTTGTTGGTAAACTTACTTAATTATAATGACGTTTCACAGCTGTTTCCGTGTATATTTCTTGAGGAATGTTTTTGGTAGAATTTTCAACAACATTTAAAGAACGCGTATTTTCGAATCCACCACATAGTAGTTTTGACGCACAAAGTCTAAAGAAAATATTCTGCATTCAGGACTGAACATGAAGTAGAATTGTATGTAATTGGTCTCTATGACTCATAAAACAGAACTGAAAAGGAAGAGCTAGGTTGGTTACATTGGTGTTGGGGCAATGTTCTTTTATTTATAATATGATGCAAAATTATTTTACAATAGCAGGATGAATTTTGCCAGCTTAGCACACTGGGAGGAGATCCGAACCGTGGAGCGACTTGGGCCCCCTATGAGACTTGGGGCCCTGGAGATTTTGACCTCACACTGCTCCCCCCCCCCCCCCCCCCCCCACCACCAACTGTTCCTTTTCCTTATTATTGTTCAGTACTTCACCACTTTTGCCGCATTTTAAACTATCATGTACGTTTTTCTGCTCAGCTGGTCCCCTCAACCTCAACTTTCATTTAGCAGCTACATTTGAATTTGTAACACAGCTCCTACTTTGCTCTCTTGCCCCTTTTTTATGAGTCCTCATATTTTCCATATTTCTCGACCCATGCCGTTTTACCACAGTCGGTACGCCCACACCTTGCGCAGCCCCCAGTTTTTCTCATTCGCGTGCCCTCTGCAGCTGCCGAAACCGCCATCACCATGGCAGAAATAGTTTCCTCTTCAGTGCCCCTGCATCATACTGATTCTAAAATTGATTATGTTGTCTTTCTGTGTCCCTTTTAGATTGCAGTACTCTCATGTGTCACAATTATCGCACCAGTTCCCTTCGTTTTCTTGGAAAACAGAAAATGACTTTGTTATATGTGCATACCTTTTTGTGTCATCGGGTAACTTCTTTCACAGTTCTCATACTGTTTTGGCAGCAGATAAGCCCCTTTTCAGATATTCAAGTTTATGAAACCAATTCTTACAAGAAATCATGATATAACGCACAATGAGATGTTGAAAGCACTGAACCGGCACACTCTTGAAGATGGACGGTAATTATCGCGAGAAAGTCTACCGACGAAGTTTCAATAACCGGCTTTAAATTATGACTCTGGGAATATCTACAACCCCCTGCACATTTCTCCCGTAGGGATAGTGGGTATAAGATTAGATTAATTACAGCACTAGGCATTTAAACAAGCATTTTCCCGCGATCCATGCGTGAATGGTACGAGAAAAAGCCTTAGTAACTGGTACAGTGAAACGTAATCTCTGCCATGATTTTCACATTGCATCTTATAGTATAGATGTAGATGCAGAGAACGGAGACCAGCTGGAAAACCAAGAAATTTCAGATTACATATTGATATTAAGCTTCCATATAAAGAATGTTGGCCGGCCGGAGTGGCCGTGCGGTTCTGGGCGCTACAGTCTGGAGCCGAGCGACCACTACGGTCGCAGGTTCGAATCCTGCCTCGGGCATGGATGTGTGTGATGTCCTTAGGTTAGTTAGGTTTAATTAGTTCTAAGTTCTAGACGACTGATGACCTCAGAAGTTAAGTCGCATAGTGCTCAGAGCCATTTGAACCATTTTTATAAAGAATGTTGGTATCTGCGTGGTATTAAGAATAGCGACTGAGTGGCAAGAACGGTGTGATACTCGGACCTCATTCGATGTGGGGTGGTGGGCTTGTAGAGGCACAGCCCACCATCCCAACGAAGACATGGTTTAGAAATTGCAGTTTTCGTCGCCACGACTTGCAAGATGTGATTTGGACATTGATGTTTTGTTCATCAAATGTCGAGCTGCCACAGAACATCATTTCGGTATTCAGTGAGAACAACATGCAAGTTCTTACAGGATGTTTGAAAACTCTCCTTAATGCTTTATTCGTGCGGCCATAGTTATTGTAGTTCCATTAAAGTTATTAAGGTTATTTAAAATCTGTCCTTGTCATTCCTATGAAATTCATATTTAATTATAGTACATATTTCCTTCTATTGATTTAAAACGGCGTCAGTCGTAGCATTTTCATCTGAGTGCCGCTTACATCTGGAAGTGTCGTCTGCCTGCACATTTTGAGATGTTCCTGCGTTTAACACTGATGGATTTAAGCTAGGAACATCAGTGACAAACCCTGGGACACCTGGAAAACGTGCAAGTGGACGACGCTTACTAGATGTAAGTGGACATCACACAAAAAATGTAATCACTGACTATGTTTTAAATCAGTAAAACGGTTCAATAATTTATTTTTTGTCTTTCAGAGTATTTTAATTTATTATTATAACACCATGGGAGCTGATATTATGTACTGTTTTAATGTGTGTTTCACATGATCTGCATTTTAACATACATTAATGCCTGTTGACCACTTTAGTTGGTTCACTGGAAGATGTTTGTTCTGAGAACGTGTTCTTAAAAAAGTTAATGTAGCTTATTTTAAATACAATAATGATAATTTGTAAGATGCTGCTGTCAACAAGCAAATAGGCAGACTGTGAGGACTCCTGCACAAGTAGCAAGAAATTAAAATAAAATAGAACTGAATGCAATTCATCGGTGTTCTGGCTTCTCATTCTGTTCTCAGGAGGAACTTTCGGTTCAGTGGTGACGTGGCCCATGTGCTCGGCCATTATCGAGGCCCTGGGGTGGAAGGCGTGCTTCTACATCCTCGGCGGCATCGTGGGCTTGTGGAGCATTCTATGGTTCGTGACGGTGTACGATTCCCCCTCCATACACCCGCGCATTACACCTGACGAGCTGAACTACATCACCACCAGTATTGGCGACAGCGTCTCCAAGGAGAAGGTTAGTTGTTGACAAATTGCAACATTCAATGGCAAATTTAAGTGCAGGCAGGGCCAGTTTGAGAAAATTTGTCCTCGCAAGCAGAATATCAATTGGTGCCCCATCCCCCACCCCCTTTGTTCAGAGATCAGCTGCCATTCCATAGACTTTTGGGCAAGATCTTTCAAATTAAATGTAAATTTAATGATCGTGTGAATGGGTGGCATTTTCTTTCAAAATAAATACTACGCAGACATTCCTCATTAACACAAATAAACAAGTGGCCACGAAAGCTTTAACAATTTTGTACAAATGAATTTCTGACTCTTGTTGAAGTGCTAAATACACTGGTGCCAAAAATTAAAGCAACAAACGAAAATTTTCCAAGGTTAACTTTATTTTGCGGCGAAACGGAATAAACAAGTGATAGTACAGTAGAAACAATGTAAAGAATACGGCAGGACGAAGAAGCAGCGGTTTGTTACTTTAATTCGAGACACCAGTGTATAAAAAAAGACGTTTCTTTTTCACTTAAGGTAATTCCGGTGATCTTATAACATTTATGTTGTATAACAGCTGTCTAAAACATCATAAAATTGTGCAGCAGTGCACAAAGACGACTGTCTGTATAGAAGGACAATATGCGTCAGAATGAAACGAAAGTTACAGCGTGGCAACTTGGTGACAAGGTTTCAAGGTCACAACTTCACCCATGTCAGAAGCTTCCTCTACCTGAGCAGTGCTCCAGACTACACAGTAACATAAATTTTTTTGGTAGGTATTGGCTGAAATAAGCAATATAGAAGCTCATTCGTGTCGGCTGGGAATCAAAGGTCGGGGCTTGTAGCATGAGTCTGGTAGCGGGGGCAACAGTGAACAGTCGTATCGATGGTGGCTCTCGCCAGTTATGTTAATTATTCCATCATAAAAGCAGAGTGGTTGAACAGCAATGGGGCGCTCTATAGTGCGGTCATACACGTACCTTGGAAGGAAGTAAAGTGTCATCCGCCCAGCTACTGCATATCTGTACTGATAGCAAATATCATGTGCAACATATTAAGAGAACAGTGAAGTCTGACGTGATTAAGGATACAGGAATAATTAAATGACATCTCCTAAAAAAGTTGAACTGGGTGCTCTTTCACGCAAGCCAAGTAGTTTAGCATTTTCCCCGTTACAGCGCCACATCGCCACAATTGTACGGGCCCACGACCAAGCACTTTCACAGCAGCGAATGAGCATCTCGTAAGACGCAAGGTTAGTGGATTTCAGCAAAACCATCAGATGTGATGGGTTTGCTCATCTCAAACGACAACTTTACATGCACGGTTACGCTATTACAACGAGATGCCAGTGGCACATCTTGCCAATGAAAGAAGAGTGCTGTATATGACATCCCTTTCGGGGATAAGTATGAGTGGATTTAGGCTGCAGCAGTGAATAACTGAATAGTGAAAAAAGACAGTAACAATCCGTAGAATAGTGTCGAGTAGCGGATGCAAAACGACAATTATTCGTAGTCGGAAAGAGCACAGTGTAGTTTAGATAACAGTAACAATCTGTAGAACAGTGTCATGGATAGGATGTACATACACAGTTACTAGTGGTAGTGAAGAGTATTGCGTAGGACAATTATAACGGTGAATGTTAGAGAAGAAAAACTGTGACAGTGACTTTAGGAAAAAATTATGGAACATTGCGTGGCAATGAGTGACAGCCTATGTTGTCATAATGGCAGATAAGGCGTATGTAATGCAAAGGACTGTGATGTGAGATGTCGAATGAGAGATCGACATTAAGAGCAGAAGGCTGTAAAACTTCGTTAAGATGCTTCGCTCTGTAGAATGTCGCAGCCAGGGACGAAGCAGCTGCCGGTAACAGGGGAACTTGGGACAGCAGTATTGGCGGACCACAGCTGCGTGGCCCGAGCAGACATCACACCACCGAGGTGAACAATCCTTTTCACAGCGGGAAGTCAGCCGGTGTGGCCGAGTGGTTCTAGGCGCTTCAGTCAGGAACCGCGCGACGGCTACAGTCGCAAGTTCGAATCCTGCCTCGGGCACGGATGTGTGTGGTGTCCTTAGGTTAGTTAGGTTTAAGTAGTTCTAAGTTCTGGGGGACTCATGACCTCAGATGTTAAGTCCCATAGTGCTCAGAGCCATTTTTTTCACAGCGGGAGGCGGCCACTAGAAAATTATAGGCCACCTGGGCAGCCAGCACACACAGCCTTCGCAGACAGCTCTGCGTCACAGAACATGCTAGGGCTGTCACGCCTTACCTCCCTGGGCTCAGCCGGATAGCAAGGCACAGACAGCCGGCAGCATAGCACACAGCAGAGCAGAACTCACAGCAACGTCTGTGTAGACGCCAGCATATACACTACTGGTCATTAAAATTGCTACACCAAGAAGAAATGCAGATGATAAACGGGTATTAAATGGACAAATATATTATACTAGAACTGACATGTCATTACATTTTCACGCAATTTGGGTGTATAGATCCTGAGAAATCAGTACCCAGAACAACCATCTCTGGCCGTAATAACGGCCTTGATACGCCTGGGCATTGAGTCAAACAGAGCTTGGATGGCGTATACAGGTACAGCTGCCCATGGAGCTTCAACATGATACCACAGTTCATCAAGAGTAGTATCTGGCGTATTGTGACGAGCCAGTTGCTCGGCCACCATTGACCAGACGTTTTCAGTTAGTGAGAGATCTGGAGAATGTGCTGGCCAGGGCAGCAGTCGAACATTTTCTGTATCCAGAAAGGCCCGTACAGGACCTGCAACATGCGGTCGTGCATTATCCTGCTGAAATGTAGGGTTTCTCAAGGATCGAATGAAGGGTAGAGCCATGGATCGCAACACATCTGAAATGTAACGTCCACTGTTCAAAGTGCCGTCAATGTGAACAAGAGGTGACCGAGACATGTAACCAATGCCACCTCATACCATCACGCCAGGTGATTCGCCAGTATGGCGATGACGAATACACGCTTCCAATGTGCATTCACCGTGATGTTGCCAAACACGGATGCGACTATCATGATGCTGTAAACAGAACCTGGATTCATCCAAAAAAATGACGTTTTGCCATTCGTGCACCCAGGTTCGTCGTTGAGTACACCATCGCAGGCGCTCCTGTCTGTGATGCAGCATCAAGGGTAGCCACAGCCATGGTCTCCGAGCTGATTGTCCATGCTGCTGCAAACGTCGTCGAACTGTTCGTGCAGATGGCTGTTGTCTTACAAACGTCCCCATCTGTTGACTCAGGGATCGAGACGTGGCTGCACGATCCGTTTCAGCCATGCGGACAAGATGCCTGTCATCTCGACTGCTAGTGATACGGGGCCATTGGGATCCAGCACGGCGTTCCGTATTACCTTTCTGAACCTACCGATTCCATATTCTGCTAACAGTCATTTGATCTCGACCAACGCGAGCAGCAATGTCGCGATACGATAAATCGCAATTGCGATAGGCTACAATCCGACTCTTATCAAAGTCGGAAACGTGATGGTACGCATTTCTCCTCTTTACACGAGGCATGACAACAACGTTTCACTAGGCAACGCCGGTCAACTGCTGTTTGTGTATGACAAATCGGTTGGAAACTTTCCTCATGTCAGGACGTTGTAGGTGTCGCCACTGGCGCCAACCTTGTGTGAATGCTCTGAAAATCTAATCATTTGCGTATCACAGCATCTTCTTCCTGTTGGTTACATTTCGCGTCTGTAGCACGTCATCTTCGTGGTGTAGCAATTTTAATGGCCAGTAATGTAGCAGCCGGTTACTACATTAATTTTAGTGTTTAGTCAGTGGCGGCTTGTGAGCAAAGAAGATGGTGGTGGACTTTGCTCACGAAGGAAAACATCAACAAATGAGAGAAAATCAGTACATTGCTTAATGTTTTTGTAATGCCTGATATAAACAGACCGCTCGCTCGTGTCACTCCTGCATCTACTCATAATAAAACCAAAAGGTGTACACAGAAAAAGTATTACTTTTGCAGAATAAAAGGAATTAAAATCAACTGCAGCTCTATGAACCCAAAAAGTGGTAGGCATGCCTTACTAACCTTTTTCTGCAGGACTGATGTTAACGCCGTTCGATTTTATCTCTGAATTTGGATGTGGTGGTGATCACTTGTACAGGAACTCTATTCTTCTTTCCTTCATATTTGCAAATCTTTCAAGCACTCTTTTATTGAAGTCTGCAATTCCTAAAACGAGGTCTCGTTAAATAGAGAACATCGCGAGTGCTAATAGTCTTTCTTGGTCCATAGTATTCCGCAAGAAGGTTTTGATGCGTTTCAGCGAAGAAAAACAATGTTCTGCTTCTGAGTGGTCATTGGAATTGTAATTATCGCTTCCAAGAGCTTCACAGATTGGCTCAGTGTATCACAAAGATTATTATCTAAGCTCAAAGCCCCACACATGTTTTTGAACTCCTCTCTTCCATAAATAACAGAGCTTCTGTTCGAAGTTTCTTTGCTTCCAAAAAAGAGTAACATTCAGTAGCAGCTCTGAAAGAAGTTTCTGGGAAACTGGAAGAGTAAGTAGCTAATTTCTCTGGTAGAAAGACAGAGGCTGCAACTAGGAGTGCAGTAAACTTGAATCTTTGTTTTGCGTCGGTAACTTATGACATCACATGCTTATTTTCCCTCCCGCGGTAGATTACACATCGCTGCGCCATCTTCAGTTGTCCCTCTTTTATGGTACTCTTGTTAACCTGTTGAATTATCACTCTCTCGTTCCCTAATGTTCGCAATTTTACGCTCAAAAGCTGTCAGCTAATTTTGTGCGTAAGTTGCGTCAATATCCCTTTTTTGTAGCTGGTTATACAAAATATCCACATGGATCATGATTTTATGAAAAAATGGAAACCAAAAAACGAACTTTTCATTCTTCAAAATTTTTACTAAGCCACAGGCTTGCAAGATCGTGTTCTCATTACACAGTTTTCCCCCCTGGCTCATATTATTCATGCACGTGATAATATCTTCCTTATATTCGAAAACAGTATTGACGCTCCTTGACTGAAAATTCCAACGAGTAGGCACTGAACGTGGCAGTCGTTTTGGTACTATTTCGTCGAGAACTGCTGTTCTTTGAGGAGATGCTGAAAAGAAGCTGCAAACTCCCTGAAGTTTAGTGAAGAATATTCGCACATTTTTATTAATGGAAGCGGCTTTAAGCATTATGAGATTCAACTGGTGGGTATAACAATGAATGTATGAAGCATTGAGAAACTTTTCCTTAACAAGAGCATGCACCCCTTGTGACGAACCACTCATGACTGCTGCACCATCATATGTTTGCGCTATGAGCTTATGTGTACAATTCCCCAAATGATTATTAATTTGTTCGATGACGGACGTTGGCAAAGACTGGGCAACATGCTTTTCTGGTGCTATGAAGTCCCAAAATCTTTCAACTGGTTTTCCGTTAATGATGAACCTATATACTATAACCATCTGGAAAACACAGGCTACGTCACGGCTTTCGTCAGCTGTTACGGTCAAAAACTCAGCACCCTTAATTTACTTTCTAATTTTCTCTTGGCAGACCTGAAGCATGCACTGGAGGGATTCATTGTTGATGGTTTTTGAGGCTCCTTTGAATACTGTAGCTTTCTCTAAACGCGATTTTAATACAGAGTCTAATTCTGCACTAAAATTAATCAAGGAACGAAAAACACCAGGATTGTAAGATGATTCAGTCTCATCATGTCCTCTAAGGGCAAGTTCCAACGCACCACAGAAACGAATACAGTAAATAATTAGATTCAGTATGTACCTATTACCGGTAACTTTTTGGTTGTGTAATGCCACGGACCTTCTGTACCCACTGTCTAATTGGGTAGCTATATTTACATTGCCTAGACTTGCCATATTGCCGGCCGAAGTGGCCGTGCGGTTAAAGGCGCTGCAGTCTGGAACCGCCAGACCGCTACGGTCGCAGGTTCGAATCCTGCCTCGGGCATGGATGTTTGTGATATCCTTAGGTTAGTTAGGATTAACTAGTTCTAAGTTCTAGGGGACTAATGACCTCAGCAGTTGAGTCCCATAGTGCTCAGAGCCATTTGAACCATTTGAACTTGCCATATTCAGAACGTTATTTATATGGACTGAAGAAAGTTCATGTTTTCTAATTTTAACATGGAGGTGTTGAATGTCAGACTCGGTGTTTAGACCATGAAAGATCTCCTCCAAATAATAAACAAGGGAAACAAAATAAGGCATTTTTCATGTCACAACCACACGGCCATTCATGCTTGTTGTACAATTCAGAGTTAAATTTCCTATTGAATTGGCGACTTTCCGTTTTAACCGTCTGCGAAATTGTTAAAGCAGGAGTTGGCCTACCTAGCGTCTTGATTTCTAATTTTTCTTCAAACTTCCGTGAACTGAAGGGTTCAGAGAGCAATGAAATTACCTGATTCATTGTTTCACGTATTCACTTGTCACTTTAGTCTCAAAATTCACTGTAGCAGACGCTAAAATAACTAACACAACACACAGGAAATAGCTAGTTCGCTCGCAGCTACACCTGAACTGGTAAGGTGGCGATAGAATCCCGCTTTGTTCGAAGATCCGATAGTTCCGTTTCCCTTCGGAAGAGTTCGGGTCCTCTTCCTGCGGCTGGCAGGGTGGCCCGGGTGAGGTGTTTATACACACAAGGCCCGCATACGAGTACAGTGTTGCCAAGCGTTGCCCCCGCAACCCGCACCCCCTCTGAGACACCGAAGTCCGCGTCTGCAGCCATAGTGCAAGCTGATGTCGCCGTCGGCACATTCCTTCCGACTCCGCTGTGTTCGGCGTTTGGAGCCCGGGCATTTCAAAAGAGATAAATGGCGCGCTACTTCTCCACTAATACAGAACGCTCCGAAGGCAAACACAGTTGAAAAAAATTATTCCATCGGGGTAGCGCAAACCTGCAAACCTACACAGGAGCCGCCCCTGTGTTTAGCTATAAGAAATCAGTAAAGTTTAAAACATGGGTGACACGAAAAACCTTGTCAACTCATGGAATGGGGAAGTATGTGATTTTGCTACTGGGATATATGATGAGGACGAAATTTCGTCAGATCCACAGGAAAAAAATGTCTAAATTAAACGCATCATAATTACATGACTATAGTAGGTCAGTGTCATATGTTTCAGAATTGTCACACTCAAATGTATTAGAATTACGTGACGAATTGTCCAGTTCAAGCACGAGAGTAAATGTTACTAAAAATAAAGATGATTAAGTGAGATTTCTCAGGGAATTGGGTCAAAAAGTGGACACTCAAGCAGTCAGAAATTCTCTTAACGAGAATAAATAAGCATTTTAATTATCAACTAATGAAATTAACGAAACGAAAGATGAGGTTCACTTAGAAACGCTAATGACAGTACTGTCAGACATGATGAAGAATTGTCACTGCCTAATATTTGATAGCAATAACATGCACCACAGTCTGTGTGCTACGAGACAGGTTGGACTTCATATCCTACAATGTTAACATAGACATAGTTTAATTGGGTTCCAGGTATCCACACGTTTGTTTTCTAGACGAACGTGAAGCTGCATAAAGTATTTCTAACTGACACAGATGCCCTTGCTTTAGAGATACACAATGCAAGTAAACTTATGTTTTGCTATTACATATACAGTTGTCATGTTGTACAAATTGATTTACATACATTTGTTTGTTCCTCTGTATCCAATAACACTGACGATGACTTATATGCCCGAATATCAGTTTGGAAAGTATAAATTTCAAGTGAAAGTCATGGTTTTTAGAATATGTCCTTTCATAAGTATTTAAGAGCCTTGAAAAAGGCATAATTCAGTGACTAGTTGTTTAATAGGAGAAATGTGTAAGAGTAAGGAATTATTTGTAGGACGTGAGCTTACACTGGCTCGTTTGGATTCCAGTGTGATGTGATTGGGGAAAGAAAACCATTTAGAAACCTTAGTTTCTCCTGATGATAATGATGATGATGATGTCTGGTTTGTTGGGCGCTCAACTGCGTGGTTATCAGCGCCCGTACAAATTCTCAACCTTTTCTCAGCCCAATCTCGGCACTTTCATCAATGACGATGAAATGATGAGGACAACACAAACACCCAGTCATCTCGAGGCAGGTGAAAATCCCTGACCCCGCCGGGAATCGAACCTGGGACCCCATGCTCAGGAAGCAAGAAAGTGACCGCGAGACCACGAGCTGCGGACTCCCGAAGATAATGTGTCAGTATCTGGTGAGAATGAAATAAATGAAGCAAATTAGCTTCTTGTCATTGGTTGTCATGGAGATAACATCAGTATCTAATAATAAAGCAATAATAGTAGAAATGAATTCAGGTGATTGTTTCCCAAGTTTGTAATGTTAATTTAACTAACAGTAATGGTGTTCAGATAATTAAAAAGGAAATGCAAAATGAGGATTGTTACGTTTCACGTAAACAGCAGTTCTTCAAGGCAAAAAGGTTCACAAAGCTCCAATTCAGCTAAAAATTCACGGAGATCTGCTTAAATTTGAATGTAATGAGAACGCAAGTGAACTTTCTTTCCATCTGACAGATTCTGTGGTCAAAAAGGGAGTAGATCGGTTGAAGATGCAGTTTTGATGACTGTTTTCTCCATCCATGCTGAAGCAGTTATGTCAACGCATACCTATCGAAAACTTACGCGACGCCAGTGAAAAACAGTGCACGCCATATCACAAGGAAAACCAGTGCAATACAGGGGACTGATGGGGGTCGTAACACGTTGGGATGGGGTCTGATGATGGGCGACACTGACTAAGGGAACATACAAAGTGAAATTACTTATCTATCGAGGAGAGTGAAACAAATGTGCCAAAAGAAAAGAAAATTGGTTAACACGCATGAAAACCAACTCAATGATCCATTTGAACAGAATGTGGATATCGTAAATCGGCAGATAGCGCCACCAGACAGTCTCCAGAGAACAACTGGACGACACAGGAGGACAACAGACAACGAGGACGGTACGACAGAATAACGAGTCCTAGGAGCAAACCGTCCACCCCTGGTAGCTGAGTGGTCAGCACGATAGAATGTCAGTCCTAAAGGCCCAAGTTCGATTCCCGGCTGTGTCGGAAATTTTCTCCGCTCAGGGACTGAGTGTTGTGTTGTCCTACTCATCAACATTTCATCCCCGTCGACGCGCAAGTCGCCGAAGTGGCGTCAAATCGAAAGACCTGCATCCGGTGAACGGTCTAGTTATACGACAGCTATTTAAGGGCAAATCAAGATCTAAAACTAAGATGTAGTCAATTCCGAACCAAGACAGTGATGCGCAGTGAGATCTCGAGGAGAAATCACAGCTGACAGACTGATTGGCCGAGCAGCTGGCATCATACGAGTAGAACGGCCGCAAGCCCTGGTAGGCCAGCAGGACAGCTGTGGCTTGCTCTTTTCGGCGACTGTAGTGCCCGCGAATACAGTCACGCCACCTAGCGGCCGTCATCGATTTCCATTGTGTCCTGGGGAGTCTTCAAAGGCACCGGACTCTGACACCAGATGGACCGTTCTGATAACTCAAAAAACTGTATCTTTCTTGCCTAAAATTGGTAAATTTTTTACTCCATTTGACATGCAGATTTACAGTATGTCGGGCAGTGTACAAACCTCGTTAGACCGAAACGATAGACGCTTATTATCTGTAACAATTCACGCTAAACTTCACTTTTACCAAATCTATAAATGGACGATCTTAAAAGTTTACTGGTAATTCCAATCACCCCTAGTGTCTCCTTTCCTATCCTCTTCCCACCTGCTGCCGCAATTCTACCCATGTGTCCCACCCTCTCTGCAGCTCCACACCCTCCATCTCCTCTCCCAGAGAAACTTTCGGCGTTTCCCCCTCCTGTAAGATGTGCTTCTCCCAATATTTATCCCTCCTTATAACACTGACACTCCTCTACCTCTCCCCTCCTCCCTAGGGCCCCCTCTCCTTTCTCTTCCTCTCTGCTGTCCCCCCTCCTATGCCCTTATCCTACTCGCTTCTTCTTTTGCAGTCCTTGTGCTCCTTCCTGGGTTGCTCACTTTCCCACCCTCCACATCCCCTGTCCCTTGGTCTGTTACCGTCTCCCCCTCCCTTCCAGCTCCCCCTCTTCCACTGACTCCCTCCTCTCCCTCCTCTTTCCCTCCTCTCTGACCTCCCCTCTCTTGGCAGGTCCTTTCAGTTTTAATCCAGCTACTCTCCATCGTGTTTTGGTGCTCGCTGTGTGTGTTACATAAGTTCAGTGTGTATTAAGTGTCGTCATCCCATGTGGCTTTTATACTGTGAACACCATTTTAATCGTGCTGTCTGTCCCTCCAGTGTTTATGTGCAATGTCCTCATCAAGTGTCAAATTAACTATACATGGATTTCATGTAAATGTGCCTCGTCAAACTACTCCTTTTTTGTATCTTTTAACTCCCACTTTTTCCATTCTCTTGTGACGACTTCATCTTTTATCCCCATATTTTATGTATTTGACATTTCTCCTGTGATATTTTATACAGTCTCTTGGGTAAAGAGTGGCGGAGTGTGCCTCTGCCAGCCTTCTAATAGCTCCCATTTCCGGTTAAAGATTAAATCACAACATACTATATCTTGGAGCTCATCAGTCAGCTGTTTGGTGGCGACACACACTCTTCCCAAAATACTTTGACAAAATGACCCATGAGACAACGTCAGTGTTGCATATGTAGCCTCGGCTCTGTCCGGAGCAGACTGCGAAACGGAACAGTCGCTACTAAAATGCCACTACCTCTTCATCTCTCCTCAAAAATCTCCCCCTCTGCATACTAAATTATTAATACGTTCTTCAAATGAGATCGTATCACCTCTGTAATTTTTCCTATTGTTTACAGATACCTAAAGAACATTTCACTTCAATAATAGTTTCATATCCTGTTAATTAAAACTGTCACGATTTTTCGGACGGAACTTTGAATGGGGCTCTACCCTCTGAACTGTCTCTTTGGTTAGCGCTGTACCTTTGTAAAGGTCCTCACTTGTCTTCTGTACACTCTCGACACTGCCAGTATGTCTCAATCCCTTCCTTCTGTCCAATTTCTCCAGTAAATTGGTCACATCACCTTCCTGTACCTGTCCCTCACCTTCCAGATATTCCAGTGATCCTTCCTAGCTCACGGTTAACCAGTTCACCTCTTGGTGCAATAAGTAACTCTTAAGAACTATCCCTTCCAAGATCCAGGCATAAATTAAAAGATGAACCATCTGTAGATTCCAGTGCCATGATTTCAACCTCACACATTACAACTACTCTACCTGAGCACCCAAGACACTAAAGTAGACTAATTTTTCTTGTCTAGGGTTCAGAGTTGTGAAGAACTTTTAAAAAGTTCTTTCATTTGTGAAATAATTTATTTATAAAGTGAACTGCAGCGTATTTGGCCTTTAGCAGCTTTCAAGTTGAACATAGTGAAAATCATGTGCTTTAGCACAAGTCAAAATTTTGCAAATATCAAACTTATATACATATCATTACATCCATAAGCTTAGTACTTAACATCGTTGGTGTATGTTGTACATGTTTTAGTTATCCATGATCTTCCCCTCCCCACTGTACTCTGCCAAATTAAGCAGCTGATGTGGGGTAATATGAGATTTTGCTACATAGTAACAAGGACGAGTTGGTGGAAGAGGGCGACTTCCCCCTCCTCTTTCTACCCAACCCAAGGTCAAGCAGAGCATGCATTCTCTGTGTACTCATGACAGACGAAGAGTTACGCTCCTGTGTAATACAAAAAT
The DNA here is from genome assembly GCF_023864345.2 of Schistocerca serialis cubense. NCBI lineage: Eukaryota > Metazoa > Arthropoda > Insecta > Orthoptera > Acrididae > Schistocerca > Schistocerca serialis. Next base: position 472,423,818 of record NC_064645.1, read on the forward strand.
TATATATTTTTAAATTTAGTAATTTATTCATAGAAAGATGTAGAATTAGCCAGATGTAAGAAATAGTTGCTTTAAGGAGAATTCAGTTAGTGGTTTCCACAAAAATCGCTATTTTTTGTAATTTTACATCCAGCAGAAATAAACATGTTCTTTTTCTATAAAAGTAGGATACAGAAGATTCGGTAAAATTATCTTCAGCACATTTCGAGACATTTAAAGAAACATGAATTTTGATTTAAGAGACAGAAAAACTTAGTAAATTATCCTATAGTTAAGTACAAAGCAGAATATAGAAAGTAAAGCACTATATTTTATATAAGAGAGGTAATGGTAATGTACAACATTACAGGGCATTGATGGATTTTACAAAGGTACAGCGCTAACCAAAGAGACAAGTGAGGACAGTGCTTTTCGTAATGCTTATGCTTGAATGGAAAGTATGGAATTGGTGTTATTTTTAAAAAATCAAATTATGCAGAGTGGGAACCTGGGTAGAGAGGAAACAGTAATGTGATCATAGTTTACTGGAACAGCTGCATTGTTGTCAGAAGAGTATGAAAGTCACCTGAGTGCAGTTAAGAAGTTAAAGTACATGTCTTTGTTTATTTATGACATGAAGTATAAGTTCCAACTAATAGATTGTTTTCGGTTCACCTTTTTTCTGGAGAGTTATTTGTCTCTGAACGACGAGCATGTTATTGGGTGGGATGGTAATTAACTGTTTGGTACCTACACATACCACACCAATAACCTGACAAATGGAGGCAGCGACAGGACAATCTTTGGTGAAGATGTATGCAGGAGACGATAATCTTAGGGAACCAAATTAAAATGAAAAAGTGATCACAAAAGAAACAATGGCTTGTGTTGACAGTAGGAGTGACATTATCCATTGTTAAACAGAGGGGTAGCACAGCGGATCCCACAACCAGAATGGAGTGTTTGACACACTTTGGAATTGTATGAAGAGAGTATTTTTTCATATTAGAAAACAGAATAAATTACAAGAACAGCAGGAAGCAGCCTTCAACAACGAAGAGAGTGCAGTAAAATGCAAAAGCAATAGTTGAAGAAGACAAAATGTAAGTTTGAAAGAAATAAAAATCATAGTTTTCACTAGCAGTGCTGATGTAAAGCAACTGATTAAAATAATTGTAATTTTGGAGTTGCGAATAATGTGTCATGGTCTGCAATGAACTGTGTTACAGTAGTATTTTACATGTTTATTCATATTGTTAAAGCTGAACTACTGAAATTATTCACCATGGTTGAAATGAGAATTAATATTATGTACAGCAACATGCCTTATTTGGGGTCATAAGAAGGGTGAATGAAGGAGGAGATGTCAATGAAGTGGGAATATGAAGCCAACTTAATGCTTCCTTGAATTCCTAAAGAAAGAAGAGGAAGAATGGGAGACACCATAGGAAAAGGAGGAGGAAGAATGGAAAGAAGCACGTAGAGAATTATGTTAAGAACAGCAGAAAGAAAAGGACAAATAAGAGAACTTACAAAATTTTGTTGTCATCGTCTAGTAAGCCAGGAAAGACACAGCCATCTATGAGGATTTAGAAATTGATTATGGGGAAGAACTTTCAAACTGGATGCAGTGCTACTAAAACAAAACTGAACTAAAACAGTCACAAGTGAAGAAATTCATGCTAGCACAGATTTAAGTCATATATACTGTTATAAAGAAAAGAGCAATATACAGACAGTAGAGAATAATGTAATTCAAACAGAGGGAGAAATATGTACAATGGAGGCTTTGGTGCTACCAAATTTGTGTGTGGATTGCTTATTGGGGACAGACTGGATGATGTAGATTGAAGTAGAGGTTAATTTTGGCATAAATGCCGTGAATGTTAGGGAGGATGAAAGAGAGTAACAGAGGCTGAGTCTATAGACAACATGTGACCGAAGACTCAGCCTGTCTTGGATTTGCTTGTTCCCTCCCGTAAGTACTCAGGACAGCACAACACTTCATTCAGTACTGCGTTGTGGTTAAGCAGAATTATGGTGTCAGTGCTATTTAACTTTCCTATTTGTTTGAAGTATAAATGATGCTCATGGGTCCAGACGCTGTTTGCGCAAAAAGAGGCAGTCTAGCAATATATTGTAAGAAACCTTTAAAAATAAATGGCAATGACAGAAGAGAGGGATGAGAATTCTCAGTATATATTATACATGTGCAAAAGTGATGAGTGCTGCAAATTTGTAATGAAACGATATCACAGTACCGCGCAAAAATAATTTAAAGTTTCAGTTGACAATGGAAGAACAAAACGTTACGTCGACTGGCTGACAGGATTCACTGTTCTGTACACCTAGACACACTTTGTGCTAAATTTGTAGGCAAAGAGCATGCAAAGAAATTGGTGGAACGAACAGTAAAATTTCTGAAGTCACACACATTACTGAACTGTCATATACAACAATTTTTACTAGAACTGAACGAAGAACATCAAGATTTTATATATTACTGCAGAGTACATTGGTTCAGTCACAGGGCAAACTTAGAACGATTTTCGATTTAAAATTCGCTATTGTTCAATTTATGAAGAAAAAAAGAGTTTCAGGATCGAATATTAGAACATCTGCAATGGATTACAGACCTTACATTTGTGAGTGGACCTGACTGCACACAGCCCACAGTGAGACGATGCAAGGTGACACACAACTCATTTCTGATTTGATGGGGATGCGGTTAAAGAGAAAATCGCATTGTAGAAGGCACAAATTCTGGCAAACACGATCCAAGCTCACTGACATTAGGGAAAACGTTAAGTCTGAGGAATTAATTACAGAGACTGTTTTTTAAATACTGACGATCTTACATCTCTTTTCAAGCTAATTTTGAGACATTTGCCTTTATAATTGAAAGCGCCCCCATGCATACGCAAATGTAACTGATTGATGCGCTGTGTAATCCCCATTTTAGAGACAGATCCTTTTACGTTAAAACTGTTCAGAACATCAACATTGCTTTTCTCAGGTAGAATTTCCATCTCCATAATGAGTTTCCGTAATTGCTGCAATATTTCTATGGGCATATTTGTGTGAGAGACCTTTTTTGGATTATGAAACTAAATAAATCAAGAGTATGGGGCAACCTAAGTGTGAAAATCTGCCAAACTGTCTCAATTTGTCTGTATGCGAATAGTTAGTACCAGACAAAAATTATGTCTTAACTGTACCAAAAATAATTAAATGATACTAAATATTTGTCTTCTTTGTTATCTATGATGTTGCGAAATGCGAAATATAAATCGAAGTCGTATGCAGTGCGACTACACTGCCATTTAATTGCAGCGCATTCAGAGTTTCCCCTCTTTGCCTTGTTGCCCTCAGACATTGTGGTGTGATGGTTGGATAAGCGTGAAGCGAGACTGAGAATTTTGGCACTTGGTACACGACACGGCTTGCATGCTGAATTCTTGACTACCCCTGTTATAGAACGCCAGAAGCATCTACTAGTGATAAAACGTTACACCTGCAAGTGAGAGACTGTCGATGAGTATAACTAGCAGTGGGTCAAAAGTGGATTTCATTTATTTACTTTTTGTTAGTAATATACTACTGCGTTTCAGCAGACAACTCGGTTCATCCTTTACTGGACTGAAATGCTTAACTGAATTTCTAGTAGAATAATGTCCTGTGTCAGTTTATGTTTACTCAATAGTAAATTTTGTTTTATTTTTCGGTTCATTAAATGTATGTTGAAACCTGAGGTCAGTGAGTACAGTACACGATGAAGATTATTTGTTACATATAAAATGTGTGTATGTGTCTGTGTACTGCTTCCTTGAAGTGTTGTATGATTAATATGTTATAAATAACCTTGAAATAACATTAAATGCTTGTGGGGTAACTTAGTATATTGTGCTAGTATGTAGTTTCAGCTTCATGACTTAAAGGGTTTTCTTTGTTATTACTTGTTGTTTTCCAATTTTTTTGTCAAATTTTAAAAATAATTAGTGATCTGTGGTGAGGAGTAGTCAAGTGGCCAAGTGCTTTTCAAGGCTGTGTGCCGAGTGATGTAGTACAATTAAAAACAGTATAAGAGTAGGCTGAGAGCGCCAATAGTTAAAGTATGTTGAACAGATAACAAGGAAACATAGAAATCATAAGTATGTATAGGTAACTTGATGTTCAAAATATGAAGAGAGGTTGTAATCGAGGCTAGAGTCCAAATAATTAATTTTATTGTTAGAAGAGTATGAAAGTAGCCCAAGTGCAGTTTAGAAGCAAAAATATATATTCGTGTTTATTTGTGTGATGAAGAATAACTTGTAAGTAATAACCAATTTCTGGCTTGGCTACATGTGTAAGAGTTATTTTCTCCAGATGAACATCATGTTATTAAATGAAATAGTAATTAACAATTGGTATTTACCCGCCACTCACGAACCAGTTTCTTACAATGTCTGGAGTTTGTAAAGGAAGCTGAAATACTGTATCTGCGCTATGGAGTTTTCAAGATCATACGATGCACATATCGCGAATATAGGGTTATTTGGTTGATTGGGTTGGAGGTGGATAAGATAGAGCAGCTGGGCATTAGAACATAATTTTGGATCAAAGTTGTGGACGTGGTCCCTACATGTAATTTAATGAAATTCATATGCATTTGATGGACAGGCATAATGTGAAATCTCCCATGGATTTTTACTAATGTTGTTGTTACATGGGCAAACATTAAATCCAGTGTCTAGAGCTTGTGTGAACGCCAAGTGACTCTAGAGTCCCAACAGAGCCATCCTGTTTCAGAGGATGCTGCCATTCTGGCCGGTGATGACTTCCTGTCCATTCATGGCGCTGGTGGCACTGCACTTTGGTAACCTGGGAGGACTCTTCTTTCAGTTGACTGAAACCCCAAAGTACATGTCTGAAGTTCTTGGCTTCGACCTCAAAAAAGTAAGTGTTCTATCTACCTTAGTCCGTCTATAAGATTATAATGACATCCAATTCCTATGTTGTTTGTCCACTTAAAATTTGCGAGACTACCAGAAAATTAATGCGCTTTCAGTTCATAATATAGCACATTACAACATGGTGTACCCAAACCGTGCAAAATATTTTGGAACTTTGCTGTTTTACAGGCATCGTTGCACCATTCATGGCTAGATAATTTCCTCAGTGTACTGTTTTGGGAGCTGTAATTGGACTATGTAGGCAAACGCCTTTATAAGATAATGTTTGCATGGTCTGAGTTGTTCATGTCATGACAGATGATATCAGTTCACACCACAGGAAAAAAAATCGTGTGACGGTGCGATAGGTGATATCAATGGATCACTTGCAGGAGTGAAGTACCTAATAATATACAGGGTGAGTCACTAACTATTGCCACCTAGAATAACTCCGAAAGTACGCAGCAGCTGAAAAGTTTGTGGGACAAATGTTGCATGGGACAACGGGGGCCATAATATGACGTTGATTTTTTGTTGCTAGGTGCGGTCGCTTCAGAGATATGAAGGTCAACTTCGTTTTTTTCTTTTTAATGGGGTGCTATAGTTTGATACTTATTTTCTGATAGCGGCTATCGAGACGAATCCAATAACGTGTAACAGTAAGGTCTTTGAAGGTCAACGAAGGTCACAAAGGTGACATGATCGTCCATTTACAGAAGGTGTTCGAAGTAATGATCATTGGTTCCAATGCGGTGCTGCTATCTTCTTATCATGGATTGAGTGGTATTCCTTATCACATCGGCACTTATCGAAGCACACGCTTTGACAATTCTCTCTCGTATATCGTACAATATGGAAATTTTAGCCGAATACGGCGTATCCATCTAACGTGCCATTGACATGTAAACACCATTCGACGGTTTCGCAATACAACACTAATAGCAACGGTAAGACTAGTATTGGCGAATGTGAATGATGTATTCCTTCGAAGAACAAGTCGATAATGTTTTTCATTCACGGGGAATGCCAACGAAATTCAGTGAGGGCTTGAGAATACGCTGAAAGATATCCTCAACGTACACATCCCACACGTCGTACATTTAAATACGTGTGTGGTAAATTCAGAACAACCGCATCTTTAACGTATCGGAAACATATCTGGCAAAGGAAAGTTACTAACGAGGAAACAGAAATTGGAACTCTTTGTCACTGTGGGTCGAGATCCTTGAGTTAGTTCGCGTCAGAGCCGGCCGCTGTGACCAAGCGGTTCTAGGAGCTTCGTCCGGAACCGCCCTGCTGCTGCGGTCGCAGGTTCGAATCCTGCCTCGGACTTGGATTTGTGTGATGTCCTTAGGTTAGTTAGGTTTAAGTAGTTCTAAGTCTAGGGGACTGATGACCTCAGATGATAAGTCCCATAGAGCTTAGAGCCATTTGAAGTTCGCGTCAAATCGCAAGGGAATCTGGCATGAGCCTGAGTAGTGTTGTTCGTGTTCTGCACCGCCATAAACATCATCCTTGCCATATCAGCCTCCACCAAGAATTAACTGGTACGGATTGTATGCGTTGCATTGAATTCTGCCGATGGGCTCAACTTCAGATTCAGAGGGATGCCACATTTATTAATTTGTTCTTGTTTACTGACGAGGCTACGTTCACGAACCAAGGAAATGTTAATCTGCATAACTTGTAGTATTGGGCAACTGTAAATCCATGTTGGCTGCGGCAAGTTGCACACCAAAACCCGTGGTCGGTGAATGTATGGTATGGGATTCTGGAGGACAGAATTATAGGCCCATATTTCATTGAAGAAAATCTTAATGTAGGAAGTACACGACATTCCTGCAAGAAACATAAGGTCTGTTACTGGAAGAAATACCTTTAGGAACAAGGAACAGAATGTGGTATCAACACGATGGATGTCCGATACATTTTTCTGTGATAGCTGGAAATGACTTGCAGAGACAATTCCCAAATCGTTGGACTGGACGCGGAGGAGACGTGTCGTGGCCGGCTCGTTCACCAGACTTGACGCTTCTGAATTTTTTCTTGTGGGGATTCGTAAAAGACATTGTTTTAAAAGACGTAACAACTACAACTGAAGATATGCGAGAGAGAAAGGTCAGAGCATGTGCATCAATAAGTGCAGATGTGATAAGCAATACCATTCAACCCATGATAAGAAGATTGCAGCTCTGCGATGATACCAACGGTCATCGCTTCGAACACCTTCTGTAAATGGCCATTCATGCCACCTTTGTGACATTCGTTGACCTTCAAAGAGCTTACTGTTACATATCATTGGATTCGTTCCGATAGACGCTATCAGAAAATAAGTACCAAACCAACGTCATACACTCCTGGAAATTGAAATAAGAACGCCGTGAATTCATTGTCCCAGGAAGGGGAAACTTTATTGACACATTCCTGGGGTCAGATACATCACATGATCACACTGACAGAACCACAGGCACATAGACACAGGCAACAGAGCATGCACAATGTCGGCACTAGTACAGTGTATATCCACCTTTCGCAGCAATGCAGGCTGCTATTCTCCCATGGAGACGATCGTAGAGATGCTGGATGTAGTCCTGTGGAACGGCTTGCCATGCCATTTCCACCTGGCGCCTCAGCTGGACCAGCGTTCGTGCTGGACGTGCAGACCGCGTGAGACGACGCTTCATCCAGTCCCAAACATGCTCAATGGGGGACAGATCCGGAGATCTTGCTGGCCAGGGTAGTTGACTTACACCTTCTAGAGCACGTTGGGTGGCACGGGATACATGCGGACGTGCATTGTCCTGTTGGAACAGCAAGTTCCCTTGCCGGTCTAGGAATGGTAGAACGATGGGTTCGATGACGGTTTGGATGTACCGTGCACTATTCAGTGTCCCCTCGACGATCACCAGTGGTGTACGGCCAGTGTGAGAGATCGCTCCCCACACCATGATGCCGGGTGTTGGCCCTGTGTGCCTCGGTCGTATGCAGTCCTGATTGTGGCGCTCACCTGCACGGCGCCAAACACGCATACGACCATCATTGGCACCAAGGCAGAAGCGACTCTCATCGCTGAAGACGACACGTCTCCATTCGTCCCTCCATTCACGCCTGTCGCGACACCACTGGAGGCGGGCTGCACGATGTTGGGGCGTGAGCGGAAGACGGCCTAACGCTGTGCGGGACCGTAGCCCAGCTTCATGGAGACGGTTGCGAATGGTCCTCGCCGATACCCCAGGAGCAACAGTGTCCCTAATTTGCTGGGAAGTGGCGGTGCGGTCCCCTACGGCACTGCGTAGGATCCTACGGTCTTGGCGTGCATCCGTGCGTCGCTGCGGTCCGGTCCCAGGTCGACGGGCACGTGCACCTTCCGCCGACCGCTGGCGACAACATCGATGTACTGTGGAGACCTCACGCCCCACGTGTTGAGCAATTCGGCGGTACGTCCACCCGGCCTCCCGCATGCCCACTATACGCCCTCGCTCAAAGTCCGTCAACTGCACATACGGTTCACGTCCACGCTGTCGCGGCATGCTACCAGTGTTAAAGATTGCGATGGAGCTCCGTATGCCACGGCAAACTGGCTGACACTGACGGCGGCGGTGCACAAATGTTGCGCAGCTAGCGCCATTCGACGGCCAACACCGAGGTTCCTGGTGTGTCTGCTGTGCCGTGCGTGTGATCATTGCTTGTACAGCCCTCTCGCAGTGTCCGGAGCAAGTATGGTGGGTCTGACACACCGATGTCAATGTGTTCTTTTTTCCATTTCCAGGAGTGTATTAGGGCCCCCGTTGTCCCATGCAAGTTTTGTCCCACTAAATTTTCAACTCCTATCATACTTCCAGAGTTATTCTTGGCGGCAATAGTTAGTGACTCACTCTGTATAGCTGGAACGGTTTGTTGTAGAACAAACACTTAAATCTGTCCGACAGGAAGACAAGTACCTGACTGATGATTATTGGAAGGATCCTAAGTATGAGTATTTTACTCTAATAGGAGGACGCTCACAAAACCTCAGCTCAGTCCGCAGCTCGTGGTCGTGCGGTAGCGTTCTCGCTTCCCGCGCCAGGGTTCCCAGGTTCGATTCCCGGCGGGGTCAGGGATTTTCTCTGCCTCGTGATGACTGGGTGTTGTGTGCTGTCCTTAGGTTAGTTAGGTTTAAGTAGTTCTAAGTTCTAGGGGACTGATGACCATAGATGTTAAGTCCCATAGTTCTCAGAGCCATTTGAAACCTCAGCTCAACTATTCGTCATAGTTTAGTTTTGTCAGCACGACAGCATCTCAGAAATGTTCAGTAAAGCATAATTTCGACGCAGTACAATAAAGGCACTGAGGGCTATACTGTCTACATCACAGTGCCCTCCATTGCAGGGTCTGTAAAGAAACATATTACTTTCTCATCGCAATTTACTTTTGCACCACCTCAGAAATGATCGATATAGGTGGTGGTGTCAGTGTCGTTGAGTAACGGCTTAAATCGCTAAAACTAAACAAGGCTCTAGGGTCAGATTAGAACGTTGTCAGATTCAGCTGAGGCAGTATCCATTTTAACCATAATAGACAATAGATTCCTTGAACTAAAAACTATGATATGTGATTCGAAAAAAGCACAGGTCACACACACTCGTCTGCAGGAAGTGATACACAAATCTAATGTCAATCTCACTCAGACCCATCTGCTGGTAATACTGTCGTTTTTGTGCATACATTTATAGAGGTGTGAATGTATATGTAAATATAATATGTTTTTATGTGTGTATGTAGATATATGTGCATACAGGGTGAACATGAAAAAAAATTGACAAACTAAAGGGAAAGTTTCCTGACTGGAAATGAAGGAAAGAGATCCTGTGAACATGTGTCCAGAAATGGATGGTGTTGTTGTAAAAAGAATATATCGTCGAGGAACACAGTACAGAGCAGCATTGCCTCCACATCACGACAGATGTTCAAAGTGGCCTCAACAGGATGTAATGCATGTGTTCACACGTCGCATCATGGACTGCCACACTCTTTCGCACGTTCCGGCGTCTCTCTGAATACCATCACAGGCATCGTGAACACACTGTTGAAGGGTCTATACATAACGAACTGGTTCAGCATACACAACGCTCCTCAGGTGCCCCCAGATGCAGGCTGATAATGCTAGTCCTCGTAAAAGTTGATTCATCGGTAAGGATGTTATCATGATCTGATGCAAAAACCATCGATAAAATCCATCCCAAAGAAGGAAATCCGCTGCTGATCATCCTTGCCCTCGAAGCAGGTGATAGGGATAGTAGTTGTAGTCATGCAGGTTACACATTATCGTACACTGGTTCGTACTATGTTGACAGGCCACTTGCCTGGAGCTGCTTGTACTAGGGTTCGTCTCAATAACTTGTCGAACCCGGACCTCCAATTGTGGTGGACGCCCAGTCCGCCGCTACTCTGCATGTTTTTCTGTCTGAAAGGACCCGTGATCACACAGATGCCCAAAAAAGGCTTTAAATGTTGTGTGATTCGGCTGGTCTCTGTGGGGGTACTTGTTTTGGTAGAGCCGTGCTGCCTCTCGACCGTTTCCATCTGCTTGGCAGTACACAAACACCATCTCGGCTTGTTCCCGACACGAATATCGGACCATTCTGCAGGTTACAGCACGCTGCGTCAATCACACAGCCTGCAACACACAAGGAGCACATGGCACGTGGTCAGAGGCACTTCCATTTGTCAGCGCCACCTAATGTGACAGTCATGCATTTCCAGACACATGTTCATATGGTCTTTTTCCTCCATTTCCGGCCAGGAATCCGTCCAGGCAGTGTATATGTATGTCTGAATGTGGGTATGTTTCACAGTTCATGTTACACACTTCTAGAACTTGCAGGAATCCATGCCCGCAAACTGTTCATTTCCACGTCACAAGGCAAACTAGAGCTACTCAGTCGCAAGCTAGATGTTTCTTATGCAGTTCGCCTGTTATGCTATGCTAGCCACATTCATGAATGGTTGTTGTTGTTCTGGTCTTCAGTCCTGAGACTGGTTTGACGCAGCTCTCCATGCTACTCTATCCTGTGCAAGCTTCTTCATCTCCCAGTACTTACTGCAACCTATATTCTTCTGAATTTGCTTAATGTATTCATCTCTTGGTCTCCCTCTACAATTTTTACCCTCCCTGCTGCCCTCCAATGCTAAATTTGTGATCCCTTGATGCCTCAGAACATGCCCTACCAGCCGGTCCCTTCTTCTTGTCAAGTTGTGCCACAAACTCCTCCCCTATTATATTCAATACCTCCTCATTAGTTACGTGATCTACCCATTTAATCTTCAGCATTCTTCTGTAGCACCACATTTCAAAAGCGTCTATTCTTTTCCTGTCCAAACTATTTATCGTCCATGTTTCACTTCCATACATCGCTACACTCCATAAAAATACTTTCAGAAACGACTTCCTGACACTTAAATCTATACTTGATGTTAACAAATTCCTCTTCATCAGAAACGCTTTCCTTGCCATTGCCAGTCTACATTTTATATCCTCTCTACTTCGACCAACATCAGTTATTTTGCTCCCCAAATAGCAAAACTCATTTACTACTTTAAGCGTCTCATTTCCTAATAGAATACCCTCAGCATCACCCGACTTAATTCGACTACCTTCCATGATCCTCGTTTTGCTTTTGTTGATGTTCATCTTATATCCTCCCTTCAAGACACTGTCCATTCCGTTCAACTGCTCTTCCAAGTCCTTTGCTGTCTCTGACAGAATTACAATGTCATCGGCGAACCTCAAAGTTTTTACTTCTTCTCCATGAATTTTAATTCCTACTCCGAACTTTTCTTTCGTTTCCTTTACTGCTTGCTCAATATACAGATTGAATAGCATCGGGGAGAGGCTACAACCCTGTCTCACTTCCTTCCAAACCACTGCTTCCCTTTCATGCCCCTCGACTCTTATAACTGCCATCTGGTTCCTGTAAAAATTGTAAATAGCCTTTCGCTTTGTGTTTTATCCCTGCCACCTTTACAATTTGAAAGAGAGTATTCCAGTCAACATTGTCAAAAGCTTTCCTAAGTCTACAAATGCTAGAAAAGTAGGTTTGTCTTTCCTGAATCTTTCTTCTAAGATAAGGCGTAAGGTCAGTATTGCCTCACGTGTTCCAACATTTCTACGGAATCCAAGCTGATCTTCCCCGAGGTCCGCTTCTACCAGTTTTTGCATTCGTCTGTAAATAATTCGCGTTAGTATTTTGCAGCGGTGACTTATTAAACTGATAGTTCGGTAATTTGCACATCTGTCAACACCTGCTTTCTTTGGGATTGGAATTATTATATTCTTCTTGAAGTCTGAAGGTATTTCGCCTGTCTCATACATCTTGCTCACCAGATGGTAGAGTTTTGTCATGACTGTCTCTCCCAAGGCCGTCAGTAGTTCTAATGGAATGTTGTGTACTCCCGGGGCCTTGTTTCGACTCAGGTCTTTCAGTGTTCTGTCAAACTCTTCAGGCAGTATCGTATCTCCCATTTCATCTTTATCTACATCCTCTTGCATTTCTATAATGCTGTCCTCAAGTACATCGCCCTTGTATAGACCCTCTATATACTCCTTCCACCTTTCTGCTTTCCCTTGTTTGCTTAGAACTGGGTTTCCATCTGAGCTCTTGATATTCATACAAAAGGTATGATGCCGCAATGTCACGTGATGTCCTCTGTCCTCTTTTCATGCTTCCTGGTGACGCGTCAGTTGATATTATGGTGAATAGCACTGTAGTAACAGGATGCCTGAGTACACGTCTACAGAGTACACCAATATGCTGTTAATTTACAGTGAAGCTGTAATGAAGAGAAGTCAAAATCTGTACCACAGGTACTTTCCAAATCGTGTGACTCCATCTCATCCCATGTTAGCCAGAATAGAACAACATGAGGCTGTCAATTCAACTACATACCTGGGGAAACAATTCTGAACATCTTAAATTGGAATGATCAGATAGATACTGTTGAGGGGAAGGCGAATCAAACCGTGTGTTTTATTGCCTGGAGACTTGGAAGATGTAACAAATTCACGACAGAGGCTGTAGATGTAAACGAAACATCTGAGATTTGGTTGTGGAGGCTATGAAGCAATACGTGCTTTTTCGTCTTCTGCTTGAGTACTGCTGAACATTGTGTGATCCTTACCAGCTAGGATTGACTGAGAACATAGAAAAAAGTTCAAAGAAGGGCAGCTATTTTATATCACCACAAATTAGGGGAGAGAGCGTAACGGATATGATACATGAATTGGGGATGGCAGTCAGAAAAACAAAAGTGTTTGTCGTTGCGGAGAGATCTTTTCACGAAATCTCAGTAATAATTTTTCTCCTCATAATGCGATAGTATGTTGTTAACGCCCACCTATATAGGCGAAATTATCACTGTAATAAAATAAGACAACTGAGAGTTCACAAAGAAAGATTTAAAGAGTTCGTCTTTGCCATGCGCTTTTCGGCAGTGGAATGATAGAGGAATAGTGTGAAAGTGGTTGCATAAACCATCTGCCTGGCATTTAATTGCTAATTGCAGAGTAGTCGTGTGGACGTAGATGTAATACCGGAGAGTTGTTGCGGAGGCTGTGAAGCAATACGTGTAGAATTTGGTTTTGCTGTTTGTATTTTGCTGATTATGCTTGCTAGCTGGAAAAGTCATGAAGTAGTGAATAACAGAAAATTATCATTGTGTGAATTACTGCAGTATTTGATGGGGTCATCTATTCCACCGTATAGGTTTGAGTCTTCGTATCGTCGGCGCAGTTATATGACGAAACAACTGATTCAAAAAATAAAATTACGTGGAAATCTTTGTGGCAAGTGACTGAAACCCTGACCAGGCAAAAATATGCAATTATCTTTGTGATATCAGGAATCGTATTTTCTACTTTATTGTTCCTTGGCTTCGTACAGCTTTGTGGTCTATTCAAGCGAGAGACAATATGACTACATCAGTGCAGTTGGATGGCTGTAATTCTATGCTAATCGTTATAATGGAAGGTCTATGATCCTTTATTTACTTGGCGGCTTTCGCTAAAGCTTTCCGTGTTTAACGGCTTGATATGCCGTTATATCCCACAGACCTTCGCGTCTGTCAATAGGTCATCTGCGTAATAGGCTAATCTTTGAAAAGCTGACGATGACAAGAAGCTGCAGAGCTCACATAACTGCCAAAAAGTTTGCTTATTCAATGAACGTATTCACGAAAGAAACCGTCAGCTGTCCGTGCTTGTTTCATGGTCACATCACAAACAACCAATACTGAAATGCGTTCTGGATCAGAAACTCGCTGGCTAATCTCTCCTTACGGACAGTATGTTGTGGCAACACTGCTGCCTACATCTACATCTACATATTACTCTGCAATTCACACTTAAGTGCCTGGCAGAGGGTTCATCGAACCATTTTCATATTACTTCTCTACCATTGCACTCTCGAATGGTGCGTGGGAAAAAGGAACACCTAAATCTTTCCGTTCTAGCTCTGATTTCTCTTATTTTATTATGATTATCATTTCTCCCTACGTAGGTGGGTGTCAACAAAATATTTTCGCATTCGGATGAGAAAGTTGGTGATTGAAATTGCGTGAATAGATCTCGCCGCAAAGAAAACCGCCTTTGTTTCAGTGACTGCCACCCCAACTCGCATATCATATCATTGACACTCTCACCCCTATTGCGCGATAACACGAAACGAGCTGCCCTTCTTTGCACTTTTTCGATGTCCTCCGTCAATCCTACCTGGTAAGGATCCCATACCGCGCAACAATATTCCAGCAGAGGATGGACAAGTGTAATGTAGGCTGTCTCTTTAGTGGGTTTGTCGCATCTTCTAAGTGTTCTGCCAACAAAGTGCAGTCTTTGTTTCGCCTTCCCCACAATATTATCTAAGTGGTCTTTCCAATGTAAGTCGCTCGTAATTGTAATTCCTAGGTATTTAGTCGAATTGACAGCCCTTAGATTTGTTGCGATTTATCGTATACCCAAAATTTATTGGATTTCTTTTAGTACCCATGTGGATGAGCTCGCACTTTTCTTTGTCTAGTGCCAACTGCACTTTTCGCTACATACAGAAATTCTCTCTAGATCATTTGGTAATTCGAATTGATCGTCTGATGATTTTACTTTACAGCGTCATCTGCAAACAATCTAAGGGGGCTGCTCAGATTGTCACCTAGATCATGTATATAAATCAGGAACAGCAGAGGGCCTATGACACTACCTTGTGGAACGACTGATAACACTTCTGTTCTGATCGATGATTTACCGTCTATCACTACTAACTATGACCTCTCTGAGAGGAAATCACGAATCCAGTCACACAACTGAGACGATACTCCATATGCACGCAATTTGATTAATAGTCGCTTGTGAGGGACGGTATCAAAAGCCTTCTGGAAATCTAGGAATATGGAATCGATCTGAGATCCCTTGTCGACAGCACTCATTACTCCATGGGAAGAGCTAGCTGTGTTGCACAAGAACGATATTTTCTGAATCCATGTTGGTTATGTATCAATAACTCATTTTTTCCAAGGTGATTCATAATGTTCGAGTACAGTAATGGTTCAAATGGCTCTGAGCACTATAGGACTTAACATCTGAGGTCATCAGTCCCCTAGAACTTAGAACTACTTAAACCTAACTAACCTAAGGACATCACACACATCCATACCCGAGGCAGGATTCGAACCTGCGACCGTAGCGGTCGTGCGGTTCCAGACTGTAGCGCCTAGAACCGACGGCCACCGCGCCCGGTTCGAGTACAGTACATGCTCCAAAATCCTACTGCAAGTTGAGGTCAGTGATATGGATCTGTAATTCAATGGGTTACTCCTTTCTTGAATATTGGTGTGACCTGTGCTACTTTCCAGTCTTTAGGAACAGACCATTCGTCAAGTGAGCGGTTGTATATGATTGCTAAGAAAGGCGCTATTGTGTCTGCTTACTCTGGAATTGTGCGATTGCGCTGAAGTGTTTATCATTTGCGTATCCAAACATGTGCTACACTTCACGCAGATTTGACGTTTGTTGAGTGTCGCCTCCGGGGTGTTGTAATTTTATTGTCCAACAGCGTACGTGTGCTAGTGGGCTTGGTTGTTATCGGTGCTCTTCTGTTGCAGTCGGGAGGTTTTGCAAGTCTGCCGCACCTGATGAGGCTGCTGTTTGGAATAGTCTTCAGCACTGTGGGCGACTGGATTCTTGCCGATCCACTCAGAAACAAGACCCTGGTCCGGAAGTTGTTCGTCATTCCATGTAAGTGAACCTTAGCGTGCATTTGTTACTCCTGTTTACGAAAGTATTCAAATTCCATGTTTAGCCATCTAACCGATGTATCCATTGTCTTCTTCTCAACTCTTGCGTATGGTAAGCGAATCTAGGAGAACGTGGGCGCTAGATTTCTCAACACGAAGGTAAGCACTGTTCGTAAGAGGAAATATCTTTAGCTATTGTTAATTACTAATTAACTGCATGAAGTGTGAATGTGTCAGGAGCGGATGTTGGCATGTACCATGGATAACAGATGTAGCTGGCATTGGTAGGAATTATTACTAATTTCCATATTTCTGCTTACTGCACAGTGTAAACTTTCATACAAGTACAGTGGTCAGTCAAAAGGATTTTTGGTAAGTTGGTAAGTAATATTTCTTTTGCTCGGAGTTATAAAGCAAACGTAACTACAGCCGTCAACAACAATGTTTTCAAACTTCCCCCCCCCCCCCCCCCGGTCGCCTCAGAAAATCATTCCCATTTTTTGTTAACAAGCACCAGCACCCTCAACCAACACTGGTAATCAGTGGTAAACGCCCGTCGGAAGAGTTGTAATCTTGACACTAATAACAAGGGACATTCCCCAGAACTAACGTTTAAAACCGAAGAAAAATTATTTTAATAAGAAAAATGATTTTAATACGGAGATGTGGCCATTGTAATTCTATTCTAATAGCAACAAATGGCATTTATCCTTAAAACATTCCATTTTTGTGTAGATATTTGAAGTCTTGCTAAATATCCAGTATCCTGTATTATCAATATTAAATAAAAACTGAAATCATTTCTTCTGTACTCTGCTGGCGATTATTTAATTAAAAAGTGGTGAGATAGGTAGTGTAGAAAAAAGTATGTTTAATTTGTAGTAAATCTTTGTTTCATTTGGAACACGGCTAATGATGAAGACTAACAAGTTCATTTTCATTAAATTTAAATCACAATTCTGCTGATTATTCTGTAAATGGCCAGCACGAAGCCGTGCCCACAAACATATCACATATAACGGTACGTAATCGGTAAACCGACCGGTTCAACATCATTTTGATAAGAATCAAGTTTATGAACTGTGGAACATGAATTTCATAATTTAAGTAATAGCTAACCACGTCCCACTCCAACACGGTCACTATTCGAGAAAAATCGCCGTTTAGGGAACAAGCACATTAGGCTAGCACGATTCTTTGGCCGTAATGCAATAATACGTAAAGATTTTCTTCTTGCGTCTGAGTATGGGGAAGAATGACTGATCTAATGTTCACGCTTAGTTCCTCAGTTAGACACACATGATTGTCCTCGCTTCCGTCAAGTATATGAGTTTCAGTCGTAATAGAATTACCCATGCCCGTTAGTGAGCTGCTGAACTATCCCATTATAAAAATCCTTTGCTTTTCGGTTTGTAAAACCGGCTGAAAATTTCCTGTAAACAAAAAGCATTGAGTTAAGTTTACATAATCTCATAATCCGCCATGCAAATACTGAACAAGACTTTTGATACTTTTACTTTTCACTTACGAAAGTCACGTGTAATAAAAATGCGAGTGTCATTCGTTTACTCAAAAAACAATGACACGTTAATTGTAAACAGCTTGGCGGGAAAGATGGTGTAAAGATAATTTGTCAGTCATTGATTTTTTTTTGTGAGAGTTCTGTGATTGTATTATAAGACGTTTTATAAAAACAGCTATCAACCGCTAATTCAAAGACGTTTTTGTTCAACACATTTTATTGTTCCATGCCATTACTGATTTCGAACTCTTGTTCATCATCAGATGGCAGAATTACAGGATGAACTGTTTATCAGTAGTTGGTCGTTTGCTTATCGTGGTGTCTTGCCGCTAAAATATTGATAAAGGAAATTAGTAGTAAAGAGTAATTTGAGAACATTACTCGTGGAGAACAGCGGTCTGGCGAAAAGTGCTTTAAAAATCGACACAAACGGTCTCAACCGCAAAAACATTTGTTTTGATGGTAACAGATTTGACCATCCTCTTACCCTCATGCCATGGTGGTAGTGGTGGCGGCGAATGAAGCAGGTGTTGTAACTGCTTTGAGCAGCTCACGTTCGTCATGTTACAACACTTGCTCCACTCACCGCCTCCGCCTACCATCATAGTATGAGGGTCTGAGGATAGTCAAAACCTGACAGAAATCGGTTACCATCAAAATAAATATGTTTGCAGTCGATACTGTTTGTTTCGATTTTTAAAGCAAAATATACGAAAATTGGAAATTGCATAATGACTGTGTACTCGTACTTACAGAAACGTGTATTAATAGCTTTCAAGACCTGAGTTTCTGTTACCGTGTACCATGCAGTAGTATCATGGGAAACATGTCCCTGTGCTCTAACCACATTTACGAAATCACAGAGTGGACGGTGCTTACCATGAACACTTTTATATTCTGACAATCTGGTTTCACATACACGTCACGTGTTTTACAAACAATTGTAGATTACAAAGACGCTATGAAGCAAGAATATATATTGTTTATATTATATGCCAGAGTTGACGAAAAAGATAAAACTTAAACAACGATGCTTTTTCTGCAATAACAGATAAATAATCGGTAGGTGCCAGAAAGTAATTAAATATAGTTATTTTTAAAAATCATATGAAATAATGTTGTTAATAAAAATACCTCTTATACTTCACATATAATACACACGTTACTTATTAGAAACAGTGAGGCATAATTATACTGGTGTTAGGCGCTGGCGGAATTTATATTTGTGTCCTACGTGAGAGCAGCTTTTGGAAGTTAGTTCTGTTTGTTCGTTGAGGACGTTGTGTGGTGACATCACTGTATACGTAAATATTTCTGTTTCTTCAAGGATTTTCGTAATATTGCCCTTGCTTGTGTAGAGAAGGATCTGTAGGTTGCTTTCAATGCCTTTTACATAATATAACAACGTGAGAAGCAACGGTGGTTAAGGTGTTTAGCGTATTGCAATCAGGTACTCCTTGAATTTTGTATCGAAGCTTATCTGTCTAGCCAATGTTGTCTTATGGCCAGGATTTAGACACATATGGACTATCAGACCAATTGTGTGATTGGATTGAAGAGTTCCTAGATAAAAGAATGCAGCATGTCATTCTCAATGGAGAGAAGTTTTCCGAAGTAAGAGTGATTGCGGGTGTGCCGCAGGGGAGTTTCATAGGACCGTTGCTATTCACAATATACATAAATGACCTTGTGGATAACATCGGAAGTTCGCTGAAGCTTTTTGCGGATGATGCTTAGTACATCGAGAGGTTGTAACAATGGAAAATTGTACTGAAATGCAGGGGGATCCGGAACGAATGACGCATGGTGCACGGAATGGCAATTGAATCTCAATGTAGACAAGTGTAATGCGCTGCGAATACATAGAAAGAAAGATCCTTTATCATTTAGCTACAATATAGCAGGTCAGCAACTGGAAGCAGTTCATTCCATAAATTATCTGGGAGAAGGCATTAGGAGTGATTTAAAATGGAGTGATCTTGAATATTGCTCAGCAGTGTGGGATCCGTACCAGATAGGGTTGATAGAAGAGATAGAAAAGATCCAATGGAGAGCAGCGCGCTTCGTTACAGGATCATTTAGTAATCGCGAAAGCGTTACGCAGATGATAGATAAACTCCAATTGAAGACTTTGCAGGAGAGACGCTCGGTACGGGCTTTTGTTGAAGTTTCGAGAACATACCTTCACCGAGGAGTCAAGCAGTATATTGCTCCCTCCTACGTAAATCTTGCGAAGAGACCATGAGAATACAATCAGAGAGATTAGAGCCCACACGGAGGCATACCGACAATCTTTCTTTCCACGAACATTACGAGACTGGAATAGAAGGGAGAACCGATAGAGGTACTCAAAGTACCCTCTGCCACGCACCGTCGGGTGGCTTGCGGAGAATGGATGTAGATGTAGATGTACATGTAGTTTGCATATACCAGATTTCCTAAGGGTGTGGTGGAAGTACCTATATTGTAAGTAGCTTGATGTTGTGACTTGTTGTTTGGGAAGAAACTCATTCCGACATTTGTATTTTTGGAAAGATTAGCTGTCTTATAGGGCAGGTTTCCTAGAAAGGGCATGACAGCATATTTGGTGGTGGTTTTAGAAGCTTGTATTGGCAAGAATGAGGAGATAGATGTTTATATTTAGCTTTTATTTTATCTGAAATTATGTCATCAGCGGAAGGATTCTAACAATTATTTTTGATAATTGTTTTAATAATATAATCTTTTTGTTTCCCTGGTTTGTCAAGTGGGATCTTTATGCGTCTGATTCAGCATTGCTGTGAAATGTGCTGTTATATGTTAATCTGAATGATGAGAATTCCTGTTGATACATCAATGGTAGTTGATTTCCTGAATTTGACAAACTGGTGGTTGTAATTGTTACTCACATAAAGAATAATTATGTTTCGTTATTTTCTGCTACATATCGATTTATCTGTTATTGTCGAAAATGGATCGATATTAAAGTTATATCTCTCAACTTATGTCTGATGGATAATGTATACAATACATCAATGTATGTCTTTGCTTCACAGCATCTTCGTGAGCTATCAGTACACGTAAAACATGTGAAATGTATGCTAATGGTAACCTCCGTTTACTATGATTTCGTGGATGTGTTTATAACACTAGGACACGTTTCCCATGATACTCCTGCATGGTAAACGGAAAATAATGAAAACTCAAGCCTTCAAAGCTATCAATATATGTTCACTATAAGTACTGGTGCTAAATAGCCATTATGCAATTTCCGAATTTCATTTATTTTCATTTCCTTTATCAATATTTATCAGTTAAAATACACTGATGGGAAAAACATCGCAATACCAAAACTTGATTCATGTAGAATAACGAAATTTCAGGAATACTTTTGTCTAGGTAACGTATTTTAGCGATTAACATTGCAAGAGCACAGGGATTAATCTAAGTGCGAGATGAGCCATTGCAAATGTGAAATTCTGGTAGATTAATATCTAATGTAACCACCAGAATGTTGAAAGCTAGCATGCAAAAGTGCATGCATTATGTTGTACAGGAGCCGGGTGTCAGTTTGTGGGATGGAGTTCCATGCCTGTTGCACTTGGTCGATCAACACAGGGATGGTTAATGCTGTTTGTGGATGACGCTGGAGTTGTCGTCCGATGATATTTCATATTCATACCATATACAGCGAGTACAGCAGCATTATTTTGACATGTACATGACAAACATCCACCTACAACATGGCAATGATGCTATTCAGTGCAGAATTGATACCGTCGAGCAAGAACTTCACATGCCACTGCTGCAGTTTGACCAGCTACATCGTCTGCCTCCACCAGATTCCGACGTCCCATCAGGCTGTCTTCACCAATAAGGACCGCCAGGCTCTTTTGGCACAGCTCTGTCCTCATCTTATGACACAGAGGGCAGTGCTGTGCTTTCCACTCACATCGCCACTTTTAGTGGTTAGAGAGTGAGATGATGTGAATTGTTCACAGCTGACGTATTTTTACTACTGCATGTTTAGCCGCACCAGAAATTGTAAGTTCATAAGCGCACGCAGGTATGGATGCTTTCGTGTTAAGAAACGCTGTGGCAGTTCTGGAACATTGCTGGAAGGTTAATAAGTTTTAGTGTGTGGCTTGATATTTATCTCTTCTCCCCAATGAAGTACAACAAGGCCGGCGTGGCTGCATTGGCTATTTCCTCTTTGTGCTGACTTCTCCTCTGACGAGGTCAGTTTAAAAATGTAAGCCCTCAACGCATCGATATTTGGAGATTAGGACGTAGCTTAGTAGGAGAATGAAAACATGTGACTTTCGCGTATCATAACTGTTAATTAACACGTACAGGGAGAGTGCAAGTACATATTTCTTTATCACACCAGCTCAAAAGACCGACAAACACCGAGATCCATGAAAAAAAAATTGAGTTACATCAAAAAATTGATACTATAGCTTTCAATTTTCTGTCAGCTTACTCAGATCTGTATCATACCTCCTTGCGATATTTTTGCTCTACAGGGACGGCGCGAATAAAGATCATTAAAAGTATTTATTCATATGTGTGGGCCATTTGAAGAACCTACAACTCTAATGGGTCTCTCTTCTCTTACCCACAAGACCGGTTTGTACATTGAGTCATAAAAAATGGAGCATTTCACAAAATTATCACAATGCCCAGCCCCCCAGTGCGACACAGACAGCGTAGAATACCACTGGATTTATTTCGGGTCTCTAAGGCAGAAGTAAACAAACTGTTGCGAGGTGGCATCATACGTCCCTCCAACAGTTCCTGGGTTTCACCCACCAAATTGCTTCCTTAAAAACACGTATCTGTCACGTTGCGTCGTGACTGCAGAATTCTCGATACTCATACTATAATGGACAGCTACCCAATTCCAAACATCCATGACTTCACTCATTATTTGACCAATGCCTCTGTGTTTAGTGTCACTGACTGCAAGGTAGCACACCTGCAGATCCTACCTACGTGCCCAGACGATAATCGCAAAGAGGCTATTATCACGCCTTTTGGTCTGTAAGCATTTATGTTTATGTCTAACGGACTTAGGAACGCTGCTCAGGCATGGCAGCACTTTATTGAGCCATATTATTCAAGTTCCTTTTCTGTTATGGCTACCCCGACAATGTTCTAATTTTCTCACTAAACGAAGACTTTAATAATATGCAGCCCTAACAAGTTTTCGAAGCACTCTCTGACAGCAGAGTTGTGATCAACGAGGAGAAATGCCAACTCTTTCAGAAGGAAGTTGTTTTCCTCAGCCATGCAGTAAACGTCACAGGCAGTCACCCTGCACCATGGATTAGAGACCATTCAACAACTACCGCCAACGCAAGACTGACAGGAACTATGTTAACTTTTAGGTATGGTAAATTTTTATCGGGGGCACCTATTACAGGTAGCTTCTATTGCCTTCAGATACCACTCACTCAAGCCCTCACTGGCAAGCACACTACCGGCAAATGTAAATCCACGTGGACGTAAGAACTGTAGTCCACTTTCGAAAGCATTAAGGACTGCCATTTCCGAGACATTACTTTGGTGCACCCACTCTCCGATTCCCAGCTCATCATAATAGCAGACACAAAGCGAGGTGGCGCAGAAGTTAGCACACAGGAATCGCATTCGGGAGGACGACACTTCAAACCCGCCTCCGGCCATTTTCCGTGATTTCCCTAAATCACTTAAGACAAATAACAGGATGGTTCCTTTGGAAGGGCACGGCCGATTTCCTTCCTCATCCTTCCCTCATCTGATGGGACCGATGACCTTGCTGTTTTGCCCCTCCTTCAAATCGACCAGCCAACCATAATCGCAAATGGGAGGGACTCTGCTGTTGGTGCTTTCGTGCTACAAGAGATGTGAAGTATCCAATAGCCACTCCGTTTCTTTGAGGCGCCAGATCTCGCCTTCGCAGTGCAGGGCAGCAGACGACAGAGAGTTGCTGGCAGTTTGTGGAGCAATAGGATACTTCCAGTGAGACATCAAAGGACGCCCTCTCATTATATACAGTGACCATCGTACGACTCGATCCAAAATTCACCAATGGACCCTTGCTCCCGACAGTTTCAGCACTTAGATTACGTTTCACAGTTTACCATATGCGCCCACCATCTGGAAAATGCAGAAAACCTCGTGACAGATTAGTTCTCACACATCAACACCATGTCATTACACTTTGATTATCAACAGTTTGCCGAAGTGCAACGACGCAAGCAGCCCTATTCTGGTGAGGCTAAATGGGCGGTAATAAATAAATAACTGTTTAATTAAGTTATTGGCGTCAAACCACTGAAAACACTAACTAACCATAAAAGAGGTGCATGTAATGGTCCAGAGCGATCTCAAATGGAGCGAGTATGTAAATCAGGTCTTAATAAAAGCAGACGTGAGAATCATTGGAAGAACTGTATAGGAATGTAATTCACTTATGAATGGGGCAGTCTTTGAAACTCTTGTTCGACCAGTTTCTGGGTGTTACTTTTCAGTCTAGCACTCGGACCAGTTGCGATTAAAAGAATAGGGTAGAAATAAAATACACTGACTCGTTTCATTACTGTTTTGTCTAGAAAGTGGAACAACGTAATGAGAATGCTCATAAAAGTCCAGTACCAGACACTACAAGAGAGGGATGGTGCGTCACAGAGAAGTTTACTGCCAAAATTTTTAAAGTGTGCTACTAATAAGAATAAGGCAAAGTATTACTTCCTCCTAAGTGCATCTCACCAATTGACAATGATGGAAAAACAATACACAAAAGGCACACAGAAGCTCATAACGGGCCTTACTGACAACTGTTCCTCTCCAAACCACACGAGACTGGAACATGACAAGGCATAAATTGCAGTAGTACCAGAAGTACACTCCCCCATATACCAAGAGATGCCTCGATAAGTACATATGAGATGCAGGTTGCAAGCAGCCACTCACACTCTCTTGTAAGGTTCTGACTGCATGAAAGTATATCTTCAGAAAAATGCCCTGAACAAGCAGCCCTTTCTGTATGAAGTTTTGATTCAAGATGTAACTTACACGCTATCTGAGAATATCTCAAAAACATATTAAGTCTTTGTAGGTTTCACTTTGCACAATGGGAAGGGTGTAAATTAATACCTGAATGAATATAAAGATTGCAATTACTCCCAGAAATTTCATTAAAGTGTACCGTGTAGGTACATCAAGTGCAGTGAGCATGCGTGGCTCCATCTGATAACCTAAAACCTTTTCACACCGTACCTGTGATATGAAGATGCACAGCCTCGACGTGAAGTATGATAAGCAACAACTACTGTCACTTATATTCCAAGCTGTCAGTCATGCAAAGAATAGAAAAAGATTTCTGCTGACGGCAGTTCTGAAACAGACTTATACTGACTGTATCTTTCCTTTGCACTTACTAACAGTCAGCTGAAGGCAGAGTGTGGCTGCTGTAGAACTGGCAGAACTGGGCTGTGGCCAGTCTGGTGCAGCGCTTACGTTTTCTTCACATAGAGGGCACTGCCGTCGCATTGTCGTCCTAGAGAGGGGACAGTCTGCGTGTAATTGGCTGACGTCTTCTTCACAGCCCTCTCTGCTCTAACGTTCTCGACAGGCGTGCTGGGGCTTCACTTTACACCAGAACAGAGATCGTACTTGAAATTAAGTGCCGACAGCAAAATGTATACCACATAAGTAGTCGCGACTTTAAACATAAATTCATCACTGATGTGGGAATGGAAATAATTCGTAGAAGCTTCAGTTAAATGTATGTTTATTACGACTCAATCCACAATTATTACTACAAGAAACAGTGCAACTGACAATGCACAGATCGCACAATATACATGAACACCACATGAGAAAGCAATGAAGAAAAAAGAATTCGAAAGTCGTGGAAACATTTAGATGAACGAGAATACGATGTACTCAGCTCGCATACTGTCCAGATGGCTTAATGAAAACATAATGCTGTAGCTCGTGTATTGAAAGTCAGCTACCTCACTCAACAATGGACGTTAAGTTTGAACACGTGCAATTAAGGATCTGAAAATGCTGCAAGAACATATTTAGGTAAGCCCCAAAATGCATGCTGCATCTTCACCATACGTTTGTAACTCGCTGGATGACACCAGTCACCAGAAATCAACTTGGCAGCGAGTTACTACACCAGTCGTCCATAAAAAAAGTGTGGAACCCTGCCAGAAACACGGACAGAAGCAGGGGGTCACGCAGACACAACGCGGCTGCTAAGGCCCGCCACTGGATCACCTCTACCCTCCAAAGTACCTCTTGGCAGACATTCCTCTACTCAGTTGGTCAAAGACTCTTATATCTTCAGAAAATTGAGCGCTTGCTATATAATATCTTTGCAATATGTTTGTTTTTCAGAATTGGTGGGAGAAAGAGTAATTTTGAAAGTTCACGGTCTAACAAGCGATTTTCAACATGAAATAAGAAAATTTAAAACGTCGCTTACTACTAGGAAATAATAACTATGTTATATGTGAAATGTGAAATTTCCGCACGTATTCGTCTGGGGAATGGTTTAAATGTCCAGTGTAAAGATGAACCAAGTTACAGTACAAAGAAAAATGATTTTATTCATAGCTGTTATTTTCTCAACGCCAATGGCCAGATCACCAAAGTTAAGTGATGTCGTGCCTGGCTAGCACTTGGATCAATGACCTTCCGATCACAAGTGCTGTTGGCAAGTGAGGTGCACTGAGGCCTTGTGAGGGAAACTGAGGAGCTACTTGACTGAGAAGTAGCGGCTCTGGTCACAAAAACTGACAACGGCTGGGAGAGCGGTGTGCTGACCACATGCCCCTCCATATCAGCATCCAGCGACCCCTATAGGCACAGGATGACATGGGGGTCGGTCAGTACCGTTAGGGTCTTCCGAGACCTATTCGGACAGAGGTTTTTTCTCAACAACTGTGGTATATATTTCAGAATAAAATTCAGTCTTCATCTGCACAATTATTAAATTTATTTCACTTTACTGTTCAACAGAGTAATCTGTCATCATCAGAAACCTACAATATTTCGGATATTTTAAGTTACAAGAACAGCTTGGCCATACAGTTATGTAAAGTATAAGAAGAGTATTACAAAAACTTACATAATATTGATTAGCAGATGTCAATATCTTCTTCACATAAGCATATACCATGACATGTCCTATAATATACATATTGCATTTGATAATTATAAAATAGATTCATAATTTATACTAATTTAATCATATTATGTACATAGTCAAATTGTTGTGCTAGCAGCAAAGAACATACACGAAACTGTATAAAAAGTACAATTAAGGTAAATAAAAGAAGTTATATATGATACATAAAAAAAACGTGGCACATATTTCCACATAAGCTGTTACTGACATTAAAATCTTAAAAATAGGCAAACTTTAACACTTTATGAGAGATACAATACAATCGAAATAGTATATATTTTTTAATGCAAGTTAATCGTTCAGCAAGACTTTGAAATTTAGGTAAGAACTTTTATATATTTTAAACGCTTCTAAGAGGTACATTTTGTAGCCATTGTCAAATATATGCGAGATGGAGGAGGAAGAGTGTGTTACTTGATTTTGAGATGTTCTATGAAAGTTGAATTGTATGATTTTCACCATCTTTGTTGAGCAAGAGCTCATGAAAGCAGACCTCAAATGCACTCCCTGCCTGTCCCACATAAAAACTTGGATGGGGCTATATTTCACTGAATTGTATGTATCCCAGATCTGAGAAATGTATTATATTTTATAGGCTTCTCATTGTGTATAAAGAGCAACTTGGCAGTAAAGAACACAATTACAACCACCATTTTTAAGAAATTAGCTATACAATGTGCAATGTCACCTAGAAATAGAGTAATACTGTGCTTCTTAACAGTAACGTCATTTTTATTGAGTGCAGAGGGATTTATATTCTTATTGATTTTATTTTTGTACCATCTCTGTACACGTTTGCGTAGTGACCGTTTTTGAGCGCTATATGGTTTAAGTTACTAAGTTCACTAGCAATTACAGAAGAGGTAGGAGGAACTCACAGCATGCCGATTTGTGCGTTAAGGTGCGGGAAGAAGAAGCATGAATAATGTTATCTGTTGTGGTTGTAGGTTTCCTGTAAATGTCAAAGTTAGTTTTATTATACGTTAAACGCATTGTCAGGTCCAGGAAGCTAAGTTTGGTAGGTTGATTTTGTATTTCATATATAAATTTAATTTTAGAATGGAACCAAATCAGGAACTCACTAAATAATATGACATCACTCACGCTTTCCAGTACAACGATAGCATCATCAACGTACTGTCATTAGAAATAAATCTCAAAGTCGAGAAACACATTCTTCCTCCTCCATCTTTGCTTAGTATCTCGAATTTTGCATATAATTTACAAGGACTACGAAATAAACCTCTTAGAAGAGTTCGAACATAGAAACATGCCTAGGTGGAGTACTAAGATTTGTTGAATGATGCGATTACATTGAAACTGGGACACTATTTCGATTGCAGTGCATCTCTTATAAAATGTTTCTTACAGATTAGTGTCAGCAGTAGCTTACGTGCGATGTGTTTCATACTTATTATATATATTTTCCCTTATATACCTTATTTATATTACTCACATGCTTTTATGTGATACAAGGTGTTAGGGGTGCAAGTGCAGATATTTCTACAGATGACTGAGGACGATGTACTGAATGAGATTACATCAGTATTTACCTCATTTTCAGACTAATAATTGTACCTGTTATGAGTAATGTGTTTTTTGGTTGGTTAGTACCTTCATGTACGAGTGGCACAGGCATTAAAGTTTATTTTCCCCTGGGCAGCAGGAAAGGTATTGAAGTGGGGTTGGTGCGTGGATCCTAAATGGATAGTCTATACTGACAAGCGTACTCCGTGTCACAGCATAGTTACAACCGTGCAGAAAACATCAGGTCATAATTAATATGATATGTTTGTGGGAAAAGTATTAGATGCAGAACAAAACCACTAACACACTGAAGTGGGTACATGTTAAGGTACCATTTATCACAATAGATGTACCTATACCACTAACACTTCATATGTTCCTTGTTGGTAATAACAACTTGACTATGTACATCAATGTGATTAGTTTACTGTAAATTATCAGTCTGTGTGTATAATTATCACATATAATATGTACATTTATGGACACATCGTGGCATTATGCTTCTGTGAAGAAGATACTCACATCTTGTAAACCAATAGTAAGTAAGCTTCTGTAATGCACCATTTTCAATTTACATACATGTATGGCCAGGTTCTAATTGTTTAGAACATCCTTAATTTTTTAGGATTCTGAAGACGACCATTTAATCTGTTGAAAATGGTAAAGCGAAATGAATTTCCTAATTGTGCAACTGAGGACTGATTCTCATTCTGAAACAAATAAAAAGCCTTAACACATCGTCACCCCAAAAGTTGATCTGAATTCCTCAGATCTTTACTAGGTATGACTTTAGTGGGTGGTAAGCCGTTTTCTTCCTTTGACTTTTTAACTTACTTACGCAACTAGTTATATGGGGACGCACAGATCAACACGAAATCCAGATCTTGGCACAACTTGACAGTTTTCACATTAACAAGTCACTACCTGAAGTGAGAAAAAAAATCTATGTGTCAGAAAAATTCCTAGGTCTGTTGTATGATTATGAAAAGAGTAGATACATATTTAATAATGCAGCTACAGACATGGGACTACGACAACAATATGTTCATTTGAATGATGAGAAAACCTTTTGTAAGTTTTTCAGGAAGGATACGTTGAATAACTCTTTCTGTTCATTCTCGATTAGTTCAGGTAAGGTGTTAATCGAGCAAATGAGTTGTAATCCACTAAAATTTAATTAGTACCTACCGATTTTTTAGTTTATTAGACCTGTCGTCAGGTAACGATTCATACTGGTTATGCCCAATCGTGGCAAAAACCGGTCAATAATAAACAAATATTAGTGGGCCAGAATGTGGTTGTTTGTACTGTACCCTTAAAAATTAGTAACTGTTTGTGTACCGCAAAATGAGTTCCAAATGCTGATCTAGTCAACAAAACGTGGGCCCTTGATATGCTTTCAAGTAGTTACTTAATAAAAAACATGATAGTAATCAGATCTATATGTAAATTCCTGATCTTTCTTTAGGGAGACTGATGCACTGCAGTGTGTGTGTGTGTGTGTGAGAGAGAGAGAGAGAGAGAGAGAGAGAGAGAGAGAGAGAGAGAGAGAGAGAGAGGGGGGGGGGGGATGGAGAGAGAGAGAGAGAGAGACAGAGAGAGAGAGACAGAGAGAGTGAGTAATATCTCCAGTGTGTAATATCTGCAGCAAGTAACAAGAATTACGTATTTCAAAGTCGGGTGGAAAGAAAGAAGAAGAGAAAGTATCCTCCGCCAGACAATTTATAGCGACACATATTGCACCGGTGTAGATATACACTGAAGAGCCGAAGAAACTGGTACGCCTGCCTAATATCGTGTAGGGCCCCCGCGAGCACGCAGAAGTATCGCAACACTAGTGGCATGGACTCGACTAATGTCTGAAGTAGTGCTGGAGGGAACTGACGCCATGAATCCTGCAGGGCTGTCCATAAACCCGTAAGAGGGCGAGGGGTTGAGATCTCATCGGAGCAGCACGTTGCAAGGCATCTCAGATATGCTCAATAATGTTTATATCCGGGGAGTTTGGTGACCAGCGGAAGTGTTTAAACTAAGAAGAGTGTTCCTGGAGCCACTCTGTAGCAGTTCTGGACGTGTAGGATGTCGCATTGTCCACCTGGAATTGCCCATGTCCGTCGGAATGCACAATGCACATGGAATGGATGCAGGTCATCAGACAGGGTGCTTACGTATGTGTCACCTGTCACAATCGTATCTAGACGTATCAGGAGTCCCATGTCATTCCAACTGCACACGTTCCACACTATTACAGAGCCTCCACTAGCTTGAGCAGTCCCCTGCTGACATGCAGGGTCCACGGATTCATGAGGCTGTCTCCATACTCGTAAACGTCCACCCACTCGATGCAATTTGAAACGAGACTCGTTCGACCAGGCAACATGTTTCCAGTCATCAACACTCCAATGTCGGTGTTGACGGGCCCAGGCGAGGCGTAAAGCTTTGTATCGTGCAGTCAGCAAGGGTACATGAGTTGGCTTTCGGCACCGAAAGCCCATACCGATGATGTTTCGTTGAATGCTTCGCACGCTGACACTTGTTGATGGCCCAGCATTGAAATTTGCAGCAATTTGCGAAAGGGTTGCACTTCTGTCACTCTGAACGATTCTCTTCATTGGTCCCGTTCGTGGAGCATCTTTTTCCGGCTGCAGCGATGTCGGGGATTTGGTGTTTTACCGGATTCTTGATATTCATGGTACACCCGTGAAATGGTCGTACGGAAAAATCGCTAACACAGAGATGCTGTGTTCCATCGCTCGTGTACCGGTTATAACGCTACGGTCAAACTCACTTAAATCTTGATAACCTGCCACTGTAGCAAACGTAACCGATCTAACTGCGCCATCGCCTGCTGTCTTTTAAAGGCGTTGGCGACCGCAGCGCCGCATTTTGCCTGTTTCCATATCTCTGTATTTGAATACGATGCCTGTACCAGTTTATTTGGCACTTCAGTGTAGAAGTACGGCAATGGTTGCTAGCCAGAGACCCGCGTATACGGTCTCGATAGTAGAAGTAAGGTTTGTCAAACGTCGCCTCTTTTCACCGCAGCACACCTCATACCGGCTGTGCTAATGGCTGCGCTAGGCTACGTGGGCACAAACGAGGCTTTCGCCGTGGCGCTCCTGAGTCTCTCGCTGGGTTTCAACGGAGCTGCCGCCGTCACCAATCTCGCCAACCACCACGACCTCGCTCCCAACTTTGCAGGTGAGTCCTTCATCCCCATATTTCTATTACACGAGGGTCAGTTCATAAATAGTCGTAAAGCGCAGGTTAGCAACACTGGCCACTGGATGGCTCAGCATCAGTGACCTGTACATGAGTTTCGCTGAACGCAAGAAAATGGAGAAAGAAACTTCTTCGTTCATATCGTGATCTAAATAACGTAAGCTTATAATGTAGCACGGACAGTACCCCTAGTTTTATGTTTGTGAGGACCAGCGATCGTACAGAAGGACAGAAACTTGAGGTGTGATATAAGCAATAGAAATCAACACAGCTTTAGGTTATGTTTGCAATGTATTAACAGAGTACATAGTTGGTCATTGGTCCGATCGTTATCGTAATCGTTGTATGAATATAAATGCCGATCATGAAGCTCATAATCAACATCACCATCAACTATTCGTCTTCCATTGTTCAATAAGACCTCCCCTCATTTCTCCATGTATTACGGCCTTTGCCTGCTGTAGCGGGAAAACCATAAAAACTTTGTTTCTTTCTACTGTCCGACAGGTTAGTTAGCTACATGTTTCATAGATCGTTTGAATGATTCTCTTATCGAAATGATGTAGAACGAGTCAGTTTACAGGATATGAGTACATGATTATTGTTACATTAATCAACACATTATTTTTAGTCCTACTGGCTACCAGTTTTTAAGTACAAATTTGGTAGTGGAATGGAAGGAATTGTCCAGGAGATATGATTTTAAATTAGATTTAAAACTTGCTTTGCTACCTTCAGACATTTTATGTTGTTGGGCAAATGAATACAAATTTTTGTTGCTGCAGATTGAATTCTTTTCTGAGCCACTGACAGCTTTAGCAATGGGTAATCAAGGTCATTTCTCCCTCTAGTTGTAGTATGCAAGTAACATCAGAGTTTGATTTACTCCGCAGCTCTTTCTACATATACCTCATCCCATATCACCCCTTTATCTTAGTCTTAAAACAATGTATCCTGTTCTCATTAACAAGTCTCACTACTTTGTATGAACCGGTCTCAGAACGGTAAGGTGTCGTAGTGTTGATTTCCATTATCTTTAGATCATAATCAGTAGTCCGTTAGCAATTCGGTACACATTAATTGTTTCAGCCTGAGCATTGTCTATAAAAATGTCATCCATCAGTCTCCTAGTATTTTACTGCACGCTAGTTGGGAAATCGATTATTGAGATTAGATTGAAACGCCAAAAGAATAAATGTAGTTCATGTTTCCTGCCCATATCTCCTAAAGAAATCTACACTGAAATCTCCACAAGTTCCTAACTGTTTTTTCTTTGTAACAGGCACCTCAATAACGCATCTACATTTCTCATAAATAGCTGAAAGTTTCCTACAGGGGATCTGTAGTCTCTTACAATTATCAGAGAAGTATTCTGCAGTAGCAACCTACAAGCATGTACTTATAGTTTTATTTCATCCATGTTGGACCACAACAAAACAGATCGGCATCCTCTGGAACATATGTAAGTGAACACAAAAATACAAACACTTTAGCGTATTTTTATTAATGAAACAACTGATAAAATGCCACTAAATACTCAAATATTCTTTTCCGGTGTGGAGCAACGACGTGCTGTTGATCAAAACATCTACTTAACGAAAAATATTAGCCAAGTGAAGATCAGCATGGTAGCCCGAAACCAGTTATGGCACTAAAATATAACATTTAAAAAGTGTTTGTGGCTGGTCGTGTCATTCACCAACTGTTATACACCAACGCACTTCTAGGTTCTATTCAACAAGAAAACTATTTGTTTTAATATTTTTTGCTTTGTGTCCAACTTTTACGTATGATGTAACTTTTCTATGTTAACTCTACACGAAAATGATGCAAGTCTATAATCCCTGATATTTAACTTCTCCTTCAATCTGGTTACATATTGGTCAGAGAGGTACAGAACATCTGTTAACTTCCGAATTGTCCATACCTTCTAGGCACACAAGAAGCTGATCTATCTTGTTTTTCAATCCTATAATGTTCTGATGAAACAAATTAATGTTATTTTTCTGGGTACTGTTGCAAGTGTGATGGTCTTGTACTGCTCTTATTTCATTCAGTAGTCTTGTCTGTAAAGTGACTCTAACCTAAAAATGTACCGCTTTCATTCCAGTTACCGGAGGAATTTTGTGCTGTCTGCTTGTGGGTTCCCTCACACTTTCTGCAAGCAGCTCAGCTAATCTTTCCTCCCCACTCCTGTTCAGGTGCAGGCCGCGATTAGTGTAACCCCATCTCCCAATCGCAGTAACTTTCTTCCAGTCAAAAGCAATTCGCTCAGCTCATTTTTCACATGGTTGACAGCTGCGCTAACTTACGGCTGGCCATGTCGCTGCAAAACCTCGACATACCTCACACAAGTGTGTGCTGTTGCTGCTCCTGTTTCCTCCAGGTCACTTTTAACGCTGTTACTCTAAGTACCTTATCCTCGCCATCGAATTCTCTACACAAGGCCGCTATTTTCTCTGTCACTTGGCTAAACTTCGGCGCTAGGTTTCACGATGCATGTGACCTGGTATTCTATGCCTAGCTTTTCCTGCGGCAACTGGACTACATCTTTACGATGACTGGTGCCTAGTAGCAAGATCTTTTCTTTCTATGTGACTTTTCTACCGACCTAGCCTTAAAATTGTTGCTATGAATCTCTGCTCGCAGTTAAGGCCAAAAGCTGGTTGACGCTCTTTCCCTAATTCGGGTAACAAGTCAAGCTGATTGATAGCCGGAATATGAAATGTCATTTCTGAGGTTTTTTCCTTTTGCCTATTGTTTGTCATCTTCTTCCAGATCGCATTGTCTCTATCCCCCTTCTACAAATGTAATTCAGAATATGCAATTTATAATTGTGCGAACGTCCAGCATTTGTTTGCAAATTTTTGACAGTTTTTGCATTTTTGGGAATAACATTTTTTACTACGTTACGATGATTTGGAAATGGGTTCCGGCCCGAAACTAATCATCGAGCGAATAAAAAAAAATTAAATTTTCAACTTGTGACTGGTTTTTCGTTGTACTGATTTCTAATGCTGGCTGGAGGGCATAAGTCTTTCTCCCCTGTTCCACGATTTTCTTGTCTCGACTGCACAATTTACAACTCCAACTTCCTGATTTCCCCGTTTCACTCTCCTCACTGAAACACCAACCCACAGTCCTGACATGTTTCTTCCATAGCAAGTAACCTACAGCAACATTCACGTTTGTCACACATGGCGGTAATCTTACAGTAAACTAGAAAGCAATACAGCACACTTAAACAGCAATAAAGTGATAATCAGTAAAACTTACCTTTAGGTAAATTGTGCAGCTAACTTACAGGCGTCAGGCAGATGTAGAATAACACAATCGTAGTTCCTTGAACATAAGTAGTACCAGATGTGAAATGAATAAAAACTATAAAGACACTATATTTTCTAACAACAGTCGTAAACAGACGCTATCAGAAAATCATTTAAGCGGACATTGTATGTCCTATGCTGCTAATGTTAAATTATCGAATTTTGTGACCCATTATCTTGGAAAATTTTTAACACACCAACTTACAATTTTCCATAACTATTGAATGCACGTTTCTAGATACACTGAACTAGAATTGTTACTAATATTGTATTGTGGGGCATGTTATCTTTTTCTTCAAACACTCGGTGTTGTAGATAAATGAACATAGAAACAAAACTACTCTGGATATTTTAATTATTCTACTTCCATATGCGTTGAGTTTCACACTTGGCATGATGTGAAAATTTCGTATCTCTACCATCAGTACGTTTTTAGAAAACGGGTCATTTATTGCAAAAAATGTAGTTCAGAGATATTGAAGTTTAAAACTTTTTTATTACAAATTCATATACAGACTTACATTTCCGCGTCTTTTATGCACTAGAATTGCCCTGGCCCATAGTCTGTGTCTTCTTCAGAGTCACAACAGCCCAGTGCTTGCCTCCTCCTTTTCTTTCTTGCTTCTTTTGTCATTTGCTGAGCAGCTAACTCTGCTTCATGTACATGAAACTCATCCAATGCCTGCAGTTCTTTAGCTGTGTTCTGTCCAAATCTCTTATACCCTTACTTCCACAGAACCTTAAGTCTTTCATAGTTCCCACCATTAAAAGTTATTACAGCATCAGACACTTCTTTAGTAGCTCAGGATTTGCCAAATCTCTGTAAATAGGTTTGATTGCCCCCATTACTGTCAAAGGAAGACAATGTTTATGTGTAAAGTCATGCAGGGTGCCAGAAAATTCAGCTTGCCTATATTTACACCAAGTGTTTGGTGGAGGGGACACAAAGCATGACATGGCTTTTCATCGGTTGATATTCGATGAAAGAAAGTGCTCCACACAGCTCTTTTCACCATCTCTAAATTTTCACAGTTATCTCTAATGGCCTTAACATAATATTCCTGTAATTCATCAATTACTTCATCTGTTAGTCTTCCAGCACATTTTATTGTCTTCCCATCAGACAGTTTTGTGTTGCCCAGCTTGGTTTTTAGATTACAGTTCCCATCCTTTTCTTGACATGTCCCACACACTCAAGTTTTTGTGTAGGAACATCATATGGTTTACTGTTTTGTACTGCAGTGAAAGCCTTGCTGTCTCCATCACCTAAGTAATTCACATATCTGACATCTCTCTCCTTCTGCAAACGCTGGAAAATGCTAACTGCTCCTTTTATCTCCAGTCCTCAACTTGCGCCATCATAATTTTTTATACACTGTTGCTTATGAAGTAATCTTATATTAAATTAGATTAGATTTACTTTCGTCTGTTCTTCTGGTTCACTGTACAACCTTGGTAGTACTTACTGAGAACTTCAAAATCCAAAACTTTCCCAGTGTCAATACTTATTGCAGATGTAAAACCATTATTAGAACTAAAGCCACGCTTTTGCCAGGATCCATCCACAGCAATGCTGATGTCTGTGTCACCCTCATTTTGTTCAACAGCTTCTGATATAGCAAAAACCATTGAATCTTTAGTGACAGCATTTACAGAGGCCCCCAATTGCTGTTACATATTTCGTATACCTAGAAGGTGGTTTTGGCAAATTCAACACAGTGGAGAGAACATTATCAGCCCTTGCATCTCTACCAATGCATCTAAGGCCATAGAACAGTCTCACATTAGTTTCATACAATTCATTACCTGAACACTTTGATGAAGTATGAAATGCTTTTTCGTTTTTGCACTTCTGACGTTTAATAATTAATTTAGACACAACACCTATTCTAGTTCCAATATCCTCATAAACAGCTTCACCACCACAAAGACAGCAAGAGGCAATTTCAGAAGAACTTGTGCAAGGATCTGCAGATCAGTAATGACGCTTCCATAATATCACTACTTTTACGACTGCCACCCATTTCTAAAGTTGGTCACTTCAGAAACATTATCGTGGTTTCCTTCACTGCTAGCACAGATATTTTCGAGCACTTCAGAAGAAAAATGCAGGTCTCACATATCTGTTACTCGCAAATTTGCGTTTCTTGAAGTTACTGTTACGCTTGGTCATTTTATTTGTGTATAAAAAGCAATAGAAGTTAACTTACTACAAAAATAGCCGACAATCACTCTACTTTCAACGAAAACTAGTATCAGAAACAAAGGACTGATTTGTTTATTCGTAATGCTAACTTCAGACATGTAGCAGTAGGCACAAAACAAAGCAATTCACAGCATTCTAGACTGTGTAGTTCCCAAGATATGACTGCTCAGATTTGGCAGTATATGCGTAGCTGCGAAATTTGACAGTCACACCCTAACAGTCAAAATATTATTTGAAGGTCTCACAATTGTCTGATTTTAATGTATTATACACCGAAATGTTCAGGAAAGTCCAAAAGTTCGTTATGGAGTAGAAACCAGAAAATGTCAAATTTCAACGAATTTCACATACAACGTCCTCTTAAAGCACTGTAATGGATCCAAGACAGCATGTAACGATTATACAGCAAGTAGAAGTTAACACTAACTTCTGAACAAACCAATAATTTTCGCTTAAGGTTTGTTTTAAATCACTGAAAACATGAAACGATTGAAAACTATAAAAAATACGATATTTGTAGCAATGGTATTTGAAATACACAATCTGGAAATAATGGAGAACATTGCACTGTATTCAGAACTGTATTCAGAAAATACTCCACGTCCGAGCGCCACGGTTACCAACTACCAACTGTTTAGGAGTTCATCACATTTCAAATAATTCCTGAAGTTGAAAGTATCCACGCGTGAATGTTGCTTTCCTCATCTGGAAGGGCATCGTTACCGAACTATTTGTGAACTGACAATTGTATAAACTTGCGCCACACAGAACTCGAATCGACACCAACAGAACTCCCCCTCCCCCTACCCCCTCCCCTCCTGCTTTATTCCGCTGCTTCATTCAGCGTAAACGGAAAAATATTTACCGGTCTCCCATCATTATAAGAATGATATTCAGACTGTGCGCAGCAGGATTTGCGTTGTTAGTAGTGTTGATGCCATAAACTGCCGTTAGGCGCCGGTACTGGTACGGCGACGTGAGGTTGAAACACAAGCATCAATGTGCGTTAAACATTTGCAGACAGCTTACACGTGCCTGGACAAGATTAGCACGGCTTTACTCGTAAAGCTGTTTTGTCAAAACAATAGCAATATTGCTGCTGCTCTTCGAGAATATCGATGCGTTAAAACCATGGAGGTAAGAATAAGGGGAGATGGCGCTACGTATCCCAGCCGTACTACGTTTTGAAGCCATGGGGGCGTGGCTCGCTGCCATGACACTCTGACCAAAGCATTGCCAGTGTGCTATAGCGCTGCGTGTATTACAGTCCCTAATTGCACCATATACGCATGTAACGTCATCAGATTGGTTGTTTCAAAGTTTTTGTTTAAAATAAAATCTCTTAAAGGGGAAATTCCGCGTTTCTTCTGATTAAAAATAGTTTTTAATGTAACATTACGAATAGCTAGTCTTCAATGTAAACGATACAATTTTGTTAATTCAGTAATAAACGTGTATCACAAACTAAATAATAGAAACTGAAAACTAAGTTAGCTATACCCTCCCTCCAAAGCCCCATAAATACATCTTGTTTGTAATACGTACTGGGACATTTCAGTTACGTTACACTACTGGGAAACACTGTTCATTACCACCAATATTTACTGAAATACGGTACACAGAATGGCAAATCTACACAGTGTCCTGTTTAGGCCTATACTTTACGCCAGTTAATGTAGTGTTAGCTTTTGATTTGGTACATGATGAAGACAAAGTGAGTTACTCAACACTTCGATTATCGACGATACGTACGTATTATACTGAAACGTGAACTTGAAAACTAAGCATTTAATTCTTTGAATTAACATACATTTTGCAAATGTTTTGGGTGTGTAGGGAAAACTGATGGTACAGCATTTTCTCGGAGCTTTACTGTTGAAAGGGAAGTTCGGTCTATGTCCTCTTCTCGGAAATGCTGAGAACATATAGTGCTCCCTTTAGACGCACGACAATTCTTCCTCCTCACGGCATTCTCCCACAGAGCTTTCCGACTTTAATTTTTAGGAAATCTAAAATCATACAGGAGAAAAATACGCTATAGTACAAGTACAGATGTAGCACACGTTCGTTCACAATGAAGTTGTAAAATCACACTTAACGAGACAACTTACATATGAAATGTTATTCCCTTCGATTTCGCATCACAATCAGAACGATTCGTACATCCGAACACCACACAAGTCACCATAATAGTGCAAAATCCTTCCAAAAGCGAGCGACAAGCCTATGCACACAAGCTTACAGCAGCAATGTTTTGGTCGGATTGAGATGGCTACCCTCGGCCTCACATAGCTTCGCAGCTGTGACGTCACGGCGTCTCCCTCTATTCTTACCTCCATGGTTAAAACAATACAGAGAGGTTCTCCGTCCGCACTTGTGTTCAAGAACAGGACTCGGAAGTTCAAATTAACTGGTGATTTGGGAACTGCTCCAAGCAGATACTGACGGGCAATCGCGCCAAAAAACGAAAAATAGCATGCCAAATTCAAACGAACACAAATTTCCAAGATTGTTGATCTTTTACAGAAATTTTGCACAGACTTCATTACGAAATGCGTATAATAGTTTCCACAAAGAAACTTTGTATGGAAACCTGGCAGAAAATCCAAAGAGATTCAGGTCGTATCTGAAGTAAGCTAACGGTAAGACATGATCAATGCCTTCTCAATGCGTTAGAAATGTAAATACTATCGATGAGAGTGCTGCTAAAGCAGAGTTACTAAACACAGCCTTCCGAAATTCCTTGACCAAAGAACACGAAATAAATATTCCAGTATTCGAATCAAGAACAGCTGCAAACATGAGTAACTTAGAAGTAGATATCTGCGGAGTAGTGAAGCAAGTTAAATCACTTAATAAAAGCAAGTCCTCCGGTCTATTGGTACACAGTCAACACGGATTTAGAAAACATCGTTATTCTCAAACACAACTAGCTCTTTACTCGAATGTAGTGTTGAGTGCTATTAACAAGGGATTTCAGATTGATTCCGTGTTTCTGGATTTCCGGAAGGCATTTGACACTGTACCACACAAACAGCTTCTAGAGAAATTGCGCGCTTATGGAGTATCGTCTCAGTTATACGACTGGATTCGTGATTTCTTGCCAGAGAGGTCACAATTCGTAGTAACTGACGGAAAGTCATCGACTAACACAGTAGTGATTTCTGGCGTTCTCCAAGGTAGTGTTATAGGCCCTCTGCTGATCCTTATCTATATAGACGATTTATAAAACAATCTGAGCAGCCGTCTTAGATTGTTTGCATATGATGCTGTCGTTTATTGTCTAGTAAAGTTGTCAGAAAATCAAAACAAATTGCAAAACAACTTAGAAAATATATGTGTATGGTGCGAAAATTGGCAATTGACCCTAAATAATGAAAAATATGAAGTCATCCACAAGACTGCTAAATAGAATCCTTTATACTTCGGCTACACATAAATCAATCAAATTTTAAGGCCGTAAATTCAACCAAATACCTAGAAATTACAATTACGAACAACTGGTTTGGAAAGACCGCTTAGGAAACCTTGTGGGGAAGGCGAACGAAATACTGCGTTTTGTTGGCAGAACACTTAGAAGATGCGACAGATCTACATACTTCAGAGACTACCTACACTACACTACTCAAAGAGTCGATATCGCAATCTCGAAGTTAGTTTTAAATTAAGCACAGCGGACTACGTAATGGTGATACCACATTTAAACCTGATAATAGCTTAATCTGGACAAGAGACAGAGTCCACTTTCGTTTTTTAGGTGTTTCTACTCCACTGAAGCCACTCACTGATTGTTACATCCCTTACAGCAACCAGATGGGGGTATGACACATAGGACTAAGATCGGATAATTTAGCGGGTCAGTCGAGATGTGATAGTGTACCAGAGTGTTCGTCTAAGTAAGGACGTAAGGGGAGATAATACTTGGTCGCTAAGGATGCTGAAATAAACATCTTGGTTCGTCTTCACCAGTACAGGTCTGAACTAAACGCTCCGCACGCTGTAGGTTAAACGTTATTGGGCCGTTGGCACCATCAACGCCTTGCTTCATCTGAAAAGAAGTAAAATCACAACCAAATGTCCATGGAGCGCAATTCCCTTTGCAGTGTTCTCTCGGAAACTGTAATGGACCTGCGTTCGTTGTTAGCAGAAATAGCCATCGGTTTTGAAGCCGACAGTTACTGACAAGGTGTGACACATGTCTCTAGTGCCTTTCGGTTGGGGAATCTCCAACGACCACTTTTCTCGTGCTGCAAATAGCAGACCATTCCTTGTAGACACGTTGGATAGTCCGCGTTGATACACCAACCTACTGGGCAGCTTGATTCACAGTGTGGCAGAGGCACGTCCAAACACTATAAATCCTTACTGTGATTCTGTCACGTGTCTTCATCAAGTCATCTTACTGCGTTAATTCCGTACACTCGACTGGCACACACACACACACACACACACACACACACACACACACACACGCATGCACACACCACAAGGCTCCCGTGGCTTACCAGTTCTACACCACCAACAGCGCTCACAGTGTGCAATTTTTGAAAGGCTAATTAATTTTTTCCGGTGAGTGTTCATTGTTCTTGCAATACGCATGCCTCATGAATGAGCCGTAGTCGCCACTGAACAATATTTGTGAATAACTACACTACTGGCCATTAAAATTGATACTCCAAGAACAAATGCAGATGATAAATGGATATTCATTGAACAAATATATTATACGAGAACTGATATGTGATTACATTTTCACGCAGTTTGGGTGCACAGATCCTGAGAAACCAGTACCCAGAACAACCATCCCTGGCCGTAATAACGGCCTTGACACGCCTGGTCATTGAGTCAAACAGAGCTTGGATGGCGTGTCAGGTCCAGCCGCCCATGCAGCATTAACACGATACCACAGTTCATCAAGAATTGTGACCAGCCAGTTACTTGGCCACCATTGACCAGACGTTTACAATTGGTGAGAGATCTGGAGAATGTACTGGCCAGGGCAGCAGTAGAACATTTTCTGTATCCAGAAAGCCAGTACAGGACCTGCAACATGCGGTCGTTCATTATCCTGCTGAAATGTAGGGTTTCGCAGGGATCGAATTAAGGGTAGAGCCATGGGTCGTAACACATCTAAAATGTAACGTTCACTGTTCAAAGTGCCGTCAATGGGAACAAGAGGTGACCGAGACGTGTAACTAAAGGCACCCCATACCATCACGCCGGGTGATACGCCAGTATGGCGATGACGAATACACGCTTCCAATATGTGTTCACCGCGATGTCTCCAAATACGGATGCGACCATCATGATACTGTAAACAGAACCTGGATTCATCCGAAAAAATGACGTTTTGCCATTCGTGCATCCAGGTTCGTCGTTGAGTACACCATCGCAGGCGCTCCTGTCTGTGATGCAGGGTCAAGGGTAACAGCAGCCATGGTCTCCGAGCTGATATTCCATGCTGCTGCAAACGTCATCGAACTGTTCGTGCAGATGGTTGTTGTCTTGCAAACGTCCCCATCTGTTGACTCAGGGATCGAGACGTAGCTGCACGATATGTTACAGCCATGCGGATAAGATGCCTGTCATCTCGACTGCTAGTGATACGAGGCCGTTGGGATCCAGCACCACGTTCCGTATTACCCTCCGAAACCCACCGATTCCATATTCTCCTAACAGTCATTGGATCTCGACCAACGCGAGCAGCAATGTCGCGATACGACAAACCGCAATCGCGATAGGCAACAATCCGACCTTTATCAAAGTTGGAAACGTGATGGTACGCATTTCTCCTTGCTGCACGAGGCATCACAACAGCGTTCCACGCTGGTTAACTGGTGTTTGTGTATGAGAAATCGGTTGAAAACTTCCCTCATGTCAGCACGTTGTAGGTGTCGCCACCGGCGCCAACCTTGTGTGAATGCTCTGAAAAGCTAATCATTTGCATATCACAGCATCTTCTTCGTGTTGGTTACATTTCGCGTCTGTAGCATTTCATGTTCGTGGTGTAGCAATTTTAATGGTTAATAGTGTAGCTTAAAGAACCATACTCTTTGTGAAGAAACCGGTTTAAGAGATCTCTGTCTTGACAGTCAATTTATACCAAAATTTAACTTGGAAAAAACGTAATGAAGTACACTGTTCCAATCACACCGAGCGAGAGGTGCTGTGGTTAGCACCCTGGACTCGCATTCGGGAGGACGACGGCTCATACCAGCCTCCGGCCATCCTGATTTTGGTTTTCCGTGATTTCCCTAAACCGCTTCAGGCAAATGCCGGGATGGTGCCTTTGAAAGGACATGGCCGAATTCCTTTCCCATCCCTCCCTAATCCGACGGGACTTACGACCTCACTGTCTGGTCCCCTCCCCCAAACCAACCAACCAATCCATTCACATTAATATGACCACCCATCACAAGCCTTAATAATCACCTTTCGCAGCGAGGACCGCTGCGAGACGAGCAGGTAGAGAGTCAGCGAGGTTCTGGAACGTACCGACATGGATGTGGAGCCAGTCTGACTCCAGTGCCGTCGCCAGCTGCCTAGGTTTCTCGGTTGAGGATGCATGTCGCCGATAGCCCGATCGAGATGATTCCACGATTCTCGATTCTTTTTAAATCCAGGGTGTTTGGTCGCCAGGGGAGCTCGAAGAACTCATCCTGGTGCTCTTCGAACGACGCACATGCACTGTGAGCTGCGTGACACGTTACAGTGTCCTGCTGGTAGATGCCATCGTGCCGAGGAAAAACTAACTGCGGATAGGGGTTCACGTAGTCCCCAACGATAGATGCAAACAAGTGTTGACCCATTTTGCCTTCGAGATCACCCAGGGAATGCCA
Organism: Schistocerca serialis cubense; assembly: GCF_023864345.2. Taxonomy (NCBI): domain Eukaryota; kingdom Metazoa; phylum Arthropoda; class Insecta; order Orthoptera; family Acrididae; genus Schistocerca; species Schistocerca serialis. Next base: position 472,467,798 of record NC_064645.1, read on the forward strand.
CGAAAATATTCCCCAGGCCACAATACTCCCTACTGGTTGCAGTGTGTCTGCTTTAGACGTTTCACGCCGTACACGCCAAACTCACCTGACACCACTCAGTGGACGTCCAGCTGGGTTATTGGCGTGCGAATCCCTGCCTCTGTCGGCGATGAACAGCAGTCATCGTGAGTGCATGAATCAGGTGCCTGTTGCAGAGGCCCATACGCAGCAACATTAGCTGTACGGTTGTTGAGGAAACGCTTGCTTCATCTGGGCAGTTGCACGTCTGTTCGCCCGTACACATCTCGGCAGTCGTCGTCTTTGGCCTGTGGTGCACCACTGTTACCTCTGCCTTCCGTTTTGCCATGCAGTGTATATTTTAACCAGGGCGTGACGCAAACCGTTTTGAAACATAGCCACGGTGAAACGGTACAGTAGTTTCCGCTCTATAAGCAGCAGGTTTCGCTGCTCGCTCGCACCGGGAAATAGAAACAGAGGCGGCTCCGCAGCCAATTTTATTACACGACGCGGCCGGCCGCGGGTGCAACAGAACCCATGTGGACGCGTGGAAAGAAATGTGTCAGGCTTCATAATACGTATTTATACGTGTCGTGTATTATGGATTTCTTGTACGTGAATGTGAATCTGCACATGAACTTTCCTAATCCTCCTCACACCATTCCGTAAGCGTGGCCAAATCTTTGTTGGGAAGTAGTTCTGTAGTATAGTAGTGTCAACCTTACTCCTGGGTAGGGGATCAGAGAGACAGCACAGGCTCGTAAAAGTCAAAGACTTTCCAGTGTCACAAGATTTGGGGTGAGGAGGTTGGTCACGGCCAAGTGGTTCGACCACCCCTTCCACCGGGGCCCAGGAAGACCTCCGGGTGCCCGCCATATTCAGAGAAGTATTACAGAAGACGGGTAAGTGAGCAGACGTGCCCTCAGTGCGTCTGTCTCAATGTTCACGCATGGAAGAGAGGTATTTGTATATTAGTACTAATTCTTTTAGTTCCAGCTTCGGATTGTGTAAGGAAATGAATGTGCTCGTTTAATTCCGGAAATTTGACCCCCTGTGTTAAAGTATCTGGTCCCCAGTTTGCCCGTTATCCTCCCCACATAGTGAATGTCCTATGTAAAATATTGGGAGACTTTGGTGGTATACATTCGGCCAACGCAATTCCGTCTTACCCGTAGAAATGTGCGTGCAGATTAGTACATAATATACCCGAGATATAAGTTTAAAATTGAAATATCTATAAACTGAAACAATTGCTGCAATCGCTGTAAAGTCGAGTGATAATGTTTAAAATAAATAGGTAATCAACTGTCATCAATCTTTAACATACCTTAAAAATCACAAAGAAGTCAAGTTAAAGGAATTTATTTAAAATAAAAGCTATAGAACGCATGGACCCACACATCAGCGTGTGAGCCCTCCAGCCCCTTGTCTAGTATCGTACAGAAAGGGCACGCTCTCTAGGTAGCGCTCTCAAGCTCCCCTCCCCAGTTATCCGTTGCGCAATTTTCATTCAGGGCTTGACGACATCAACATTCATCTGGCGTCCCTAGGCGAGGAGGTTAGACGGGAAAACTTTCAACGGAAATGCTTCCACCCCTGGCCCCAAAGCCAATGCTCATGCCCTTCCAGATGTCACATAAATCGCTTCGTTTCCATATTACGACGTCGACTGCACTGTCATTTGCGTCGCCCCGTCACGCTGTATATATCCTACATTGCTAGTGCTGCCATCTGCAATGGCCACATTAATGTGACTGGACCATATAAATGTTCAAATGTGTGTGAAATCTTATGGGACTTAGCTGCTAAGGTCATCAGCCCCTAAGCTTACACACTACTTAACCTAAATTATCCTAAGGACAAACATACACACCAATGCCCGAGGGAGGACTCGAACCTCCGGCAGGACCATCCGCACAGTCCATGAGTGCAGCGCCTGAGACCGCTCGGCTAATCCCGCGCGGCGGACCATATAAATCTTGCCTTAGTTCAAAAGAAACCGTTTCCCTACCGAAGCTACTGAAATGAACTGTATCCGAATTTGTTTAGCAAACTCAAAGGCATATGATGTAGTACTTTGTAAACATTAGCGGAACAGGCTGTTATACCGTTCAACTGTTCCTTTATAAAAGAAGAAAACACGCTTTCGGATGATCTATAGCATTTAAACACAGCTCTCACAATTAGAGGGTACTCTCAAATTTGAAGTTTCTACCGATCGTGCCTCGGACTATTATCTAGTGAACAGCGATGGTATCATCAGTAGCCGTTCGGAATCGCCAGTCGGAAACTAATAGTGGACACCACAGATCTCGCAGTCTACTGCGTAGCATAGAAAAACATGTAAACGTGACTGACGAAAACACTACACAGACATATAGAAACACATACCTCCAAAAGATATGTAAAAACACACGCAATGAGAACTACAGTAAAATGAAAGAGAAAGACGGAGGTGATAAATAGCAATGGGCACTCTTAATGGTGGGATGAACAATCTCAACACTGACTGCGAACGCTCTATCCTGAAACTACATGTATTTATAGAAACAGCAATGGTGGTCAAAAGCTCACTACAAAGATAAGAAATTTACAATGGAAACTGTTAACCTACATTCAAGGTCTTGATCTGAGCTAGAGAGAGCGAGCGCTTAGCGCTGCAGCTTGTCTGTTCTAATCGGTGCGTTGTGACGTCAGTGGCGGTTCATCAGTGGTGGCGGCGAAATCAAAGTTGCTCCATCAGTCTTGAAATTGCAATGGATATACCCTATGGCTTGGTATACGATTCGGCAGGAGGTAATATTATCCTTCGTGGCATTCGTTAAAATTGCCGAAAGTAATTGTTGCTGTAAACATCTGCAGGGTGACAATTATTGAACTATGAGAAATCAAATCGTCATAACTTCTCAACGGTTTGCGTTTGGACGTTCAAACTGCACGGTTGGCCGCGGCGCATGATGGCAACTGAATCAGTGGTTCTGAAAAGGGCACGAGTCCACTAGAAGCAATCTTCGGGAAATCGATGAAAACTGTTTTTTTTTTAATTTTGATTTATATGTTTTAAAAAAAATTTTCATTAATGTATATATTTAACATCTCTCATGTACCTAAATTGCAAGTGATTATCTTTTTTTTTGTTTTCGCAAAAAAAGTTTAAACTAAGTGGCCTTATGCCCTTTTCAAAAAAAAGGAAATTTGAATAATAGCACTTTCTAAGAAAATGTGTTTTTATTTAATGTTGAATTTTCATATGTTAACATTGTATCAAAAAATCGTTACTTATTTGGATTATCAATAAAAAATAAACAAAATATGTGCATTTTAAGGTTACATTTTATATTCAGTCATCATTGAGTTCTTCGTCTTGTGTCGGCCATTCACATATTTCTTCATTAAAGGGGAGATGCTCCTGTGGAATGTACTTCACCAACTTTTTAATATCTTCAAATTTCTTATGGTTGATTGGCCAATTGTTATGGTAAACCTCCTATGTTGGTAGGGAAATGTTTCTTGCCTTAGTCAGAGTAAAGTGGTGTACTTTTAACCCATCAATATGTTCGTAAGCTTTTAACACATCAGGATTATATTTTTCATACTGCAACATGAAATACTTTGATATATTAAAAGCAATTTTGTCCTTATTTGACACCCTATTTCGCAAAGAGCCAGTCGACTTGGTTGTCTTTTTGTAAAATTTTGCCCGCCAACCTTTATAATCAATACTGAACGATTTTTCAAGCAGTACACTAGTAAATTTATATGCTGAACTTTATTCAGCTACTTTTATTGCGTACTCTATAGGCGAGTACACACGATCACTCCACTTTATATATCTTTTAATTACCCCAAAGTCACGGTCAGAGGGGAGGAAAGAATGCCCCCGTGTAGGATAATACTGTAAAATTTTGTCGAATCTTCCTGTTGCAACCAGACTCATGATAAAGCATGTGACTGTGTGGTTTCAGTTTTGACGACCACAGGAATATGAAAATTAGTGAAGCTCCTCGGTGCTGTCAGATACGTTATTACATATGTAATGATTAAGAAGTGTGCACACATCATTGGATCCTTTTCTGCGCAAGCCTTCATGATAGAAATGATGTACTGAGGTTTCCTTTTTCATATCATGGATGCAAAACAAGTACACCCTTAGTTGTCTCATGTAAAATACCTCTTGCACTGGAATGTGGGGCAAGAGCGAATTCTGCATGTAATCAAAACAAATACATGCGATGTCATCTCGTTCAACACAATTTGCTGTTACTTCCTTCCTTTTCTTGTAGAACTTTCGTGATCTACCCTTATGTATCAACAGCTCTGCGGCTGCAACAGGCTTAGCGTTATCATCTAGAAAATTACTTTTAAGTTTTTAACTGAGCTCCTCACAAGTAGCGCACACATTTTTTGTGGCCTTCTAACTGCGTAGCTGAAGGTCTCCTTGTTTCAAATAAAATGAGTAAGTAACTTTAATGTCAGGATACTTTTTGCAAAAGAGTGCATGCATGATCTTTACTGTTAGCTCGACATTCAAATACTTGATATTTCGATTTGCAAAATGTGTTTCCTTTACTGGGAAAGAGGAGATATGTTCATTTATTTTTTCACAAACTGCTCCTGCTACATATTTTTTGCTAGAGTTTTCTGATTTTTCTCGATTTTCTTTTGGAGATTCCCCTGCAGCCAGCAAGTCAACAAGTCTTCTCACTCTCTTTTCGGATTCTCCATGCAAACTGATGAACGCTTTTTTGAAAATGAAATGTCTGTTACCTACAAGAGAAATGCTGTACAAAACATTGTGGAGTCTGGTTTTTGGAGTATCCTTCCGTGGTCTACGGGGATGAACATCAGATAAAGTCAGTGGGCCTTGTAGGAAAATATCTTGCTCCGTTTTTGGTTTCAAATTCATGGAAATTTTTCAACATTGTTATCTTGTCTAGGTCACTGAATACTGTAAAACACTTCATACTGCATCTGAAATCAAACAAAGCTACTAGTTTTGGCTTTAGTGTTTTGTAATGGGTATTTAGGCAAACTCTGTTATCTGAAAAAATCCGTGGAAATATAAATTTAATACTGTAGATTTTCAGTTTATTTGAGCTTAAATACAGGTGAGACTGTATTTATACTATGTGGTTGAAGATTAATAATTGCAATAAAATTCATTGATTGATCCCAGTAAACAGAATTAGCCTACATTAAAATTTTGTATATTTATTTTATAAGTTTTACTTACTGAAGGTGAAGTGAATGTTTGCCCCTTGCAAATGTGACTTTTATTGTTCTGCTGACCAATATGTTGAAAGCTTTTTTTGTATTAGAATATAATTTTAATAAGATGTAACCTACATAAAAGTTAGTTTAGAAACATATCTGCAATCGGGTCCTGTAGATCTGGTTCCAATGACTTTCCGAGAATAGCTGACTTGTTCATTTCCCTTTACTTTATATCTTTTAGTCTTATTCTGTTTATATTCTTTTGGGTTTCGTTGGCCATTTTTGCATTCTCGAGGTGATTCATTAGTATCAGCGTCCGTGTTTGCACGCAAATCAACTATAAAACTACACTCATCCAACTGCTTGAAGTGATTACTAAAATGGTCACCATATAGCAGCAGCGTAGTTGTTTTGAAAGGTGCATGGGTCCAGGACTATTGCCCTTTTCAAAACATTCAACAAACTCATTGCCTTCCCCTGCCTATGTTATACATTGGACTGATGCCGTTTTCATACAAAACGATGTATCTGTTGCCCTTTTCAAACCATTCAACATACTCATTGCCTTCCCCTGCCTATGTTATGCATTGGACTGATGCCGTTTTCATACAAAACGATGTATCTATCTCTATAGATACCGAATCCAAGCATAACTCAATATGGTAAAAAAATGTGACTCGTGCCCTTTTCAATATAACTGATTCAATTTGTATGTGCATTGTTGTTTGGTTTAGCGATGAAGTCCACTTTCATTTGAATGGGTTTGTCAACAACTAAAACTGGCACATTTTGGGGACTGACAATCCGCATTTCGCGATCGAGAAGTCTCTTCACCCTCAATGGGTGACGGTGTGGTGTGCAATGTCCAGTCACGGAATAATCGGTGCGGTGGCACACTGACTACCGGACGGTACGTTAAGGTTTTAGAACACGATTTCATACCCATTATCCAAAGTGGCCTTGGTTTCAACAATATGTGGTTCATGCACGACGGAGCTCGACCCTGTCGAGACAGGAGAGTGTCTGATGCCCTGGAGGAGCGCTTTAGGGACCGCATTCTGGCTCTGGGGTACCCAGAGGCCACTGGCATGGGCCTCGATTGGCCCCCATATTCTCAGGATCTGAACACATGCGACTCCTTTTTGTAGGGCTATATTAAAGACAAGGTGTACAGAAATAACCCCAAAGCCCATCGCTGAGCTGAAAACAGCCATTCAGGAGGTCATCGACAGCACCGATGTCCGACGCTTCAGCGGGTCAAGCAAAATTTGGCTATTCGTCATCGTCAATGATGGCAGGCACATCGAATATGTTATAACCTAAAACCGAGTACCTGTAGTGACGTTTACATGTTGAATAAAGTGTGTGCACGCCGTAGTTTGAAACTAATTTACGTTTTTTTTCATGTTGTTCAATAATTGTCACTCTGCATTTGCGCTGCCCATACACACTCGCTGCTGTTATTAATACCAAATACATAGTTTTATGACAATATAAAATTCACATTAACTCGGCTATCACGAAACTACAGTCCGTTCGTTTTCAGCCTGCTTACCAGTTTCACAAATTTACAATTTGGCGAGCAAGTTTGTAATACATTAAACAATTTAAACGTTTCCACAATGACGGCTAATATTTTACGCACGCGGCGGTTCCTTAAATTGCAAATAAAATAAGAATCTTAAAGTACATTAGATTTGCAACTCTGTTACATGCAAACAATTTGGCTCTATTAACGACAATCACTGTCCACTAACGTGTGTATTCACATTGCTGTTTATAACCCTCCACTGAACTGGCAGTATTCAAAGAACCTAACCTTTTGTTTCATAATGTTCACGTTAATACCTAGACCAAACTGTGTCCAAAATGTAACAACTCGACCACAAGTTCCAGTGTGTTTCTGTCCAATGCATTATAGTAGCACGTTGCTTGAATACCAGCGCGTATATACACCACTGCAGTCTTACTGACACCCTGTCGGACCGCAGCTGTCGATATCGCTCTCGCATCAAATTTCATCTAACAATTCCACATATGGCATTTAGTTTTACATGGCATACTTAAGGAAAGCATTACAAAGAAGATCAAAAAGAAGTTGATAATATTTCATACTCAATTAGTAAGAGATTATTGTAGAAATATAGATATGGTAAAGCACAATTATACGTCATACTGTAGAACAAAATAAAATAGATTATACACCATCAAAGTCTAGGAACAAGAAAGAAAGAAGGAGAAAATTACCATTCGCGGTCAGCAATATCTTCACATCACCCATGGCTACTGTGAAAAATAAAGAGCATATCTCTCTGACAGCACAGTTTCCCTGAAAAACGGATTCCAACCTGAGACTATTTTTGACTAACTGTTCTTGTATCATTTTAACTATATAGAGGTCTAGGATACTTACTTGCTCTTACTCTCCTGGCTTCGTCAAGTAGTCTGCTCCAAAGCGTTCTGTCCTTTGCATCTTCTTCTCTTGCTCCTTGTATCTGAATATCCGTGGCCACCTTGTTTCTCAGTCTTGATCTTGGTTTCCCTAAATGTCTTTCTTCTTCGGATTTCTTTCGAAATTTTTCTCAACCTTTATCACTCCTCTTTTCTATAAACATGGGCGCATATCTCACTCCTTGTCTTGGCTCCCGCAACATGTGGTTCATGATGGTGAATGAAATACTGTGGTGTAACCAAACATTCCCTTTGTATTTACAGCGCAACTGCATGTGTTTATGACAGTGTATGAAACAGTGTAGTGTATCTCAACACTTCCTTTGTACGAGGGGTGTTCAGGAAGTAATGCAACACCTTTTCCTCGGCCAGTTTCGGTTGAAAAAATGCGTAATTTTTGTGGGATATCGTGGAATATTCCAGCTTCAGCTTTTATACACTCCTGGAAATTGAAATAAGAACACCGTGAATTCATTGTCCCAGGAAGGGGAAACTTTATTGACACATTCCTGGGGTCAGATACATCACATGATCACACTACAGAACCACAGGCACATAGACACAGGCAACAGAGCATGCACAATGTCGGCACTAGTACAGTGTATATCCACCTTTCGCAGCAATGCAGGCTGCTATTCTCCCATGGAGACGATCGTAGAGATGCTGGATGTAGTCCTGTGGAACGGCTTGCCATGCCATTTCCACCTGGCGCCTCAGTTGTACCAGCGTTCGTGCTGGACGTGCAGACCGCGTGAGACGACGCTTCATCCAGTCCCAAACATGCTCAATGGGGGACAGATCCGGAGATCTTGCTGGTCAGGGTAGTTGACTTACACCTTCTAGAGCACGTTGGGTGGCACGGGATACATGCGGACGTGCATTGTCCTGTTGGAACAGCAAGTTCCCTTGCCGGTCTAGGAATGGTAGAACGATGGGTTCGATGACGGTTTGGATGTACCGTGCACTATTCAGTGTCCCCTCGACGAGCACCAGTGGTGTACGGCCAGTGTAGGAGATCGCTCCCCACACCATGATGCCGGGTGTTGGCCCTGTGTGCCTCAGTCGTATGCAGTCCTGATTGTGGCGTTCACCTGCACGGCGCCAAACACGCATACGACCATCATTGGCACCAAGGTCGAAGTGACTCTCATCGCTGAAGACGACACGTCTCCATTCGTCCCTCCATTCACGCCTGTCGCGACACCACTGGAGGCGGGCTGCACGATGTTGGGGCGTGAGCGGAAGACGGCCTAACGGTGTGCGGGACCGTAGCCCAGCTTTATGGAGACGGTTGCGAATGGTCCTCGCCGATACCCCAGGAGCAACAGTGTCCCTAATTTGCTGGGAAGTGGCAGTGCGGTCCCCTAGGCACTGCGTAGGATCCTACGGTCTTGGCGTGCATCCGTGCGTCGCTGCGGTCCGGTCCCAGGTCGACGGGCACGTGCACCTTCCGCCGACCACTGGCGACAACATCGATGTACTGTGTGGAGACCTCACGCCCCACGTGTTGAGCAATTCGGCGGTACGTCCACCCGGCTTCCCGCATGCCCACTATACGCCCTCGCTCAAAGTCCGTCAACTGCACATACGGTTCACGTCCACGCTGTCGCGGCATGCTACCAGTGTTAAAGACTGCGATGGAGCTCCGTATGCCACGGCAAACTGGCTGACACTGACGGCGGCGGTGCACAAATGCTGCGCAGCTAGCGCCATTCGACGGCCAACACCGCGGTTCCTGGTGTGTCCGCTGTGCCGTGCGTGTGATCATTGCTTGTACAGCCCTCTCGCAGTGTCCGGAGCAAGTATGGTGGGTCTGACACACCGGTGTCAATGTGTTCTATTTTCCATTTCCAGGAGTGTAGTTTCATGTAGCTCCGATAGGTGACAGAGCTTTACGTAGCCTCCGAAATGGCGTCTGTAACGGAGGTATATTCGAAAAAGAGAGCTGTTATTGAGTTTCTTTTGGGGAAAACCAGAGCATCGCAGATATTTCTAGGCACTTGCAGAATATCTACATAGATGGTTAAAATGGCTCTGAGCACTATGGGACTTAACATCTCAGGTCATCAGTCCCCTAGAACTTAGAACTACTTAAACTTAACTAACCTAAGGACATTACACACATCCATGCCCGAGGCTGGATTCGAACATGCGACCGTGGCGGTCGCGCGGTTCCAGACTGAAGCTCCTAGAAGCGCTCGGCCACACTGGTCGGACTATCTACAGAGACCTGGTATTGAATAAAAGTACTGTCAGTCGTTGGGCGTGGCGTCTGTCATCATCGCAACAAGGTCACACAAACCTCTCTGGTCTCCCGCGTGTTTCCGGCCGCACAAAGCTGACACAAGCAAAGTTGGAACGTGTGGACACTCTCATTCGAAGTGATCGATGGATCACACTCAAACACCTCGTTGCACAACTCGACGTCACTGTTGGGAGTAGTGCTGACACACTCGTCCATCAGTTGGGGTACTCAAAACTGTCTGTCCGACGGGTTCTTCGCCACCTAACAGAAGGCGATAAAGAGCAACGAAGGACCATCTGTTTGCACCAATGAGGGTGCACTCCGCGACAAGCAGTACGTCGACGAAGGGGAGGTTATTGACGCACAAGATGTTGGCTTCAACGTCGACCACACGAGCATACTGGCGCTCCCAGTAAGGTGGCATAAGGCCGTTGCATTGAACAGAGATTAAGTTGAAAAATAGGGTTGTGTAGCCGAAATAGTGGGGAAGAATACGGTGTATTGGAATCCTGAATAAAACCAACCTGCTTTTGTATGTGTTGCATTACTTACTGAACGCCCTTCGCATTTACAACTATTTTATTTCAGACTGAGCGCAAGACTCCCGAAATTAACAGCAACTTGTATGTTTTCTTCCAGGATCTCTGTACGGTATAATGAACACAATCGGTAGCTGCACTGGCTTCGTCTTCCCAGCCGTGGTTGGGTACATCTTAGAACAAAGTGTGAGTATTAATAAAACGCCTAAGTCTGCTTACAGCGTTAGTACCAACACGAGGACCATTAATCACACAAACAAACCCGACAGCACCACAGGAAAATATATTTATTTAGGGAATCGTTACTACTTCAAATATACGTCCACGGTTCTCACGAGGAAAGTGTGAGAAAAGTGCGTTTCTTTGATTCATCAAACATTTAATGCGATTTATTTGTATTGTGAACTCAAGAATGCCCTGCAGAAACCTGTTCGTGGAACTGGGGAAACTAACTATTGCTGCCCAGTGCAGTTATTCCTTCATGGCATTTGTCATTAATCACTCGTTTTCAAACCAATCTGGATTTTCATGGAATCTGTGCTACAAATAAGAACAATGTTCATCAAGATGTAAAGTCACATGCTTTGGCTGAGGAAGGTCTCCACTATTTTGGGTCGGCAAGTTGCAATAGCTTTCCGACAGCCGTAATAAGTTTGTGTATTAAAATTTCAGTTGAAGAGGAGCCTAATCAGTTCATTGGTGACCAATTCCTTCTAGTACGTTGTCGAATTTCGTAGTGTAACCGCCTGACGTATATATTATTAATAATATCAAATAACGTGGGTGATACGGAAAATCTGACTTCCGCTTACCTTCAGTCCAATAGGGTGATCACTATAAATAAATGTTCTAAACTGATTTTCTGTTTGGTGATGCTTGATCACAGTAGCCTAAGGATCATTATAAGTAACTCTGTGAGTTTTTCATTTACATACTTTGTGACTGGGTTGTTACTGCTTCTTAAATAAACACATTTTTAAAATTTTTTTTACTTATTTCACATCCATGAAGGACATTTCACTAGGTATCTGTGGAAGAGAGAGTAGCAACTCATTTATTTATTTAGTTTGTGAATACATTTATGTATATTTGTTTTCTGACACGTTCTACATCTTTGAGGATCTCCTTGCTATGGATCTTCTTCTTCATTTTGAAAGGTTTCCAGTCACCGATCTGGTCTGTCTGGAACACAGGCCCTTCTATCGCCTTCTGTCTTCCCACCAGTTCTCTGTCTTCACCTTGATCCAGCCTTCTCGTCTCTTTCACACGCAGTCCTTCACTGCTCCCAGCCACCTATCTCTTGGTCTGGCTCTTAGACTTCTTCCTTTCCCTTTGATTTCGTGTAGTTTTCTGGTTGTCCTCTTCTCCTCCATTCGCTAAACATGTCCATGCAGATCATCTCGCACAAGGACACCACCACCGAACCAACAATGAGACTGTTCTTAAAATCCTGAGAGAAAGCTATAGTCTCAGCCAGAAACTCACAATAGAGGAGAACTGCCACATACAAAAAGCAGTTATACAAGGGTAGAAAGTCTTGAATGAAAATACACACTGTTTGGAACACTCAGTGAACTATACAAAGCAACCTCCCCACACGAAATATAATAATCAAATATAAATATTCTCAAACCTGTTTCCTCAGTCCCCTCCCCTTCTTTCCAGCTCGTTATCTCTCTCTCCCTCTCTCTCTCTCTCTCTCTCTTTCTCCCTCTCTCTCTCTCTCTCTGATTTCACACACACAAAAACACACATACACACAGACGCACAATCACGTAGATTCTTACCCCCCCCCCCCCCCCACTTGCAGACACACCACATTAGTGCTCACGAAACCTTCGAAATTATCGCCGCATTAAACATAGGGCAAACGATGAACAAGTGAGCAAAGACTACTGAATAGTACCTCTCAATAAGTATGAAAACAGAAGTGTCTGCCAAATCATGTTTTGTGAAAAATACGTGTGTAGTAAATTTGTAAGCGAATTTTTTGTGTAACAGTGTGGAGACGGTGTACTCAGTAGCAGTAGAAAGAGATATCCACCAAAGATATGCAACAGGACAGAAAATGTAAGTACAGTAACGTACATAACCACTGCCCACGAAATTGTCCTCCAGAAATGCACAGAGAATTTTGTGTGTGATTACTTTTGGGATGGCATGTTTCCTAAAACGACAAATATGGGCACAAAGACCCAGTCATCTGTACACCTCACTAGAGAACACTGGGACTCCGAGGCCCACCTCCTTCTGAGGGGTCATTTGACTCTGTAATGCATAACACGGCCAATAGACGGTGAAAGATTGTTGCCTGCATTGAAAGCGAAGATCTCAAGCCGTGCAATAAGACCAGCCCCCCCCCCCCCCCCGTATCAAAATAGATTTAACGTGCCGAATGTTAATACATGTGTTCCCTTAATTCTTTTGAACGGTATGTTTAACATATTTCACAACACATATTTGTATCTCTAGCTAATGTCGCCTGCAGTTTCCTTTTCTCACAGCTGCGTGCTTATGACATCATATCTTCTGAACTGTGTGCCACGCAATGATATACTGGGTATATCACCTAAAACTTGCACCGCAAATATAGCAGAAATGCAAAGTGCTATTGATGAGCGGTTTTCACATGATGGACTTGTAGTTAGGGGTTCGTATTGTTAGCCAGTAAACAGATTGTAATAATACTTATAAAGTGTATTTTTTGTGCAAACATGCACTTTTTTTAACTGTAACAATGCCTATTGACATTAAAAAACTAAAAGTAGGATGAACTAGAATTTCAGTGGTGTTTGTTCGAGAATTCTAGTGCAAGTCGTTTGCGAGGTATTGTATTATGCAAAGTTTTTAGACCGATACTTGTTTGTCTCATTCAACCTTCGTAGTTGCTAGGTACGCTGTTGTCACCTTTGCTTACAATGTGCTTGTGCGTTCCTGAGAGCACTGCGAATTGATAGTCAGTTAGTATGTGGCAGTCCAAGCAGTATGTCGTGAGTGGACGATGGGAGTTACAATTGCACATAAAGCCGGCATGCTGATGGTGTATGAAGAGTGTGAGAAGAATGCAGTTCGTTCTTGTACGGTGTACGCGGCAAGATATCCCTATAGACGTCAAACATCTCGGCAGTTACTTATCAACCTCTTCAGCCAGTTACGTGAAAGTGGTAGTGCAACACCTAGACAACGCAACAGAAGGAAACAAATGACGAGAGAAGAGGGGAAAATTAATGTCCTCGCTGCTAGTGATCCACACGTTAGCTCCGCGCAGTTGCACGAGGAGGTGGCAAGAGTCAGCCAGGTGTCCTACGCGTTGTCCATCGACACAGATTCCATCCGCACCACATCTTTCTCCACTAAGAGTTGCATGGAAACGGTTATGAGAATCGTGTTAAGTTCTGCACGTGGGCATTTAGATAAGATATTGCACATCTATCACATATCTTGTTTAGTGATGAAGCCATATTTACAAACCATTACAAGGTAAACCGCCGAAACATGCACTATTGGTCTGTTTAGAATACCCGTTGGCTTCGTCAGATGGAAAGTCAGCGTCCGTGGAGTGTAAATGTGTGGTTTGGGATAGTCAACCATGAGCTCATAGGCCCGCTTTTCATAGACGGAACACGGAAAGCACAAAAGTATCGCAGACTCCTAACAGACCATCTTTCACGGGTGCTAGAAGACGTTTTGCTGCAGAGTAGAAGGAACCTGTGGTACCTACATGGCACCGAGCGAGGTGGCGCAGTGGTTAGCACACTGGACTCGCATTCGGGAGGACGACGGTTCAATCCCGTCTCCGGCCATCCTGATTTAGGTTTTCCGTGATTTCCCTAAATCGTTTCAGGCAAATGGCGGGATGGTTCCTTCTACATCTACATCTACATCTATACTCCGCGAGCCACCTTACGGTGTGTGGCGGAGGGTACTTATTGTACCACTATCTGATCCCCCCTTCCCTGTTCCATTCACGAATTGTGCGTGGGAAGAACGACTGCTTGTAAGTCTCCGTATTTGCTCTAATTTCTCGGATCTTTTCGTTGTGATCATTACGCGAGATATATGTGGGCGGTAGTAATATGTTGCCCATCTCTTCCCGGAATGCGCTCTCTCGTAATTTCGATAATAAACCTCTCCGTATTGCGTAACGCCTTTCTCGAAGTGTCCGCCACTGGAGCTTGTTCAGCATCTCCGTAACGCTCTCGCGCTGACTAAATGTCCCCATGACGAATCGCGCTGCTTTTCGGTGGATCATGTCTATCTCTTCTATTAATCCAACCTGGTAAGGGTCCCATACTGATGAGCAATACTCAAGAATCGGACGAACAAGCGTTTTGTAAGCTACTTCTTTCGTCGATGAGTCACATTTTCTTAGAATTCTTCCTATGAATCTCAACCTGGCGCCTGCTTTTCCCACTATTTGTTTTATGTGATCATTCCACTTCAGATCGCTCCGGATAGTAACTCCTAAGTATTTTACGGTCGTTACCGCTTCCAATGGTTTACCACCTATGGCATAATCGTACTGGAATGGATTTCTGCCCCTATGTATGCGCATTATATTACATTTATCTACGTTTAGGGAAAGCTGCCAGCTGTCGCACCATGCATTAATCCTCTGCAGGTCCTCCTGGAGTACGTACGAGTCTTCTGATGTTGCTACTTTCTTGTAGACAACCGTGTCATCTGCAAATAGCCTCACGGAGCTACCGATGTTGTCAACTAAGTCATTTATGTATATTGTAAACAATAAAGGTCCTATCACGCTTCCCTGCGGTACTCCCGAAATTACCTCTACATCTGCAGATTTTGAACCGTTAAGAATGACATGTTGTGTTCTTTCTTCTAGGAAATCCTGAATCCAATCACAAACCTGGTCCGATATTCCGTAAGCTCGTATTTTTTTCACTAAACGTAAGTGCGGAACCGTATCAAATGCCTTCCTGAAGTCCAGGAATACGGCATCAATCTGCTCGCCAGTGTCTACGGCACTGTGAATTTCTTGGGCAAATAGGGCGAGCTGAGTTTCACATGATCTCTGTTTGCGGAATCCATGTTGGTTATGATGAAGGAGATTTGTATTATCTAAGAACGTCATAATACGAGAACACAAAACATGTTCCATTATTCTACAACAGATTGACGTAAGCGAAATAGGCCTATAATTATTCGCATCTGATTTATGACCCTTCTTGAAAATGGGAACGACCTGCGCTTTCTTCCAGTCGCTAGGTACTTTACGTTCTTCCAGCGATCTACGATAAATTGCTGATAGACAGGGGGCAAGTTCTTTAGCATAATCACTGTAGAATCTTAAGGGTATCTCGTCTGGTCCGGATGATTTTCCGCTACTAAGTGATAGCAGTTGTTTTTCAATTCCGATTTCGTTTATTTCAATATTTTCCATTTTGGCGTCCGTGCGACGGCTGAAGTCAGGGACCGTGTTACGATTTTCCGCAGTGAAACAGTTTCGGAACACTGAATTCAGTATTTCTGCCTTTCTTCGGTCGTCCTCTGTTTCGGTGCCATCGTGGTCAACGAGTGACTGAATAGGGGATTTAGATCCGCTTACCGATTTTACATATGACCAAAACTTTTTAGGGTTCTTGTTTAGATTGTTTGCCAATGTTTTATGTTCGAATTCGTTGAATGCTTCTCTCATTGCTCTCTTTACGCTCTTTTTCGCTTCGTTCAGCTTTTCCTTATCAGCTATGATTCGACTACTCTTAAACCTATGATGAAGCTTTCTTTGTTTCCGTAGTACCTTTCGTACATGATTGTTATACCACGGTGGACCTTTCCCCTCGCTTTGGACCTTAGTCGGTACGAACTTATCTAAGGCGTACTGGACGATGTTTCTGAATTTTTTCCATTTTTGTTCCACATCCTCTTCCTCAGAAATGAACGTTTGATGGTGGTCACTCAGATATTCTGCGATTTGTGCCCTATCACTCTTGTTAAGCAAATATATTTTCCTTCCTTTCTTGGCATTTCTTATTACACTTGTAGTCATTGATGCAACCACTGACTTATGATCACTGATACCCTCTTCTACATTCACGGAGTCGAAAAGTTCCGGTCTATTTGTTGCTATGAGGTCTAAAACGTTAGCTTCACGAGTTGGTTCTGTAACTATCTGCTCGAAGTAATTCTCGGACAAGGCAGTCAGGATAATGTCACAAGAGTCTCTGTCCCTGGCTCCAGTTCTGATTGTGTGACTATCCCATTATATACCTGGTAGATTGAAGTCTCCCCCTATTACAATAGTATGATCACGAAACTTCTTCACGACGTTCTGCAGGTTCTCTCTGAGGCGCTCAACTACTACGGTTGCTGATGCAGGTGGTCTATAGAAGCATCCGACTATCATATCTGACCCACCTTTGATACTTAACTTAACCCAGATTATTTCACATTCGCATTCGCTAATAACTTCACTGGATATTATTGAATTCTTTACTGCTATAAATACTCCTCCACCATTGGCGTTTATCCTATCCTTGCGGTATATATTCCATTCTGTGTCTAGGATTTCGTTACTGTTCACTTCCGGTTTTAACCAACCTTCCGTTCCTAATACTATATGCGCACTATTTCCTTCAATAAGAGATACTAATTCAGGAACCTTGCCCTGGATACTCCTGCAGTTTACCAATATTACGTTAACTTTTCCTGTTTTTGGTCTCTGAGGACGGACGTTCTTTATCAACGATGATAATGTCCTCTCTGGTAAGCCGTCAGGTATTTTATCGTTTCGCCCAAGGGGGGGGGGGTCCCTCTAACCTAAAAAACCCCCGTGTGCACGCCACACGTACTCTGCTACCCAAGTAGCTGCTTCCGGTGTGTAGTGCACGCCTGACCTGTCTAGGGGGGCCCTACAGTTCTCCACCCAATAACGGAGGTCGATGAATTTGCAACCATTATAGTCGCAGAGTCGTCTGAGCCTCTGGTTTAGACCCTCCACACGGCTTCAAACCAGAGGACCGCGATCGACTCTGGGCACTATGCTGCAGATATTAAGCTCAGCTTGCACTCCGCGTGCGATGCTGGTTGTCTTCACCAAATCAGCCAGCCGCCGGAAGGAACCAAGGATGGCCTCAGAACCCAAGCGGCAGGCGTCATTCGTTCCGACATGTGCTACTATCTGCAGCCGGTCACACCCAGTGCGTTCAATAGCTGCCGGAAGGGCCTCCTCCACATTACGGACGAGACCCCCCGGCAAGCACACCGAGTGCACACTGGCATTCTTCCCCGACCTACCCGCTATTTTCCTGAGGGGCTCCATAACCCGCCTAACGTTGGAGCTCCCTATAACTAATAGGCCCGCCCTCTGTGACTGTCGGGACCTTGCCGGAGAATCGGCCACTGGCCCAACAGGCGAGGCATCCTGTGGTGGCTCGGAAACGACGTCATCACCACTAGGAAGCACCCCGTACCTGTTGGAAAGGGGTAAGGCAGCTGCCACGCGGCCAGATCCCACCTTCGCCTTTCGGCCAGGCACGCGCGAGCCCACCACTGTCCGCCATTCACCCTGGAGTGATGGCTGACCGGTAAGATGCTCACTGCCGGAAGACGCAGCGACATCAGGGGTTCCATGTGATTCCAAGGCCACCGAAGTAGGCATAGGTCTCACCACAGTTGCCCCAACGCCACTACGAGCCGACGCCTGCGCCTCGAGCTCGATGAGCCTAACAGACAAAGCCTCCACCTGCCCCCGAAGAGTGGCCAATTCTCCTTGCGTCCGCTCACAACAACCACAGTCCCTACACATGACTATGTTTACCCTACTCTATACGGTGACAAATTCCCAAGATAATCTTCTGATGAGCTACTCTGATAATCAAGAAACACTCACTGAAATACGAGACGCGAAAACTACGCTAGGTTTTCCCAGAAAAACTATTTAAAAGCTAAGCGCAGCAAATAAGTACAAAAACGCTTTATACAAACAGTACTCGCTGCTGCTGGTGCTCTCGCTCTGGCTGTCACAAGACAACTGCTGATTCAAGTGACTAGTGGCTAACGGCCGCGAAACAAACAAAAGACGGTTTTAGGGCGCTTTCTGTTCTAAACGATCAAGAAAACACTAAGAAATCTAACACGAAAACTACGTAAAGTTTTATCAAGAACTGTTAGTTACTATGCAGAGCAGATAAACACAAATAGAATCCCTTCCTTAGTGGAAGGTCGTAAACAAAATGCAAAATAAACGCTTTATACAAACAGTACTCGCTGCTGCTGGTGCTCTCGCTCTGGCTGTCACAAGACAACTGCTGATTCAAGTGACTAGTGGCTAACGGCCGCGAAACAAACAAAAGACGGTTTTAGGGCGCTTTCTGTTCTAAACGATCAAGAAAACACTAAGAAATCTAACACGAAAACTACGTAAAGTTTTATCAAGAACTGTTAGTTACTATGCAGAGCAGATAAACACAAATAGAATCCCTTCCTTAGTGGAAGGTCGTAAACAAAATGCAAAATAAACGCTTTATACAAACAGTACTCGCTGCTGCTGGTGCTCTCGCTCTGGCTGTCACAAGACAAGGCACGGCCGATTTCCTTCCCAATCCTTCCCGAACCCGAGCTTGCGCTTCGTCTCTAATGACCTCGTTGTCGACGGGACGTTAAACACTAACCACCACCACCACCACCTACATGGCAGCCGTGCATCCCATAGTGAACGAAGTACTGCAGCATGTCTTCATGAATTGTTCCAAGTTCGTTGGACTGGACACAGGGGACCCGTATCTTGGTCGGCCCGTTCCCCGGTTCTGACGTCTGTAGACTTTTTTCTGTGGGGAAAACTGAAGGACGCTGTCTTCAAGAACGTACCGACTAGACTCGCTGATATGCAACGACGTATTACTGCAGTCTGCTTATACATCTCCGCTGAAAGGCTAGCACGTGTACAGCAGTCGTTCCATACCAGACTGGTAGCGTGTATTGCCGCTGACAATGGACATTTTGAACACAACCTACGATGACCAGTTTTCTCGTTGTTAGTCAGAATTCACATAACTAGTGTATGCACTTGCGTCGTTCTTCATTGTGTGCTACCGAAGGTACTGTACGAGTGTCGGTGGGTGAACTTCTCAGAACACGATATCCCGTAAACGACTCGCACTAGTATCACATCAATGACATTTTAAATTATCCCACTATTAGTTTTTTAATGTCAAGAGGCATTGTTCCGTTTAAAAAAGTGTATGTTTGCACAAAACGTACACTTTCTAACTGTTATTACAATTGTTGATTGGCTGACAATACGAGCCCCGGACTACCAATCCATTCTGTGAAAACCGGACATCGATAACGCTTTCCGTTTCCGCAGCATTTACGGTGCAAGTTTTAGGTGATTCACCCCGTATTTCTGCAGGTACGTTGAGTGGTACAGGTTAACAATGTCTGCAAAGTGTGTTGGGAATAGTATTATTGGTAAAGAAGTAACTGCATGAACAGAGAAAGTATAGTAAGCGTTAAACTTTTTTCCTTTCATCTTTTTGTGGGAGTGTGATCGAGAAAAAGTTCGTAAATTTTGAAATTACGAGGGTAATCCCAAAAGTAAGGTCTTCTATTTTTTTTATAAGTACAGAACTCTGTTTGTGTGGCAGTTGGTCACACTGTTATGAAGAGTGTTTCCCGCGCTGTGGGTAAACATTGGGCACGCCGCGCTGGAAGCCGTTGAGAAGGGAGCTCCCGTTGGATGTTAACGCCAAGTGCGCATTGCGCGAAGTTATTTGGTTTTTGAACGCAAAGGGCACTGCGCCGATTGAAATCCATCGCCAATTGACGGAAGTGTATGGTGAGTCGTTAATGGGTGTCAAAAATGTTCGTAAGTGGTGTAGAGAGTTTGCAGCTGGTCGGACCGAAATTCACGACCAACAGAGGAGCGGTAGACCGTCAATTTCTGCAGAGACAGTGTTGAAGGTTGAGCTAAGCATGCGTGAAGATCGGCGGATGAACCTGGATGATCTCTGCACGTCGGTTCCTGAGGTTTCCCGAACACAGCTAACACAATTTATCGGAAACATTGAACTACCGGAAGGTGTGCGCAAGATGGGTGCCACGCATGCTGACTGAGGGCCACGTGCGGCAACGAGTTGATGCTTCCCGCGCATTTCTTCACCGCCTTGCAGCCGAACAGGACAACTTTCTGGACTCAATTGTCACGGGTGACGAAACCTGGGCATACCACTTTATACCTGTGACCAATCAACAATCACGCCAGTGCCGGCATCCTTCTTCGCCAAAGCCGCGAAAATTCAAACAAACACAGTCTGCCGGTAAAGTCATGACAACCGTTTTTTGGGATCGGAAAGGGGTATTATCGGCGACTTTATGCCCACTGGGACCACAATTAACGCTGACAGGTACTGTGACACTATGAAAAAACTCAAACGGGCAATTCAGAACCGGAGAAGAGGAATGTTGAGCAAGGACGTACAGATTCTGCATGACAACCGTCGCCCACACATCCCTCGGCAAACCGTTGCTCTCCTGCAACAGTTTCAGTGGAACATAATCACCCACCCACCCTATAGTCCTGACTTGGCGCCCAGTGACTATCACCTGTTCCCTAGGTTAAAAGAACATTTGGCCGGAAAGCGATTCAGCTCCGACGACGAGGTGAAAGAAGAGATTCATAACTTTCTGAACGGCATGGCGGCGAGCTGGTGTTACGTGGGCATACAAAAACTGCCACAGCATCTACAAAAATACATCGACAGAAGTGGTGATTGTGTCGAAAAGTAGCTAAATGTTCATGTTGTAAACTGATGTAAAGCATTGTAAAAACAAACAGGTCTACATACTTATAAAAAAATAGGAGACCTTACTTTTGGGATTACCCTCGTATATGTAAAGTTTGTTGCAAGTCACTAAGTGGTCACAGACTGTAAGTGTTCAAAGATCAGTCTACTCTGGTACAGCAGTACGCTTAGGCTAGCTCTTCCACGTTTCGGGTTCTATCTTAATCTTTTGGTTACAGAACGTTTGGTTCACTGCGGCCCGTCCAACTGCTATCAATGTACTGTCGACCACAGCAGTTGTGACTCTCAGTACATGTACCACCTCACAGACAGTAGCAAAGGCTTCGCACCGAGTACTCCGATCTGGCCACAGTCGATTGCTCTTACGTCGTGCGTCTGGCCACGCTATTGACTGTCAAGCCAGTGGCCAGGACACTACGAGATGCCCCATTCGCTTTCGCGATAGGAACGCTCTGTCTCTAATGGGTTTTTACACGCTCAGATATTTGCACCTACTTGTCCGTACAGATAGTGTTTGCACAGACAAATCATTGTACGTGAATAAATCGCGAACTGAAAACGTTGTCTGTGCTACTTTCTGTGTTCGGCCTGCGCCAAATCTGGTGGCATTGAATTATTGCAGACAGGATGTGGTGACCAGAGGAAGTAATTTAGTGGTACGTACATGGAACGACATCTATCCGGAATGACGTGGCTTGACAATGAAGGTGATATCACAGCAGAAGATTTCAGATCAGCGTATCTTCTGTCAGTTGCAATGTACCTCAGTGTTACTGTAAGTCTTTCACAATCACTTATCGATATGCTCACTACAGTATTATTTGTCCTTATATACAGCGTACATTATTCTAACAACACGAAGAATGTCTCTTCGCTCATTCTTAGGTAGTTAAAACTTTTTTTTTTTACATTTTAGCTCCTTTTAAAGATTAGCATGCGAAAGCGTTACACATTTTAGAAGCCATGGTTTTGTCCATCTTGTGCATACTGATCCTTTTCTTTCTACAACTTTGAAATGTAATCGCACTATACAGAACAATTGTCTCATAAGCAAATTTACTTAGTTTGGCCAAGGCCAGGAAATACTCTCCACTCTCGAACTCCCGGTTCAGGACTGTGCGGAAGCTGCACGGTAGTCGGAATGTGTAAACACAAACTGAGTACTACAGACCAGGGTGCCTATTCTGTATCTTTCCGCCACTGTACCGATCGTTTCGGTACTCAAGCGCACAGAACGGTCTAGTACTCGAATTAGAGGCCCTGCGTTGTTCAGTACGCATTTCGGGAGCGATACCGTTCGGGTCCAGGGAACCGAAGCGCTGTTGTCGGTTCGCGTTGAGCAAGCCAATCAAATGCAAGTGGCCGCATATCCGCGCATGCGCACTGCAGCGCGCACAGCGCCACGAAAGCAAAGCGGCTAACAGACGACACAGGCGCGCTATCCCTCCAAGTACCTAAAATTGCGTTTACGTTGCCACAACGCATGACGCCGAATTCCATCGAGCTGAAGTGCCCGCCTTCATCGCTCTTGCCTCCTCCTTAACAGTATCAGGCGCAGTCTATCCATTTCCATGATTCTCACCTGAAATGCATAGAAATTTTTACAGTTTCCCTGACGGCATGTTTCCATGCATGCATAAAAACGGTAGTGTATTTTACTGAATTCTGCAGATTGTCGTAAATGCCTCTTTATGTTATCTTATTTTCATTCACACTGATATCGTGTTTTGGATTTTACGTTTCGGAAAATGAATTAGGAATAGTGCGTAGTACCGCATTGTACTGTTGTTGTTGTTGTGGTCTTCAGTCCTGAGACTGGTTTGATGCAGCTCTCCATGCTACTATATCCTGTGCAAGCTTCTTCATCTCCCAGTACCTACTGCAACCTACATCCTTCTGAATCTGCTTAGTGTATTCATCTCTTGGTCTCCCTCTACGATTTTTACCCTCCACGCTGCCCTCCAATGCTAAATTTGTGATCCCTTGATGCCTCAAAACATGTCCTACCAACCGATCCCTTCTTCTAGTCAAGTTGTGCCACAAACTTCTCTTCTCCCCAATCCTATTCAATACCTCCTCATTAGTTACGTGATCTACCCACCTTATCTTCAGCATTCTTCTGTAGCACCACATTTCGAAAGCTTCTATTCTCTTCTTGTTCAAACTATTTATCGTCCATGTTTCACCCCCATACATGGCTACACTCCATACAAATACTTTCAGAAACGACTTCCTGACACTTAAATCTATACTCGATGTTAACAAATTTCTCTTCTTCAGAAACGATTTCCTTGCCATTGCCAGTCTACATTTTATATCCTCTCTACTTGAACCATCATCAGTTATTTTGCTCCCAAAATAGCAAAACTCCTTTACTACTTTAAGTGTCTCATTTCCTAATCTAATCCCCTCAGCATCACCCGATTTAATTTGACTACATTCCATTATCCTCGTTTTGCTTTTGTTGATGTTCATTTTATATCCTCCTTTCAAGACACTGTCCATTCCGTTCAACTGCTCTTCCAAGTCCTTTGCTCTCTCTGACAGAATTACAATGTCATCGGCGAACCTCCAAGTTTTTATTTCTTCTCCACGGATTTTAATACCTACTCCGAATTTTTCTTTTGTTTCCTTTACTGCTTGCTCAATATACAGATTGAATAACATCGGGGAGAGGCTACAACCCTGTCTCACACCTTTCCCAACCACTGCTTCCCTTTCATGCCCCTCGACTCTTATAACTGCCATCTGGTTTCTGTGCAAATTGTAAATAGCCTTTCGCTCCCTGTATTTTACCCCTGCCACCTTCAGAATTTGAAAGAGTGTATTCCAGTTAACGTTGTCAAAAGCTTTCTCTAAGTCTACAAATGCTAGAAACGTAGGTTTGCCTTTTCTTAATCTTTCTTCTAAGATAAGTCGTAAGGTTAGTATTGCCTCACGTGTTCCAACATTTCTACGGAATCCAAACTGATCTTCCCCGAGGTCCGCTTCTACCAGTTTTTCCATTCATCTGTAAAGAATTCGCGTTAGTATTTTGCAGCTGTGACTTATTAAACTGATAGTTCGGTAATTTTCACATCTGTCAACACCTGCTTTCTTTGGGATTGGAATTATTATATTCTTCTTGAAGTCTGTGGGTATTTCGCCTGTCTCATACATTTTGCTCACCAGATGATAGAGTTTCGTCATGACTGGCTCTCCCAAGGCCATCAGTAGTTCTAATGGAATGTTGTCTACTCCCAGGGCCTTATTTCGACTCAGGTCTTTCAGTGCTCTGTCAAACTCTTCACTCAGTATCTTATCTCCCATTTCATCTTCATCTACATCCTCTTCCATTTCCATAATATTGTCCTCAAGTATATCGCCCTTGTATAAACCCTCTATATACTCCTTCCACCTTTCTGCCTTCCCTTCTTTGCTTAGAACTGGGTTGCCATCTGAGCTCTTGATGTTCATACAAGTGATTCTCTTCTCTCCAAAGGTCTCTTTAATTTTCCTGTAGGCAGTATCTATCTTACCCCTAGTGAGACAAGCCTCTACATCCTTACATTTGTCCTCTAGCCATCCCTGCTTAGCCATTTTGCACTTCCTGTCGATCTCATTTTTGAGACGTTTGTATTCCTTTTTGCCTGCTTCATTTACTGCATTTTTATATTTTCTCCTTTCATCAATTAAATTCAATATTTCTTCTGTTACCCAAGGAGTTCTATTAGCCCTCGTCTTTTTACCTACTTGATCCTCTGCTGCCTTCAGTACTTCATCCCTCAGAGCTACCCATTCTTCTTCTACTGTATTTGTACTAATACATCTATAAAAACACCCAAAAAATTTATTCTAAGAGTTTCAAAGAATAAGATAAACAGAATGTGGTTATAACTCGCTCCTAGAGATCCAAATGATTAGGTAGCCCACTTCCCTATATGATACATCAACGATTTGGGTCTTATACACAAAATTGAAAAAACGCATTTTCGAGAGCTCGTGCAATTCGTCGAAGCTTATAACATGCATCTCATGAATGAAAATGTTTCGTATATGGTGCTACAGTCTAAAAATATTACGGCGGAGATCTTTCATCTCTGTCTACTGTTGTTGAGGATTCGATCGCAGACAAATACTTGTGACCAGTAAGATTGTGAAGATGACTGCTGCTAGTTACATTCCCAGTAATTTAAGTTGTGCTCTTAGATTCCTGTCTAACCGCATACTCGGAAATCACTACGTATTCGGAAAAAGTGGTGAATTATTTCTGACTAAAAAAAATGTAAAGGTCACTGTCGGTTGTTTCACTCGCAGCAATTTCACCTCCAGCAATTTCATATTTCGTTTTTTAAACACACAGAAATCACGAAATCGTTACTGAGGAGGTGCGCCCTTACATATAAGTAATAACGAATATCGCAGAAAAATCTTAACTTACACGAATAACAATGTCTCAGAACGTGTTGCATATATGAAGAGAAAAGAAAAATTTTACTCCCACCCGTGCACGAGCCTGTGTCCTTTCATTTCACATTCCCGCGCGCTAACCAGTTCTTTTATTTTACTCATTTTGTTCGATATAGTTCGTTGTGCTTGGTGGGGCCGGACGTCACAAGGCATCCGTTCAAATTGATCGTTGGTTCCTTGACTCAGTTTTTTTATTACAGAGAGCGCGCAGCCTTCTGACCGAACACGCTGAGCTACCGTGCCGGCTAAGCTTACACACTACTTAACCTAAATCATCCTAAGGACAAACACACACACCCATGCCCGAGGGAGGACTCGAACCTCCGCCGGAACGAGCCGCACAGTCCATGACTGCAGCGCCTTACACCGCTCGGCTAATCCCGCGCGGCATTCCACTTCGCCACTCCAAACAACGTGAAAGTAATGCTCAATTCTTATACTAGAGTCGAGAGAAATGTAGGCTGCCTTCGTTGCCAAACGGCGTTGCGTAAGTCATGATAGTTTGGAAGGTTTCCAATATCAGGCTTCACTTGATTGCTTTCCATTGTTACTTGAAAGTTGTAAACATGTTTCGATAATTACTAACTAAACCATTTGTAGGAAAAAGTAAACAAAGTCACTAGTAACGTCAGTTCACCCACATGAAATATACGTAAGCACAGCCGATGTCTTGATATTTAATGATCTCTTTTTTGCATAAAAATAACACGTATTTTGGGAGAATATTGACCGAAAACTTTTTTTTATGTAATCATTCACAGTAACAACCTAAACTAACCATATTTCTAACAAAGGAAAATATCAACTCACTTTCTAACCCGATGCGTCGTCTGGTGATTTGTTAGTAACACAATCACTAAATCCCAAGCTAAAACCGCTAAATATGTTGAAAGGTGGCTACCCTGAGTCACAGCGCCAGAGATTGTGCCAAAGAGTATTATTCAGCCGCCTCCACTGGCAGTGCTTGTCGAGAAGTCGTCGTGGAGAGTGCTTATTGAGAAGTGGGCAGTAGCAGTTCTGATGTAGCCGTGACGAGTTGTGAGCACGTTGTATGCAGTTGTTCTGATGGGCTAGACAGCCGATGCTGTTCGATTGCGGATGTTGTAATGATCAGAGTGTATTTTTCGTCAATATATATGAAGGTAAAAAAAAAAAAAAAAAAAAAAAAAAAAAAAAAAAAAAAAAAAAAAAACGTGCATGGGGGCTTAATTATATATAATGCAAATAATTTTAATTTTTCGTCGCTGTCTGTCCGTTTACGTAGTCTCGTAACCGGTTGGTCCTGACTGGTATTAGTACGCAATCTGACTGCATAGAATAACAACAAGAAATGAAAGAAAACTTCCGTTAACACAATTAATTAATTAAGTCCCCAGCAACTATAAAACCTACGAAACAACAAAACACAAATGTAACTGTTCTGTGTGTGGAAGTGTGATTCAACGAACACATCTGGCACGGTTCTTCCTCAATAAGACAAGGTATTTTAAATACCATTTACACTGAATTAATTAAATAAAACTGAAATACTACACTTGCACATAGAAACCCGAATTACAGTCTAATACATGAACACAAGCCAGATGCTTTGTTGACTGAACCTGTGACCAAGAGGCATTGTTATTTAGCACATTTGAAATAAAAAATAAAAGATTTTCTTTACCTTCATATATATTGACGAAAAATACACTCTGATCATTACAACATCCGCAATCGAACAGCATCGGCTGTCTAGCCCATCAGAACAACTGCATACAACGTGCTCACAACTCGTCACGGCTACATCAGAACTCCTACTGCCCACTTCTCAATAAGCACTCTCCACGACGACTTCTCGATAAGCACTGCCAGTGGAGGCGGCTGAATAATACTCTTTGGCGCAATCTCTGGCGCTGTGACTCAGTGTAGCCACCTTTCATATGCCCCTCCTCCACGGGCTAGAATTTGATGGTATTTTTGCCAGCATTGGTGGTGAAAATACCACCAAATTCGTCCAAAAAATACAGACAAAAATTAAAAAGTAATATTAATAAGTAAATATCACATAACTAAATAAATTTTGGCTTTGCACTGACCCTTCAATAACCTAATATATAAAATACAGTAAGGAATACAAATGCTTGCATACATATGATTTTACATAATAGTTTACACAAGTATCATGTGGTTAAACAATTCAATCAATATCGCCAGCAATGACGAATAGGTGCAGGCACGAGTCTCGTAACATCTCATAAACAGTAAACACACAAAAAATAAGTTTATACAAATATTCACATAAAATCCTTTCAATAGTTCAATAAACAAGTAGAACTCCTCAGAGTAGTTGACAGTTCCAACAGTAGTACCCAGCAATGGTCAACAGCTGCAAATAGCAGTCTCATAACATTTCATCAACAGTATTTAAACAGCTTCAACAGTGGCACCCAAAATGGCGAGCAGGCGCAGACACCAACAAGTGACATTATCTCAGTAGAAGCAGTCCATTAGTGGCACCCAGTAATGTTGAGCAGGTGCAGACACCAACAAGTGACATTATGTCAGTAGAAGCAGTTCCATCAGTGGCACCCAGTAATGTTGAACAGGTGCAGACATCAACAAGTGACATCATTTCAGTAGAAGCAGTCCATCAGTGGTACCCAGTAATGTTGAGCAGGTGCAGACACCAACAAGTGACATTATGTCAGTAGAAGCAGTTCCATCAGTGGCACCCAGTAATGTTGATCAGGTGCAGACAGCAATAAGTGACATTATCTCAGTAGAAGCAGTTCCATCAGTGGCACCCAGCAATGTTGAACAGGTGCAGACAGCAACAAGTGACATCATTTCAGTAGAAGCAGTTCCATCAGTGGCACCCAGTAACGTTGACAGGTGCAGGTAACAGTCCATAATATTCACTATCACCAATCAGACAGTTCATCAGAGTTCATTAGCACAAATTAAACATTTCCAAGTGACACCCATCATGTTGAACAAGTGCAGGTAACAGTCCATAATATTCACTATCACTAATTAGACAGTTCATCAGAGTTCATTAGCATTAATTAAACTTTGTAAGTGGCACCCATCAATGTTGAACAGATGCAAGCACAAACAACAGTTTGAATGCACACACAATTGCTTTTACAAAATTATCATCAATGCTCTTACACTAAACAAAAATAATAATAAACACACAAATGATATCAGATAATTGTCATATTAAATATTACAAATACACAAATATCAGTAAACCTATAATATTTATGGGTGTCAGTGCAAGCCACAACAAACAAGTAAAATAATATTTAGGAGATAAGTTGGTACCAATTATTTGGGATTAGGAAAGGAAAACACACAAAACACACTCACTCATCTTTCATCCACATTAAGTACTACTGTGTAATTGAATAGTGTTAACTGTGTAAATGCAATTCTGTCCAAAATTTTATGTTCAACTTGTGTATCAAGTAGTAGTGGCAGCAATGTATAACAGTCAATAATAGTTAGTCAACGTCGTAGTCATCATGTCAAGACCAATGTTTGCCAAGCCAAATCAAAATGTACGGTTGCTGAACAACTGTCAGTGTGCCAAGATATGCAAATGCTTCTCTCTCCAAAAAAAAGTATATACTGCTTAGTGATTTAACAAAGTGTGTGTGTAGACAATCTTCCTTCCACTTGAGTGTTCTAGTCTGCTATCTTCATCCTCCTTGTTCCATATAGACCAACAAAAAAAAATTTAAAAAAAATGCTCCTCACTTACTTTACCTCTTATCCACCAAAACTCCAATAATCATCATCATCACATAATCTTAATACTTCAATAATACCTCTTACGTTGATACATATAAACCTTATCATCAATATCATTTACCTTACCTCTTGTCCACCAAAACTCCAGTAATCAACAACTTTACACAATCTCAATACCTCAATAATACCTCTTCAATACGTCGATACATATAAACCTTATCACCAATATCATTTCACTTCCATAACAACTCTTTCCTCTAGTCAGTCTCCTCGAACAAGTACAGATAAAATCCTAGTGCACACTTCAATTCATCATCCCATACAATCCGAAGACACAATGTCCACACACAATCTCTGTGTAGTCCACCTGAGCCAAATCTTCTACTCATTATGAATTATAAAATACATTTTGGTTACCTTGTCCATCACAAAATAAAAGAAATGCATACATGACCTCTAACAGCCTTTAGTTCGAATAACTTTCAGTAAATAAGTACGAGTACGTAGTATGAAAGATAACATAAGACTTTGAGTGAATACATCGTAATATTTCACAGTGTGTACACCACTTCAAGAATCATGGCAAAACAGAAGCAAACATGTGGAGTATTTCTTGTGTCAAGTGTCACTTACTATTTCAATTGCTCACGAAGAATGCAGTGTAATAGCTGTCAATGGTCTAAATCTAGTGTTGGTATTTCATGTCGTTAGCTTCCTTTCTATTAGCATAAATTTGTACAGCTTCCACAAAACCTCCAGCTCATGTGACTTCTATGAAGTTTCTTGTACTAATGTCGTTCGTCGAATTATAGCAGTTCATTTTCTTATCTTAAAAATATAAGGCACTGAGCGTAAGCAAAACATGCAATAGCGAGTAAATATACCAGTAGAGAACACAATGTCAACAAAACGATGCAGCACAATCCCTACAACGAGGCTCTGCCAAGCGAACAATTTATAATTAATACCATAGTGTGACCTAAACTCCATGTTCGTACACCGTATATCAGCATTTCTATATACCAAATTAAAGAGTAGTTATGACAACAAACAGAAATGTATAAATATGCAATCCAACGAAAAGCAGCAAATATGTATCTTACATAACAAACAGGTCATTAGCATCATTTCAGCATAAGCAAATAAATGTTCATATGTAATCTTAATAAGTAAACATGAAGGCGCAAGCAGATAAATCACAAAGTGTAACTTACATACATAACCATATCAGCACAACTAATCAGGTGACAATTATAATTTAAATAAATAAGCACAGCAGGCACATAATAAAAAAAGTATGAAATCAGTGAAAAAGCAGTGCAGCCAAGCGATGCATAATATACACAAGTAACAACCATGTTCATTAATCAGTCATTGTCAATATCAGTTAACACGAAGTATGAATCACGTAATCGCGAGCAGCAAATTACGTCTAAAGTACGTACCAAGTGGAAATATGTTACCTGAAAAATAAACTCAATTAATAGTTACCTTTTTAGTTTATTACTTTCTTCTTCGAAATTACATTCTTCCTGAAATTTTCTCGATAGCAAGTCCTCTTAACGTCGGACACACACTGAATTTACCTGAAGTTCTTAAATATTTTATTCAACCGTATCCTGAAAAATACTGGACGTTAATAACATAATTTATCAAGTCACTACAGCTTTATACTGAATTTATTCGGAGAAATTACACTGTGTATTTGTTTACGGCTGTCAGTGCATTCGCACTGAGCGCTCGATCAGCTGTAGGCGCGTGACGTAGGAAGCAATTGTTTGCGGTCAACGACTTGTGCGCCGCGCAGACTTGACTGTTGCTTTAAGTATGTGCCGCCACTGGAACACGGCGCGGTATCCTTGTATTCTCTGCATGTTTAAGTATAACTGTTGGTTTCTCGAAAGTATGTCATTCCACAAAAATTTTAACGTTCGATATACACTCCTGGAAATGGAAAAAAGAACACATTGACACCGGTGTGTCAGACCCACCATACTTGCTCCGGACACTGCGAGAGGGCTGTACAAGCAATGATCACACGCACGGCACAGCGGACACACCAGGAACCGCGGTGTTGGCCGTCGAACGGCGCTAGCTGCGCAGCATTTGTGCACCGCCGCCGTCAGTGTCAGCCAGTTTGCCGTGGCATACGGAGCTCCATCGCAGTCTTTAACACTGGTAGCATGCCGCGACAGCGTGGACGTGAACTGTATGTGCAGTTGACGGACTTTGAGCGAGGGCGTATAGTGGGCATGCGGGAGGCCGGGTGGACGTACCGCCGAATTGCTCAACACGTGGGGCGTGAGGTCTCCACAGTACATCGATGTTGTCGCCAGTGGTCGGCGGAAGGTGCACGTGCCCGTCGACCTGGGACCGGACCGCAGCGACGCACGGATGCACGCCAAGACCGTAGGATCCTACGCAGTGCCGTAGGGGACCGCACCGCCACTTCCCAGCAAATTAAGGACACTGTTGCTCCTGGGGTATCGGCGAGGACCATTCGCAACCGTCTCCATGAAGCTGGGCTACGGTCCCGCACACTGTTAGGCCGTCTTCCGCTCACGCCCCAACATCGTGCAGCCCGCCTCCAGTGGTGTCGCGACAGGCGTGAATGGAGGGACGAATGGAGACGTGTCGTCTTCAGCGATGAGAGTCGCTTCTGCCTTGGTGCCAATGATGGTCATATGCGTGTTTGGGGCCGTGCAGGTGAGCGCCACAATCAGGACTGCATACGACCGAGGCACACAGGGCCAACACCCGGCATCATGGTGTGGGGAGCGATCTCCTACACTGGCCGTACACCACTGGTGATCGTCGAGGGGACACTGAATAGCGCACGGTACATCCCAACCGTCATCGAACCCATCGTTCTACCATTCCTAGACCGGCAAGGGAACTTGCTGTTCCAACAGGACAATGCACGTCCGCATGTATCCCGTACCACCCAATGTGCTCTAGAAGGTGTAAGTCAACTACCCTGGCCAGCAAGATCTCCGGATCTGTCCCCCATTGAGCATGTTTGGGACTGGATGAAGCGTCGTCTCACGCGGTCTGCACGTCCAGCACGAACGCTGGTCCAGCTGAGGCGCCAGGTGGAAATGGCATGGCAAGCCGTTCCACAGGACTACATCCAGCATCTCTACGATCGTCTCCATGGGAGAATAGCAGCCTGCATTGCTGCGAAAGGTGGATATACACTGTACTAGTGCCGACATTGTGCATGCTCTGTTGCCTGTGTCTATGTGCCTGTGGTTCTGTCAGTGTGATCATGTGATGTATCTGACCCCAGGAATGTGTCAATAAAGTTTCCCCTTCCTGGGACAATGAATTCACGGTGTTCTTATTTCAATTTCCAGGAGTGTATGATGTATTCCCTTAGAGCGTCGAGATTTAAGAGTTTCTACTTCAACAGCGTTATCATGAATAATTTTGCGAACTCTATATGGACCGTTATAAAGCAGAAAAAATTTGCGACACAAGCCTTTTCCTTTGTGAGACAAACGGTGAGACTTAATTAACACCTTTTGACCAACTGACAAAGTTTTTAAACGACCAGGACGTTTAGCTGATTTCTCTCTTCTAGCAGCCGCAGATGCAATATTTTGTAGAGCCAGGTTGACAACTTCAGAATGCCGCAGTTTCCGTGTAGGCGGAACAGGAACTATTTCAGAAATGCGATTTGTCGGTGCTCTATTTTTTAATATCAGTACAGGCGGTAAAGAAGTTGATTCATTTGGGAGTTCATTCAGAATGTTTTGAAAAATATGAAGATACTGATCCCACGTTCTATGATTCTGATGACAATAAAGACGACACGGCTAATTGATTTCCTTCATCCATCTCTCTGAAGCGTTAGATAGAGGGTGAAAAAGTGAAATGAAAATTGGTTTAATTTTACGACGCCGTAGAGTACCCAAATCATATATATTGACGAAAAATACACTCTGATCATTACAACATCCGCAATCGAACAGCATCGGCTGTCTAGCCCATCAGAACAACTGCATACAACGTGCTCACAACTCGTCACGGCTACTTCAGAACTCCTACTGCCCACTTCTCAATAAGCACTCTCCACGACGACTTCTCGACAAGCACAGCCAGTGGAGGCGGCTGAATAATACTCTTTGGCGCAATCTCTGGCGCTGTGACTCAGTGTAGCCACCTTTCAATGTTTAAAATAACAAATTATAGGTGTACATAAACCACAGCTCACCGATCGACAGGGCCACACCGAAATCCAAACCCTCTCGGTACAATTGTCGTAAAATCGGTGGGAGGACCGTTCGGTAACAAGTCTCAGAAGCTTACTGAATAGGATATTTCGATAAAGAACGTCACTACCGAGACAAACCTACTACACCGATCGGTGTGAACGATAGGGAATAGGGCCCCAGATGTGGAGGCGGCCGTTACAAACACTGTCTGCTCGAACGGTGTACAGGGCCCTTAGCACAGCAGCTGTCTACGAAACAACAACGCAGGCCGATCCCGTTCGCAAGAAGCGGCGTCCAACAGATGGGCACAGCTACAGGCTTCTATCGCTTGCGTCATTCTGTTGTAGAATTCTGGAACACGTTTTATACTCTCGTATTGCGACCATTTTGGAGAGAGAGTGTATGTCATCTGCAGGAATCACCACGTATTGCACACTTTGTCATCATGTGAAACAAAACTTGCTGCGATCGTCTACGAGACCCAGAAGGCAGTACACACTGGAGCCCCAGGTGGCTGCCACATTCCCTGACTTCTGCTAGGCGTTTGACGCAGATCCACACTGCCACCTGATGAACAAAATAATAGCGTGATTAGATTTTGGAGAGCTTCCAGCAAACAGCATGTCTCTCTCAACCGCGGGAAATCTTCCGACAAAAAGGTATCTATGGCAGTCCCGTAATGGAGTGCAGAGTACCACTACTATTCACAATATATTAGATTCTTGCATAAGTTCATAGTGTTTTTATTTTGCTTGTTGGTATTCTTCTTGCTATGAGTTTCTTTATCGATTGCCATTTTTATTTGTAGTTCGGTATTGCTATTTCAGTTCACGTACTGTCGTTGCGTCATTTGAAGGTAGCTAGTGGAGCTGTGGACGCTAGAAAATAAAGTGACAAGCGGAAAAATCGGAACATTTCGGACATATTCTTCTGTTTGAGTTCAATAGAAGGGTGGCAGCAGCAGAGGCAACCAGAAACATTTGCACCGTGTATGGGGAAAACTACGGCTACAGTATTAATTTCAGTCGTTATCGAATATTTTTACATGGCACTGGCATATTGTAGGTAGGGATACATTACAACCTCAGTATTTTTATACAAGTAACGAGTAATGTACATAGGAAATTTGGTTGAGATTCCTCCAGGCGTTTCTGAGACATGTTTCTCTATCCCTTTTCATCCCCACCACACTTCCATGGGTGGTAGGTGTTTGTTGCCCTTAGAGCGGTTATTACAGATAGTAATTATATATCAAGTTTGGTTCAAAGCGACCCAGTGATTTAGGTTCTGCCTATATATACGACCACTTTTATAAATATTTAGATAAAATAAGAAACATTGAACGAATGGTATACGTCATTAAAGAAGGAGCACAAAATCGGGTTTGAGAAGGAAATCAGATGTGATCTTTCCAAAGAACTCATCTCTTTATTTGCCTTTAGCGATTTAGAGAACCACAGTAACCTTATATCTGGATGGTCGGACGGGAATTTCAGTGGGTGCCCTGTCCAATGCGAATCCAGTGACTTACCACTGTGCCTTCAGCCTAACTAATTCCTTGGAGTCGAGCTGCACCGCAGCAGTGTTGTCATTAGTTTGGGCTACAGAGGTGTGTTCTGTTCTATCATGAACCGTGTCGACGCCTGATCAAAATATTGTTCTCTGAATTAATGGCCGCTCAGTAGTGATACTGATGAAATCTTGCAGGGTGCTATGCCGTGTCTGTTAGTCCTGAATTCCATTGACACAGGTGTCAGGTATAAAATCCTCTCTGTAAAGAAAAATACGAATTCTTCAAACCGAGATCTTGCGAAATTCAGCTCGACCTGTTCGTCCATGACATCCAGAGCGTCCATGTTGATGCCTCGTTCACTGACTTCCGCAAATCATTCGATACAGACATTCGGTACAGTTTCGCAGCGTGGTTTGGCGAACAAACTACGACCGTAGTAGGTATGGGACGAGACTTGTGATTGAATTCACGGCTTCCTTGCAGACAGAACCCAACATGTCGCTCTTAAGGAGTCAAAATCGACAGATGCAAAAGCGACTGAAAGAGCACCCACAAAACGCTTGAAAGGATCGTTTCCCTTTACAATACGTACTAATTACCTAGAGGATAACGTTGTAAGCTATTCGTGGACGATACAGTTGTTTTTAGACAGGTTGCAGCGCAAGAATATTGTAGCGAAATGCGGGAAGACCCGTAAGGGATCGACAGCTGGTGCAGGGGGCGGTAATTTTACTGAACGTAAACATGTGTAACCTATTACGCATAAATAGGATTGTTCGATCATGCTACTGGTGACAAATCACTGCACAGGGTAACTGCCGTAAAATGCCTTGGATCCGTAATATGGATCACGTTACGTGACAGGTTCTGTCTTAAACTGTCACGCAGCACGTATTTTAGAATATTATATGCTCAGCTCCACGATCAATGTAGTCATTCTTTTGCGCTGCTTCCTAATTGCAGACCATATACAGTACCCACAGTGACTGTCCTGTTTATTGCCTTCATTTCACTCCTCTTTTAATACTTACGGGACTTCATAATTGGGAGTCTACGAGCTGGCTGTCAAAAGATAAGAGTTTTCTTAAGAGGGACGTAAACTCGTTAGTTCAGAGCTGAGTTTCAGCCTCAGGTAGCCGACACAGCACTCGTGTCCCTCCATCCTACGCACTCAAGGTGCCTCTTGGGAACAGCTACTGTATCTGCCAGAGAAAAATACAGCGTTGTTCGAAGAATCCCGTTAGAATGATACAAAAGCTAGTCAGGCTTCGCTCTTTACAGGGCAGTGTGAGAAGTTTCGTTGCTTCAGCGGCCAAGCTACGGAATAACATTCTGTTTAAATTTCTAAAACATGCGTTTCGATTGGTTCATTGCATTATTTTCCATAGGGGTCGCGCCTCTGCATGCGTGCCTACGAGGGAGCTCCCTTATTTGTCAGCTTCAGAGTCGTATTGTAGAGTAGCAGAAGCCTCCTGGATTCTTCCTCACGCAACAACGCCGTTGGTTAATAATACCTAAATCTGGAGGAGTAGAAATTTATTTAACTATATTACCAAAATGTTACTTGACAGAACTCGCAATATCTGCTTCCGGTGTCTGGTTACATTGCTGCTTTGACAGAAACAGCCAATTCTCAGAGGATTAAGATAGAGTACATTTGCATAGGACATGGAGGAGTGAATTCTTACACCGGGAGGTCATGGAGAAAGGACTTGTAATAGGGCGACTGATCAGTCGAGCTTTGCTGTCATACAGAATGATGTCTTCATTTGACTACTGACAAGCGAAATTCCCTATCGCCTCCTCTTAGGTTTAGTGGTAAGATGGCACAGTGGATAGCCCATCAAAAACTGAATACAGATCAAGCATGAAAACAGGAAGAAGCTATACTGAACTTTGGGAAAAAGAAGCAAAATAGAAATAGTGAACAGCCCAAGATCAATATGTGCAATATCGAGCGGCGTAGAAAAACCGTGGCGCCCTGGTCATGTGGTCACATTGTTGGACTGCGGAGGCAGAGATGTGGGTTCCAATCTTCCTCATGCACCACTTTTTTTCCACAACATTATGAACTGTCCGTCCGATCATTAACGCGTCTGTTCGCTGTATTCAGGTCTGTGTCTGTATCGTGGTGTAACATTCGTTAGCAACAATGGCGCGTAGCGAAGGGACCTCCAGACGTACGTACCTCGCATTTGTTCTGCACAAGTGCCACATGTCATGCCTCTTGCGCTCCGTTTTGGAAGTTTTGACTCTTGAACTCCTTCTCTGTAATATACTTCGCACCAGTTTGTTTGTTGTTTTCGTTTCTGTGAGAGGTCTATGAGACATTTCGCCTGCTCTCACTGTTCATGACATTTACTTGCAACGGTAATATTGAGCCGTGCTGCGGCTCGCGTTGGTGCTGTTCGTCGGTTTCCGCTCTCTGTTGGAGGCCAGACGGTATCGTTTAGTTGGCATGGTTGCGGTTTTTTGTCTTCTTCTGGTGTTGACTGGCGCCATTCGGTTTCTCAAGCGTTGCCTGTCCGCTAGTGGCAGCAGCGCCGGTTATCGATATGTAGCAACAGTTGCCCTATCATTGGGGCGACGTCGTCGTTTCTCCGGGCGGTGTGAGTGGGCCAGTTCGGTTGGGGACTCATGAGGAGCCAGGTCCGCACAGTGCCAGAACACGCCAGGGCCGCTGGCGGCACGCATGGACTGCCGGATGGAAGGCCTGTGGTCATGAGGGTGCACGACCTCGTCGTAAACCGGAACCAGCAAGCTTTAAAATGAGTGCATTTCAATGCAAGAAGAGAAACTTCCAAAATTGTGATATCTCGCGATTCTCCAGTGACTTGGGTTCGTGTTGCTGCTCGAAGTGTTGCCAAGGCGAAGAGTAGCGAGTGGAGTGCTTGGGGAAGGCGGATCTCATTAGCTTTCCTTGACTTCCTATTACTATTTACTGCGTTCAACTTGTTACAATTTGTTAAGTTCAACCAGCGGTAATTTTTCTTGCTTGGTGGCCGCCAACGCCGCATTTACCTGCCCTGGGGGTTAGTGTATGTAATGGCAGTGTACGTTCCCTCGTCTTGCTGTCCGGTAAGACGTGTAGTTTTGACAGTTTTCTTGATTGAAGGCCGGTTGGTGGTTCTTCTACTCCGGTGGTAGTGGTTCCCTTCTCGTTCCGGGCGCTCTAAACACCGTATTCTGGGGACGGTGTGCAGACCGCCGGTTCCGGCTTTGGCGTATTCTTGCATCGTTGCATTTGGTTTATCGGATGTCAAGTAGCTTCAGCATGATAATCATTAGTCATTCGTTTGACTGCCACTAGTCTGAGTTACCACCTTGTGAAGTGAATACAACGCTTGGCTGCCTATCTCATCCCTCGCGAAAGTGTTTGTTGCCGGACCCTTGGTTCTTGTAAGACGTGTGTATGCTAAAAAGGAGGTCTTATTTCACCCGTTTGGTGACCACTTGCTTGTTTTTTAATTAACCTTTGCTATTGTATTTGCTGTTTTACAGCAGGTTTCTAAATTTTTTGTGTTATTGCCGTTCCTGGCGTGTAAGGCCTTCAGCCGAGATTGTGGTCATTTTCCTTAAAATTCTAATTTGGTATTTGTATTTTAGCAGTAAGTCTTAAAACCTTATTTACTGCTATTCCTGGCGTCTCACGCCTTCTGCTGTGTTCGTGCCCACTTGCCTTTAATATTTCAACACCTGTAATTTGTAAGTTACAGCGAGTTTTGAGCAATTCTTAATCTATTGCAGTTCCTGGCGTGCAAGGCCTTCTGGCCAGATTACAGTGACTTGCTTTTAAAACATTACCTGCTGTATCTGTATTTAATGGTGATTTGCTAAATTGTAACTCACTGAAATTACTGTTATTTACACAGTTGTTTATTCCTTCATTAATAACGTGTGGTATTTTTAATTTATTGTTAAGTCTGGAATTACTGGTTTAAAATAAATTGTGGGTAGCTGTAAAATGCAACCAATAGTAACCGCTTACGGCCCCGTCCACAATCGTAACCGAATCCTGCCTTCCCTGACTACCAGGTCTCAAATATATTCTTGCCATATGACTCATATTCTGTAACCACTGTGTATTATGAGAATTGCCAAGACTACAGAAGGAGAACAGACACGTCAGTGACCGGAAGGGACAGTGCATAAATTTGTGAAAAAAAGGCACAACAGAGATTTGGACACGGATCTCCGCTTTGCCGTCCAATACCGTGACCACATACCCACGACGGCATGGTTCTTGCAATTCGCTCAATGTTGAACATCTTCAGCTTGGACCTTTCACTGTTTCTATTTTGCTTGTTTTTTCACAGTTCAGTACAGCTTCTTCTTGTTTTCCTGCTTCATCTGCGTTCAGTTTCTGACAGGCTATTCGCTTGGCCATTTTACCACTTAATCTAAGGCGAGTGCGATGGGGAGTTTCCGTTGTGAGTACAGATGGCTGAGTGGCCAGCCAGAGCCACCGCTGCCTCCTGCACTCACGTCACGTGAGTTTGATAAGCTGGCCCAACGTTGCAAAGACTGACACGGAAGCAACTAGGACTGTTGATATTTTACAAAATATCGGTAGTCGAATACATCGATATTTAAACGAATATCATTTACCGGTCCTCGATATATCAATGTACAGGGCTATTACAAATGATTGAAGCGATTTCATAAATTCACTGTAGCTCCATTCATTGACATATGGTCACGACACACTACAGATACGTAGAAAAACTCATAAAGTTTTGTTCGGCTGAAGCCGCACTTCAGGTTTCTGCCGCCAGAGCGCTCGAGAGCGCAGTGAGACAAAATGGCGACAGGAGCCGAGAAAGCGTATGTCGTGCTTGAAATGCACTCACATCAGTCAGTCATAACAGTGCAACGACACTTCAGGACGAAGTTCAACAAAGATCCACCAACTGCTAACTCCATTCGGCGATGGTATGCGCAGTTTAAAGCTTGTGGACGCCTCTGTAAGGGGAAATCAACGGGTCGGCCTGCAGTGAGCGAAGAAACGGTTGAACGCGTGCGGGCAAGTTTCACGCGTAGCCGCGGAAGTCGACGAATAAAGCAAGCAGGGAGCTAAACGTACCACAGCCGACGGTTTGGAAAATCTTACGGAAAAGGCTAAAGCAGAAGCATTTCTTAAACAGGAGATTGGAAAACCGATGGATCGGTCGTGGTGGAGATCATGATCAACAATTCATGTCATGGTCTCCACGCTCTCCCGACTTAACGCCATGCGATTTCTTTCTGTGGGGTTATGTGAAAGATTCAGTGTTTAAACCTCCTCTACCAAGAAACGTGCCAGAACTGCGAGCTCGCATCAACGATGCTTTCGAACTCATTGATGGGGACATCACTAAAGGGGCATATATCGAACATTTGTGAATGCCTAAAAAAACTTTTTGAGTTTTTGTATGTGTGTGCAAAGCATTGTGAAAATATCTCAAATAATAAAGTTATTGTAGAGCTGTGAAATCGCTTCAATCATTTGTAATAACCTTGTATCTATATATTGACGGAAAAAAAATCGACGTAACAGCCAATAAAAATATTGGCTGCACAGTGTAAATATGCGGCCGGATTTAGAGCTGTATATTTAAGTACTGATTTATTATTTGATATTCTGTACGACAACAAGCTAGCAGCCTGCTTATCTCCCTAAGAGCAACAACTGAAAGGGAAACGATTCACGTTCGTGCTTGGTGATAACCACTTTGCTGACAATGGTACCTGCATGTAAGTGGCGCAATAAAATGTGTGTGATGCGTCCGACGGTCTGTTTCGTCACACATCGGATTTGTTCGGAATGCTTCATGTCGACTTGTCTGTTTTTTCACTTCTCCAAACGCCACCTACGTAGCTTTTATAGTGTCAAGATTGCGTGGTGAAGTTAAACGTTGCAGTTTGCGTTGGTAGCGCTGTTCGCCGACTACGTCAGCATTTCCACTCACACAACTCTGCCGGCCGCAAGGACCAGTCTTCTCACATAGATGTTTGTTCATTATGTTCAGGAACTCTTTTTAAAGAATACCGATTTGTAGAAATAGCACACTAGTTGCATTAAAAATTGTTTTTTAACACAACTGGTGTGCTGTTTCTTCACATCGGGAATCTTGTTATTCCATTCACACCGCCACTCCCCAGTGAAATCAGACTTCTCGTTTGTGCCACATATACTTCCTTGACACAGTCAAAGAGAATGGGTGGACGTGATGCGAGCTCAAAAAGTAGTAAGACTCCTTCACACAGTAAAAGTAAAAGTACGTTCTACTACAATTTGAAATGAACAAATCCTAATATTTACCAGAACTTGCGAAAAAAATATAATATAAAGCAAAAATATCGGCAGACGTTAGTTCACCCCTTTCAGGAGCCAGCTGTACTGTTTTAAGGCAGCCAGCTAGTTGGTCTCATTCTGTAG
Organism: Schistocerca serialis cubense; assembly: GCF_023864345.2. Taxonomy (NCBI): domain Eukaryota; kingdom Metazoa; phylum Arthropoda; class Insecta; order Orthoptera; family Acrididae; genus Schistocerca; species Schistocerca serialis. The sequence goes on from NC_064645.1 coordinate 472,509,342, forward strand.
TCTGGTGACCTTTCTGTTGCTAGTAATTACTTTTCCCTGTTCTTTCTGTAAGCAACTAACTGTTCTTCCAGTCATTGGTCGTAACTGCGAAATATTCTCAAAACTATGCTTTTAACGTGCCCACCCACCGATGGCAAGGTTACATTTTACACTTACAGTCATTGTCCAGCTATTAAATGTTCATTCAGTTTTATCAGCATGTAATTCATCCACTGACACCTGACTGTTACAGTGACCACTAGTTTTTGTGACTGTTATTGGTGAATCCTGCCTAGTCGTCAAAATATGGGGTGTTTAGGAAACCTGCTTTCTCAGATCGCTAGACAACATTCAGACAAATCGTATTAAAGAATTTTATTACAAAAGTAAATGATTACAATACTTAACTTTGTATTTACACAGATGTGTCGAAAGAAAAGAGCGACAGACAAAATAAGGAATCTCTTCAGTGTAACAAATCCAAGTTTGAGCTACGTAGGATGTACAAGGAAAGTAATGAGCTTTGACGCTTCTATCTAGTTGCTATTGTTCAAGCTGCTGTAGAACTGGGGCCGCAGCCAGTCGGGCACAGCGCTTATCTTCTTTTTACATAGAGGCCGCTGCTGTCACGTTGTCGATCTGGAAAGCGGTCGATCAGCGTGCAATTGGCGTAATATTACCCCCCCTCCCTCCCCCCCCCCTCCAAAAAAAGCGACGGACCGTCGTCGTAAAGGCAACACAAAAACAGCAGTGGGGGCAGGAGCGTGGATGCTGCGACGGACTCGAAGCTGGGGCTGCAAGGGACGGCAGACCTCCACTCGTACCCCACCAACCAGCCTTCGCTCTGGCGGAAACGTCCCGCCTGAAAACGACCAGAAGGGTACGCGTCCACCTCCTGAGGCCCATAACCAGATGTAGAACACGTTGGCTTCTGCAGCGTGGGCGGGTCCAGCTCCATTGATAGGACGAGAGGAGGTGGAGGAGGTGAAGGCTCCGTCTCCATGGGGTCGTCCCGCGGTGTCGTGATGACACCCTCTGGAGGCAGCTGTGGCCGCGCTGTCCTCGTGATCCGTGAATTTGGGGGAAGAGATACAGAAAAATCACCGTGTACATGACAGTGGCGAATTTGATTGTGATGTCGGCGCTGCAATCTGTCTGGGCCTGAAATGAGATACCTGCATGCTCCAAGCCGACGAAGGATCTCGCCTGGCGACCACCGTGTGAAACACAATATCATGCGGCGCGAAGCGATATTTGCGACCTTCCTTCAGCGCCGGATGCTGAGGAGGGTGGAGCAGGTGGAGCAGTGTCCAATGGGGTTGCGGCTTGGCGGGGTTTTAAAAAGTTCGCTAGCACTGAGTGAAGCAAGCTGCAAATTAAAGCCGGCCGAAGTGGCCGTGCGGTTAAAGGCGCTGCAGTCTGGAACCGCAAGACAGCTACGGTCGCAGGTTCGAATCCTGCCTCGGGCATGGATGTTTGTGATGTCCTTAGGTGAGTTAGGTTTAACTAGTTCTAAGTTCTAGGGGACTAATGACCTCAGCAGTTGAGTCCCATAGTGCTCAGAGCCATTTGAACCATTTTTTGCAAATTAAAATTCACGTACCTCAGAACGGCGTCTGCTCAATGTCCCTTCCCTCGACAATGTAGATACTTACGAGATGATGTGAAAGCAGCATTGATGAAAAACACCACCTAATATCTACAATTACTGAGGCTGTGCAACTCTAGTTATGAAAGAAATTTCTGTAGAAATACAGTATTAAAAATTTTATCGGGCAGTAAGATAATGGATTCACTTCTGTAAAATAATGTCTGAAATTTCCACACAAAAATGTTTATTTTGTCCTTGACAGCCAAAGAAAACGAATTATTCAGTCCACATTTAAACTATTGGCTATTTCTTTCCAGTTCACAACTCATACACACATTTCACACGCACAGCAGCCAGAAATCTGTCCAAAGCCAATCCCAATTAAACAACGTTTTCACAGGCATTAATATCATCACTAATATGAATTATTAAATTTGGTCCTTCTTGTGGATTTGTAAAAAAGAAACTGCTCGCCAAAAAATGCTCAGTAGTTGAATACTGAAACATGCCACACGGATACTATGAAGGCCAACATTTCACACGCAAATATCCGTCCAACAGATTTAGTCAAATTCTCTTAAATTTTGCCGAGCAGTCCTGAACAACAACTGCTATCGACTTAGCTCACCAATAACTCAAACACCAACTAATTCTTCATCTTACACACTGGCAGTAGTAACATGGCCGTCCACATTCAAAGCTAGCGAGCGACTCCCTTCTTCCAGCCTCACTCCCAGTATAGCTATCAGGTAACGAACAGGAAATGTCTCAATTCTGATTGGCTGACCATACTCGCTGCCATTCAGAATGCTCGCTCATGATCATATTCGCACCAAAACTGGCCTGCACCAATCCTTACACACAGATGCATTTGCGTCAATCTGACATACAAATATTAAAGTAATGTTTAATAAACGAAAACGAAAAGACAATAATTATGGAAATATTCTTTAGGTACAAATTTTCCTCCAACTGGCTTTCTGGCTGCTCTGTTACAATAGCAATCACACCTAGACTTACGTCATCAGCAAAGTGGGTAAATCCCCTAGGATCATTTTCCCGCGACAGGATTGTGTAACTCTTGCAAGTTACTTAAGAAGGTATATAATGCAACATTAAAATTTGACGAATGTCCCACGTACACAATCTCATTTTTCCCACGTACACAATCTTATTTACTCACATTTACTTCCACAACAATATTAGACACAAATAATAATTTTGTCTGATTTTTATATTATGAAAACGATAAATAATCAAAATTTTAATATTAAAATCTCAATTAATTAATTATGCACACTGAGAGTTCTGTTTATGTTTTTTAAATGATACCAAAAGATAAACTACTATAGGTCCTAACTAAATTTAATTTTCTAAGTGTCTCCGGAACTATGATAGTTACAATGCTGAAATTTTTATACCATTTTCTCCTGAATAACAAAAGGTAGTGTACCGATTTGGAAAATGATTGAATAATATTTAATATCATTTATTTAGGTTCTTATAGGTAGTGAATGTAAGCGTTCAGTAAGAGAGATTGAATAGCTTTCCCACGGCAGGCACTGCCAGGTGCACGTGTGTCTCCCGGGTAGGCCGCTAGATGTCAGCCCCTGAAGTTACATGCAGCAAGCTATCCAAAAACAAACGTTTTCTCGCAACAACTTGCGACCCTACAGGGTGGTCGTGAAGCAATTCCGCCAGCGATGGTCCATCTCGCGCATGCGATCGACAAGAGGCGAGAAACAGATCCAATGCTTGATCCCTGATGCGTGCAGTGCGAAGTTTGGCCATCTGCTGCTTGAAGGCTCGGACAAAACATTCCGCTTCGCCGTTTGACTCTGGATGGAACGATGCTCTAGTTAGATGCTGTATGCCATTGCATTCACAGAATGTTTCAAATTCATTTGACGTGAATTGAGGGCCATTATCCGACACTATGACTTCAGGCAAACCTCCGAGGCAAAAAATAGAGGACAGCACCTGAACTGTGCTACATGACGTTCTCGAGTTCATTGGCACAGCAAAAGGAAACTTGCTATAAGCGTCTACCACAGCCAACCAACGAGTGTTCCAAAAAGATCCCGCAAAGTTTATGTCCACACGTTGCCATGGTGATTGCGATTTGCCGGCCGGAGTGGCCGAGCGGTTCTAGGCGCTACAGTCTGGAACCGCGCGACCGCTACGGTCGCAGGTTCGAATCCTGCCTCGGGCATGGATGTGTGTGATGTCCTTAGGTTAGTTAGGTTTAAGTAGTTCTAAGTTCTAGGGGACTTATGACCTCAGCAGTTGAGTCCCATAGTGCTCAGAGCCATTTGAACCATTTTTGATTGCGATTTATGCCAAGCAGAGACTTTTTGTGGCAGAGCAGAGTGATTTTCGGCACGTGCGTGACACTGTGACGTCATCTGTTGTATTTGGTTGTCCATACCCCGCCAAGTACAGTGTCGACATGCTAGATGTTTCGTATGAACAATCCCCCAGTGTCCTTGGTGAAGTAACTGCAACACTTCATTTTGTAAACCTTTGGTTATCAACACACGTGACTGTGCACTGTCATTTTGAACAAGAATCACACCTTGCTGTATTGCGAGGCTATGCGGACGTGCGAAGTATCGGCGCACTAAAGAGTTCTTTATGCTATGCACTGAGCGAGGCCAAAATGGGCGAATGTATTTTAGCAAACTGTTCAAATCTTAATCAGCTTCCGTGGTGTGTGAAATTTTCCTGTAGTTCAGAGGAAAGGATTGAAGCAATTCAGAATCATGAATATCGATGTGACAAGATGCAGCAGAAGCGTAAAAGTCTGTATCAGGGCCAATCGGAAGACATGAAAGTGTGTCCGCATTACCATGTTGAGCTGTCGGGCGAAACACAATCTCGTACTGGTATTAAGACAACAACAAAGCCCATCATTGCAATTTTTGGGCAGTTTGTAAAGGAACCGGCTTCGTCGGATGAAACAAGGATTGCCGGCCGAAGTGGCCGTGCGGTTAAAGGCGCTGCAGTCTGGAACCGCAAGACCGCTACGGTCGCAGGTTCGAATCCTGCCTCGGGCATGGATGTTTGTGATGTCCTTAGGTTAGTTAGGTTTAACTAGTTCTAAGTTCTAGGAGACTAATGACCTCAGCAGTTGAGTCCCATAGTGCTCAGAGCCATTTGAACCATTTTTGAAACAGGGATTGCAATGGCTTGTGATGTAATCAGTTAGGAAGGAGAATTTTCTGCCATAGAAATAATGGTGGAATTTGGTGACACCATGCACAATAGCCAATGGTCTTTCTCTACTTGTGAATAGTTACACTCAGCTTTGGACAACACTTTTGATGCGAAAGCAGTAGGTCTGTCTTTATAACCAAATCTGTATGAAAGCACTGCACCGATTCCGTAAGAGGAAGCGTCAACCTGCAACACAACCGGTTTGGTAGGATCAAAGTGAACCAAGCATCCATGACTGAGCAATGCATATTTAAGTTTTTGAAGAGCTTCTTGACACTCATCTGTCCAAACAAAGGGGACGTTCTTGCGACTCAAACGATACAGTGGAGCTGCTATTTGTGCAGCATTCGGTTTGAACCGAATACAATAATTCATTGTCCCTAAAACTGACATTGCGAGGAACAGGCAGGCCACGGATGGCTAACAGATGTGACTGAAGAGGATGTACACCTTGACTGTGTGTGACATTACCAAGATACTACAACTCAAGTTTTTAAAAAAATCACACTTCTCCAGTCTACACTTTAGTCCTGCATCATATAACACACAAAACAAAGCACGCAAATTTGCAATGTGTTTTTCATTATGTACGACCTGCTACGACAATATCGTCCAAATAATTTGAACAGTTCGGTACTTGGGCAGTCAGCTGTTCAAAATACCGTTGTAAAAGGGCGGGTGTGGAAGCACTGCCAAAAAGGCAAACGCAAATATTTAAACAAACCCAAATGAGTGTTCACAACACATATTTTTTGAGGTTCTTCATCTAGTGGTATTAGAAGATCTGCGTGGCGCAAATCAATTTCTGAAAAGTAGCGACCAGCGCCTAATCTGTCCATGAGATCCTCTGGGCGTGGCAGTGGATAAGTCTCAATCACAGTTTGTTGGTTGACTGTAGGCTTAATGTCAACACAGAGGCGAATGTGACCTGAAGGTTTGGGGAGCAAAACCAGTGGACTTGCCCACTGTCTAGCTTACATGGGCGCAATAGCTCTGCTATCTTGCAATTCTTTAACTTCAGCCACCACTTTGTGCCGTAAGGCAATGGGAACAGTTGTGACACGGCAAAATTTCGGCTGAGCATTGGCTGTCATAGTAATATGTGCAACAGAACTGTTAGCCTTCCGTAAACGTTCAGAAAAGAGTTCAGGGAATTCTTTAGCAATCGCATCATTGTAGCAAAGCGATACATGGCAGGCAAAGTACATTTTCCGAGAAATGGAATGTCTTGTCCATTATAAGCCGTCAGGTGAGTGCTAGTTTTAGACGGGCAAGGGGAGTCTAACAGGTCATATGTGTTACGATTCAACAATGTAACAGAGGCACACGTGTGCAACTGAAATATCACACGTTTGTCACTAATATGCAAATGAACAAAACGTTTGTTGGACTGACATAGTACTGAAGAAACTGTTTGCTAGTTTTGCTAATGCCTGCAGCACGCTTTGAATTCACTGCATGGATTACTTGGGCCTTGTGACTAGATTTAGATGAGTGGGCAGAATCCTTATGTTTGCTCCGTTGCAAACATATAGGTTGTAAATGTCCTTTCCAATCACAAGCGTTAACACTGTGCTTGTCTTGAAGGGCAGTCTTGGCATTTGTGCTGTGAATAGCACCGAGGGCATGAATTAATTCCATTCGCCTGTGTCGAGAGCTGTTTATGCGGCGTGGAGAACTGTTTATGCAGCATGGCGCGCGCATGCTGTCGCTCCCTCAAAAATGGCTCTGAGCACTATGCGACTTAACTTCTGAGGTCATCAGTCGCCTAGAACTTAGAACTAATTAAACCTAACTAACCTAAGGACATCACACACATCCATGCCCGAGGCAGGATTCGAACCTGCGACCGTAGCGGTCACGCGGTTCCAGACTGAAGCGCCTTTAACCGCACGGCCACACCGGCCGGCTTGTCGCTCCCTACTGGGCTGGTTGTAACCAAGGGATTACTCGATCTGACAAATCAGCTGCTCAAATTTATCAGCCGTCATGGCACCTGAATCATACTGATTTAGTGTTTGAACTATGTGCTGAAATGATGGATCTGACTGTTTCAAAATTTGGTCTTTAAGTTTGACATCCAAGTTGAACGCAGTAAACAGTAATAAGAAGTCGAGGAAAGCTAATCAGATCCTCCTTCCCCAAGCACTCCACTCGCTGCTCTTCGCCTCGGCGACACTACGAGCAGCAACATGAACCCATGTCACAGGAGAATTGCGAGATATCAAAATGGTGGAGGTTTCTCTACTTGGTGCTACAGAAGAATGCTGAAGATTAGATAGCTAGATCACATAACTAATGAGGAGGTATTGAACAGAACTGGGGAGAAGAGGAGTTTGTGGCACAACTTGACAAGAAGAAGGGACCGGTTGGTAGGACATGTTCTGAGGCATCAAGGGATCACAAATTTAACATTGGAGGGCAGCGTGGAAGGTAAAAATCGTAGAGGGAGAGTGGTGGTGGTGGTTACTGTTTAAAGTCCCGTCGACAACGAGGTCATTAGAGACGGAGCGCAAGCTCGGGTTAGGGAAGGATTGGGAAGGAAATCGGCCGTGCCCTTTCAAAGGAACCATCCCGGCATTTGCCTGAAACGATTTAGGGAAATCACGGAAAACCTAAATCAGAATGGCCGGAGACGGGATTGAACCGTCGTCCTCCCGAATGCGAGTCCAGTGTGCTAACCACTGCGCCACCTCGCTCGGTCGTAGAGGGAGACCAAGAGATGAATACACTAAGCAGATTCAGAAGGATGTAGGTTGTAGTAAGTACTGGGAGATGAAGAAGCTTGCACAGGATAGAGTAGCATGGAGAGCTGCATCAAACGAGTTCAAATGGCTCTGAGCACTATGGGACTCAACATCTGAGGTCATAAGTCCCCTAGAACTTAGAGCTACTTAAACCTAACGAACCTAAGGACTTCACATACACCCATGCCCGAGGCAGGATTCGAACCTGCGACCGTAGCAGTCCCGCGGTTCCGGACTGCAGCGCCAGAACCGCACGGCCACCGCGGCCGGCATCAAACGAGTCTCAGGACTGAAGACCACAACAAAAACAACAAGTTTGACATCAGGTACATTGTACATGATCACATCATGCAACATAACATCTGAATATAAAACACCACAAACACATTTTAATTTGCATTTCTTCATCATCATACACTGCAAATCTGTTACCCACTCACGACAATAGTTAGCAAATCTACAACCTGATCATAGGGAAGCTCACTCGGAGTGGCTTTAGGGAACAATTTCTGAATGGGGGGAAACACAGCACTTCCTGCCGTTGACTAAAACTAATGAAGTTTCACAGTACCTGGTATATGGTGAGCAATTACGTGCGCTTCAAACTGTTGTAACCATTCGAGCCATTCCCATTCTTGTTCATGAAACTGGCGAAAAGACAGTATAGGACTTGGAGCTACAGGTGTTGCGTGTTGTTCAAGTGGTAGCTTGAGTTGTCAGTAGCTACTGTACCGTGTTTATCAGTGAGGTAATTTGCTGTGTCCGAAACTGAAACATCTGTGTTAGCTGCACTGCATCTATAGCTTGCAGCTGAGGCGCCTGAGCAGAACAGACAAGGCAAACTATAAAAATAAGCACAGTAAGTAGGCTGTTCAGGTTTTTATGTTGGTAACGCCACGTAGCGCTCTGTATGAAAATCACTGACTGTGCTGTGCGCAGTCTGTGGCTGGTTGGACTCACTGTTGGAATATTCGCTTGTGTAGTGTTGAGCAGTTGGATGTGAAAAGCGCGTAGCGCTGTGCAGTTGGAGGTGAGCCGCCAGCGGTGGTGGATGTGCGGAGACAGATGGCAGAGTTTTGAGAGCGGACGATCTGGACGTGTGTCCGTCAGAAAAAGGAAATTTGTAAGATTGGTTGAACACTATTAAGGTAAATACATTGCTTGCTCTCCATCAAATTCTTTCATTTGCTAACTATGCCTGTCAGTAGTTAGTGCCTTCAGTAGTTAGAATCTTTTATTTATCTGGCAGTATTGGCGCTCGCTGTATTGCAGTAGTTTGAGTAACGAAGATTTCTGTGAGGTAAGTGGTTCATGAAAGGTATAGGTTATTGTTAGTCGGGGCCATTCTTTTGTAGGGATTATTGAAAGTCAGATTGCGTTGCGCTAAAAAAAATATTGTGTGTCAGTTTGGTGTTGATCAGAACAAGTAAAGAGAGAAATGTTTGAGTACGTTCAGTTTTGCTCAGCCGTTTGAAAACCAAATAACGTAGAGGTTTTCCAGCACTGTCATTTACAAATTTTTCTAAGGGGATGTTTCAACAGAAGCAAAGAAAATTTGTGCAGCGCCCACCTGAAAACCCTGAATAGAAAAAACACTGTAAGAGATACTGTGAAAGCAAGTAAACACACCCCAGCAAAGAAAGACACAAAATAGAATCAAGGCGCCAGCAAAACACTAAAGAAAATCTGTGGTATCCAAGCACTGGGTTCTTCTTAATACTCGTCGCCAAATGTTGACCCCTGTCTAGTCGTCAAATGGTGAATCCTGCCTAGTCATCAAAATATGAGGTGTCTAGGAAACCTGCTTTGTCAGCTCGCTAGACAACATTCAGACAAATCGCATTAATGAATTTTATTACAAAAGTAAATGATTACAATACTTAACTTTGTATTTACAGAGATGTATCGCAAGAAAAGGCGACAGACAAAATAAGAATAACAATTCCAAGTTTGAGCTACATAGAATGTACAAGGAGAGTAATAAGCTTTGACGCATCTATCCAGGTGCTAGTCTTCAAGCTGCTGTAGAACTGGGGCCACAGCCAGTCAGGAGTGGCGCTTACGTTCTCTTCGCATAAAGATCGCTGCGGTCGCATTGTCGTCCTGGAGAGGGGTCGGTCAGCATGCTATTGGCTGACGACAGCCCTCGCTGCTCTCTCGTTACCGACTGGCATACCGGTGCTTGACTTTAGGCAGTAACAGTTATAGCGAGCTCTGGTTTCTGTTACAGGTAGATGCTCCCTCCCCGCTTCAGTACATCTACATGCATGGTGTGGTTCCCATATTTTTGTGCTTGATTCGACCACCCCAGTTAATTATGGTTTCAGTAAGGCGTTTCCGTTTGCGTGACATTATTATTTCCTTCACATTAATTTGCATGGTCGTATGGGGTGCTTCCCTTTCCTGAGGGTCGCAAGAGATCAGGATACGGCATCTAGTGATGTGCCAAACAGCACAGCTCATACCCCACAGTCGTCCAGAATTGACATAAACTGCAGGAAACGCAAATGAAAAGCTGAAGTTCATTGGAAGAATCTTAAGGAAATGCAATTTACAAGCGAAGGAACTGCTTACAAAACACTTGTTCGACCGGTTCTTGGTTATTCTTGTGAGCCTGCGACCTTCATTGGGTTAGGTTAGGGAAGAAGTACAGAACACCCAACGAAGAGCAGCGCACTTGGAATCGTTCAGTCGGAGCGAGAGCGTTACTGAGGTACTCAGCAAGTTCTAGTCGCAGACGCTACAGGAGAGGCATTGTACATCAAAGAGAAGTTTACTGTTGAAATACCAACAGCGCAAGTTTCAGAAACAAGAAAAAAATGGTTCTAATAGCTCTGAGCACTATGGGACGTAACACCTGAAGTCATCTGTCCCCTAGACTTAGAACTACTTAAACTTAAATAACGTAAAGACACCGCACACATCCATACACGAGGCAGGATTCGAACCTGCGACCGTAGCAGCAGCGCGGTTCTGGACTGAAACGTCTAGAACCGCTCGGCCACAACGGCCGGCACTTTCAGGAAGAGCCGGGAATCGTGACACTTCCTCCCTCATACATATCGCAACGCTATCTCGATAACAATATCAGACGAACTAGAGCTCAGTAGGAGGTATATTGACATTCATTATCATTCTTTCCATGGAACAGGAATGAGGGATGATACAATGGTACCGGAAGTACCTTCCGCCACGTACTTGTGGCTTGCGAAGTATGAATGTAGATGTGAAAGTGTGACTGGGAAATCATCTTTGTCCGTCACGACTGAATCAACCAGTAACTGTATCCATTCTAAGGAAACATAACTCTGAAGATATCAAACTGCATCCCACTTTTGTTGAATCAAATTCTGTATAGCGAGTCTATAAACTGATGCTGTCTCGCTCGGTATTTTATGTAGTCACATGTATGTCTTATTTTGTTGCAGAATACCGTAAAGCAGTGGCGAATCATCTTCTTCATTGGGTTTGGGCTGTACTTCGTGAGCGGCCTCGTGTTTATCATCTTTGGCTCCGCTAAGATGCAGCCTTGGAACGTGAAGGAGGCACAGACAGCTTCTTGATACGGGCACCAAACACTGCACTCCTTCTGTTGGATGCAGTCCAAGTACACAGACGTTTTTTTTATAAATAAAATTTTCACAGTACACGCATGTTTGTATTACTGACGTAACGCAATTTATTTTACCAATTATTGACTATGGAACCCATTATTATTCAGTTGGACAGTAAGGTAAGAATTGAGAAGCGCTTCCTGGCAGCGTATCAAAAGACAACCAGCCACTATGTGATATCTAATGATCACGCAGAAATTATAATCACCTCGACGCTGTCAGTATGGCAGTCCTCGAACATACAGAGAGGCCACATGATATGGGATGTGTACAGGTGGCGTCGCCATGCACATGGAAAATAAGGTGACATCTGGAGGATGTCCTGTTGTGAAGTGATGCTATACATGGAGGTGATAGTATAACTATCTGAAGGAGAAAACGTCCTGTAGACATAAGCTTGAGTGGCATATTAATGCGGCTTCTGGCCCATGCCGTACGTATTTGTGAGGTCACATGCCCCAGTTGCCTACATGCCGCGGCAGGTTGAGAGGCGAGGGGAAATGCATGGAAGAGGGAGATAGCTTGCATGTGCACACACACACACACACACACACACACACACACACAGCCTAGCATTTTACAGGCTATTAAAATTATTAAAATATGTACCCCCTCGAGTCTACCATCTTCTTTCTGTACCCCCCCCCCCCCCCCCCCGCCAACTTGGTGCCTGAACTCCACTGTACTTTGACTTTGCACCCACTTTGGTGCAAGGCAAAATGGATCTTCAGTTTACGCTCCACAATGTTATTTTTCCATCTAACTATTGTCCAATAACAATAAAGAAACAATGTGGCTCATGTTTTGACACTACTGGCCTAATTTACAGTTTAAGATACATTTGGCAAGGCTGTGATTCAATGTTTTCATCCCTCTTTGTACAAGACACCAAATTAAGTGCCATAATGTTATTCAATCTGTATACTGAGCAAGCAGTAAAGGAAAAAAAATGAAAAATTCGGAGTAGGAATTAAAATCTGTGGAGAAGAAATAAAAACTTTGAGGTTCGCCGATGACATTGTAATTCTGTCAGTGACAGCAAAGGACCTGGAAGAGCAGTTGACCGGAATGGACAGTGTCTTCAAAGGAGGATATAAGATGAACATCAACAAAAGCAAAACGGGGATAATGGAATGTAGTCGAATTAAATAGGGTGATGCTGAGGGAATTAGATTAGGAAATGTGACACTTAAAGTAGTAAATGAGTTTTACTATTTGGGGAGCAAAATAACTGATGATGGTCGAAGTAGAGAGGATATAAAATGTAGACTGGCAATGGCAAGGAAAGTGTTTCTGGGGAAGATAAATTTGTTCAAAAAATGGCTGTGAGCACTATGGGACTTAACATCTATGGTCATCAGTCCCCTAGAACTTAGAACTACTTAAACCTAACTAACCTAAGGACAGCACACAACACCCAGCCATCACGAGGCAGAGAAAATCCCTGACCCCGCCGGGAATCGAACCCGGGAACCCGGGCGTGGGAAGCGAGAACGCTACCGTACGACCACGAGATGCGGGCATAAATTTGTTAACATCGGGTAAAGATTTAAGTGTCAGGAAGTCGTTTCTGAAAGTATTTGTATGGAGTGTAGTCATGTAGGGAAGTGAAACGTGCACGATAAATAGTTTAGACAAGAAGAGAACCGAGCGAGGTGGCGCAGTGGTTAGACACTGGACTCGCATTCGGGAGGACGACGGTTCAATCCCGCGTCCGGCCATCCTGATTTAGGTTTTCCGTGATTTCCCTAAATCACTCCAGGCAAATGCCGGGATGGTTCCTCTGAAAGGGCACGGCCGACTTCCTTCCCCATCCTTCCCTAATTCGATGATACCGATGACCACGCTGTCTGGTCTCCTTCCCCAAACAACCAACCAACCAAGAAGAGAATAGAAGCTTGCGAAATGTGGCGCTTTAGAAGAATGCTGAAGATTAGATGGGTAGATCACATAACTAATGAGGAGAGGAGATATTGAATAGAAGTTGGGAGAAGATAAATTTGAACAACTAGACTATAAGAAAGGATCGGTTGGTAGGACATGTTCTGAGGCATCAAGGGATCACCAATTTAGTATTGGAGGGCAGTGTGGAGGGTAAAAACCGTAGAGAGAGACCACGAGATGAATACACTAAGCGGATTCAGAGGGATGTAGGTTCCAGTAGGTACTGGGAGATGAAGAAGCTTGCATAGGATAGAGTAACGTGGAGAGCTGCATCAAAACAGTCGCTGGACTAAAGAAACGACAACAAGAAAAGTAACTAGAAGACCGATAACGGTCGCAATAAAAATATGCTGGGTTGTAGGTGCCAAGCGCAAAACAAGTAACCTGAACACTTTACTTCCGTGGGTGTTCAAAATGAAAAGTACAAGAATATAACAGCTAAAACACCTACATGCACTGTGTGGTTTAGATGGTTATATAGAACTACACATTTAGAACCGACATATTAGCACATGAAACAGTTCAATTCTCTGTCCGTGCTGAATTAGAAACTGCATATTTCAACGTTATAATAGCTACATGCGTTATATCCTGTTATTATGACCAGTAATGTTGTATCATTCTGCTAATGTCTGTTATCGTTACAACAAGTAACGATTATGTCCACTGGTGCATGCAACTACTACGTCTACTGGTTAGTTACAGTTCCAGGGTTCGTATCTTCTTACGATTGCCATGGTTTCACTGTTTGTTTATGTTGTGACCCATTATAATTTCATGCCCAGTTAAGTGATTTATTTTAATAGATATCTGATGATAGCAAGTGCCGAAACGCTAATGCTGGATTAATAAAGTTACTTTGCATTCAGTCAGTGATTTTTCTCTCAGCGACCTATTCAGCAATTTGTAGATTACGTATGTGTCACTCAATGTCCTAGATGACACTTGGTGTCCACCATGACAGTCTCTTTTGTTTGTGGTACAGGTCAGTGGCCAGCGGTAAACTACGCACGGCAACTCGACACGTCGATCCACCTTCCGGTAGGCTGTTTCAGCTATCGTCATCCGTCTATTCATGAAAGCCAGCCGAAAAATCTTCCGATGTCCTCCTAGAGTGGACCTCCTACAAGGACCCGTGGTCGCTTTCTTCACTACGTACACTGTTGCCCCGAGTTCGTCTCGTCAGCATTCGTTCTGTCATCTCAGCGCTCCCATCTGACGGTGCGATCTGTAGGTATGGCGCTCCTGTGTGTATCCTTCATGCCAATGACTCGACCTCTCCCAAAGCTGACAGATGCTGATATGCTGCTGTGTGCAAGTGCTCTGAGCAAGCTATGTAACGATCTCCTCCTGAAAGCTTCTAGTAAAGTCAGACACACCTAACAGCCACCACGTATTAATCATCTACAGAAATCGACATATCCCACAGGCATCCAGGTGTTCATGACGTAACACTTTCCATCTACGTCACTGTACAGCACATAGAAGTCGGTGATATAGGTCTGTAGTTTCTGGCCATCTTTCCTGTGACCCTCGTTGACACTGGGAACGAGCTGCGGCTTTTTGCAATCGCCTGACACTCTAGGATGCTTCTGCGACCTACGATAAAATTCGTTCGAAGATAATCGTATTGCTTTCTTTTATTAATGGAATTATTGTTGAAATCAGCGTAATTTCATACTAGTGCGACATGTAGACTGTCAACAGGGCTACGTGAACAACTTAGAATTTTCTCTAGTTTATCAAAAATGGTCATATCAGCCTCTTTATTATAGAAAAATTGATACATCTGGCATGAGCTGTTAAGTCGATGCCCTATCACAAAGAAGAAGAAATGTAATAAACGGAGTTCATATGATAGTAACAATCACATGTGTCACAGAAAATTATCAGCAGCAGACCACGCTTTCCAAACATAAAACAATCAACTCAACTTTTTCTCTTCCCCTTAAAATCACATACAACAAATTGTAACTTTTCCTTAGAAGACGAAACATAGTCCGTTTTTCAAGGGGCTTGCTGCTGTGAAAAGGAGTCTGTACACTGCACTACTACCAAAATAATGGATAAATACTCGTGATTGGAACAGGTAAAGCTACAGAACGGAAGCCAAGCATCTAATTGCATGAAGAAGATCTGTAAACCATTAAAATGGCAAAGGTGAAAAACTAATGGTAAGGCATAAAGAACAGCGAACAGAAGGAATCGACTCTTTCTGAAGGGCCAATGTTCCACCGGGAGTTGAAGGATCCAACCGACAGATGAAGGACAGAAATTTCGCTGACAACAGCGAAGTCGATAAAAGCAGAAAGGAGCAGTTTTGAAAGCGCCGATAGTCAAGCCATTCGGTCTGTCATTGCAACTGGCATCTGTTGTGAACGTTCAAACCTCCCAGAGGACAACTAACACACTTGGTATTGAAAGTCATCTTGTGGTTTAGTTTGTTTCCGAGCTAGCATTCCATTTCAAAGTGGGTGTCGAAAACAACGTAGATATTATGAACTGTAATCCGTGTTCAGCCAGAAGCTCTCAACAACACCCCGGATTAAGAAGAATCCTATTATACTCTGCAGCGACATGATTTACGGTGCCAAACGCAGAACGTCACCAAGGTTGCGGGCGCTGCGTTATGAGACTCAGATAAACGAGATAGTGGGTTACCACTGCCGCTTAAGCGGCAGCTGCAGTTCCGACTACCTGGTAGCCGGCGGAGGGAGCCCCATCTGCGATCTCTCGGCCAGGGAAGGGTAGGCTGTGGTGGCTTATAACACAGCCAAAGATGCCAGACGACAAGGATGCTGATGTGTGGACGGTCGAGGACGAAATCAGCAAGTATGAGGAGCCAACTTCGAAATCCTCCCGTGTTACGAATGAAGATGAAACATCAGAAAAGGTTAGTATGTAGGTAGTAAGCTGACGCCTCTGCTTACGTTTATTACATTTGCGAACAACTCCTAACGTTCCCTAGTTTCTGAAATCTGTGCACTGTCATAGATAAAATTATGAGACATACAATTAATTAACGAACGCAGTCTGAATAGAGCATGAAAAATGAAAGTAATCTGAGCGCTTCACACTTACATCAACAGCGCAACGTTTATTGGCATGCATAGTAGCACTAAGTTATGTAAGGTGTCAGGCAAATCCAACACCTTCCATGAAAACCCTGACACGATAAGCAAATCCAGTAGTATGTCACATATCTCCGAATAAATCGTGACATTAAATTAACCAAAGTAATACGAGCAACGAGTGAGCAAATGGAATACCACAGACTAACACAAGACTGCCTAAATGCATGTCATACCTTCCCACCGTGAGACAGACGCAGTTCCGAGGGGAGAAACGAGAACAGAAGCCGAGAGCAGAACCGTGTTAAGCTAGAAGGCCCTACGATAAGGGACGGACACCCACGTCTCCAGCTAACCGCTAGGACCACCACCCAGCCCATGTTAAAAACTAGAGCCCTCCAGAAAAACAGTATAGATCTTACCATAACACAAAAAGGGCTACCCCAGCCGCAAGTTTTAGCGTGAGACTTTCTCGTGTCTCTGTTACGTCAGGACCACCCACCAGCCCATGTTAAAAGATAGAGCCCTCCAGAAGAACAGTATAGATCTTACGATGACACTAAAAGGATCACACCAGCTGCAAGTTTTAGCGTGAGACTTTTTCGCGTTTCTGTTACGTTGCAAACTTTAAAAACATTGACCCACCATGAAAAGTATAACGTTTCTCATTGGATAGACAGAATTTTTGTAGGCGGAGCTTAAGGTTAACGTTGAGACCCTGATTGGTCAGATGAAAACACAGCCAGATAGTTTTTTTTTTTTAACCGACTTCGGTAAATTGTAGTAAGAAGTTAGGAGAAAGTTGCTTCCGAGACAGCGAGGTGAGCGGAGCTGTGCTGCCCGCCGCCCCCTGACGAACACTGACAAGGTAATGAACGCATGCGATGCTGCATAACAGCGCATAAAGCTTCACTCAGAACTGCAGAAGTCTCATCTGTTACACCCCCTTTTTGCGTAATACTAGTGTCGATCGTCAATTAAAGCTCGTGGTGTTCACATTTGCCCCTTGAAGTAAAAATCTGAAACGCGATGATTTTTCTGTTATATAGTTATTGAGAAGCCACATCAGCCACTGTAATTTGCGACAAGTTAGATAAGTAATTAAAGATAATTGAGGGTCACTGTAGACCATTTTGATAGTTTTCTCTTTTGTGAAACTTAATTTAAACCTAGATTATAGATGTGATATGGCATAGGTCATCCTTCGATCCATTGTAGTACTTGGAAACCCATTCAGGGAATATTCGTTCACATTTTTGTTGAATGCAGTTGGTTTTTACCATCCTGTATTAAAACACTTCCTTTTATCAATAGTGCAATTTATAAACAATGTTTTGTGAGTAGAATAAAATTTCCAATGGTAAACGTAACTGCTTTTTCGACGTTATTTTACCAGCTAACTAAAAATAGGAAAGCCTTGAACCCCTTCCACTAAATTTAGTTAGTATTAAGATTCTTTTACAGGGAGTGCAGTGGAACTGACGCTGAAATCATTAAGTATTTGGTTATATCATCGCTAGTCTCACTCAACTCTTCTGAACTCTACATGTCATTTGTGGTCTGGCGTCTCCTTACCAGCAACAGGTCCCAGGTTCAAACTAGTCAATTCCCTAAAAAACACGCTCAGAGCGTCGTATCGCGAAAGTGGTAGGGAAACACGATATAGAACAAACAGACACCACGCAGAATGTTAGAGTTACACACAAGTCATCACGAAAAAGTAATATTGCTGCAGTAATGAAAGTTGTTTAGCAGCTCGACTTGCGCCACAATGCAATGCAATGCAATGGGAACGCAACCACAATTTTTGATTATGACAGCCAAATATTAAACACTGAATACATACACTTCTGTAGTAGCACGTTTGGCATTTTGCAGGTTGTACCATCGCCACGCTCATTTTTTTTGTAAAAGCATACAAGGAATGGGATTCCTAATGTTCAACGTAGTGGATGCTGTCTATGATGTGAAAGTACTACGCGACAGTCGTAAACTGAGTCACTCAGTCTACCCAAAGGTTATTATACGAGGGCATCCCAAAAGTAAAGTCTCCTATATTTTTATAAGTACTTAGACCTGTTTATTTCTACAATGTCTCACATCAGTTTACAGCTTGAACATTCAGCTATTTTTCGAAATAATCACCATTTCTGTCGATGCATTTTTGTAGACGCTTTGGCAGTTTTTGTATGCCCATATGATACCAGCTCGCCACCATGCTGTTCAGAAAGTTATGAACCTCTTCTTTCACTTCGTCGTCGGAGCTAAATTGCTGGGACCAAAATTAACGCTGACAGATACTGTGAGCCTCTGAAAAAACTCAAACGGGCAATTCAGAACAGGAGAAGAGGAATGTTGAGCAAGGGCGTACACATTCTCCATGACAACGCTCGCCCACACGTCGCTCGGCAAACCGTTGCTCTCCTGCAACAGTTTCATTGAAACCTGAAGTGTTGGCAGAAGAGCCAACACCGTGTTGCTAGAGGAGGCCGAAATGCACGCTTTTAGCTCACGCGGACTGGCGTGAGGTCTGGAACATTACAAGGAAATGAGAACTTAGAAAAACGGACGCAGTTGCTGTAACACTTAACTTTAATCCATAATTGTAGAACATCGCTCTTGTTGATACATTAATATAAGCTCAATATAACTGGTAATGGCACCTTGCTAGGTCGTAGCAAATGACGTAGCTGAAGGCTATGCTAACTATCGTCTCGGCAAATGAGAGCGTTTTTGTCAGTGTAACATCGCTAGCAAAGTCTGCTGTACAACTGAGGCGAGTGCTAGGACGTCTCTCTAGACCTGCCATGTGGTGGCGCTCGGTCTGCAATCACTGACAGTGGCGACACGCGGGTCCGACGTATACTAGCGGACCGCGGCCTATTTAAAGGCTACCACCTAGCAAGTGTGGTGTCTGGTGGTGACACCACAAAACCCACCTACCCTATAGTCGTGACTTGGCACCCAGTGACTATCACCTGTACCCTAGGTTAAAAGAACATTTGGCCGGAAAGCGATTCAGCTTCGACGACGAGGTGAAAGAAGAGGTTCATAGCTTTCTGAACAGCATGGTGGTGAGCATGGGCATACAAAAACTGCCACAGCGTCTACAAAAAATCATTTACAGAAATGGTGATTATGTCGAAAAACAGCTAAATGTTCAAGCTGTAAACTGATGTAAACCATTGTAGAAATAATCAGGTCTATGTACTTATAAAAAAATAGGAGACCTCACTTTTGGGATTACCCTCGTATATTGCATTGTACGATCGTATGATGGCTGCAAAGTATCAGTCTCGTTAATGTAGTTAAGTAATAACTAAATGACGAGCCAAAGCAAAGTAAAGAGAGAATGTCTATGTGTGACTGCTTATAACTGAACTGTTAAACCAAATGAAGTGTCTAATACACGCCCTCCGAGTCCACAAACAATATGTGTTATGTAAACGTAAGTGCATACTCATTGTATGAACAAACATTTCATACACGATTGAAAGCCTGTAATAAACTAAACTGAAGGGAAGAGTGATTCAACTGATAGTAATACACTCCAGATTTCCGACGTCAAAAATACACAGTGGATTAGCGACAGTACTTGTAATGAAATTCCACTCGCAGTGTTCATAGAAATTTCGTAACGCGTATCAGTGACAGTTTAATCTTGGAATGCAAGCACCTAACGAATTATTAACGAAATAACTTTGCAGAGAGGCAGTGCTTAGCATAACGTCAAGAGCTTACACTACCTCAGCAGACAGCAACTCTGCCACTGTGACATGTCGCCCTGGGCACCAATCATCACAGCCCCGCTGCCGTCCTCACCAGACGCAACCAGCCCACCACCGGACAGGACAGAATGCAGAATGTACTTGAAAACAATACACCGAGTGCTCTCAGAGTAGTCAGCCTTTTGACTGGTCCGTACCAGCGGAAGCGCCCCAAAGCTTGCTTCCTACAACTCTCGCAGAGTAAACCTCCAAAGATATTCGTGTTTGTAGCCGATGCAGGTTACAAAATTGTCTTTACAGTAATGACGTGGTAACTATTTCGTCAGTAAATGAATATACGAGGAGATGATGAAAAGTAATACCTTCGAATTTTTCATTCTATTTTCATTATCGGTTGAGGCACTACATGTCACGCATGTTATTCGATCGACTTTCCCGCTTCTCTGACGCAAGTTGCAACCCTCTGCCGCTAGACGGCTCCGAATGGAAGCGTTT
Organism: Schistocerca serialis cubense; assembly: GCF_023864345.2. NCBI lineage: Eukaryota > Metazoa > Arthropoda > Insecta > Orthoptera > Acrididae > Schistocerca > Schistocerca serialis. Next base: position 472,529,727 of record NC_064645.1, read on the forward strand.
AACATGGCGGTGTGTAACGTAATTATGTCGCTTCGTGAGATACAGAATGCAGTAATCGAGTATCTTGAGAGGCACCCACATGCCTTGCTCATACTGTGGCATCAAGCAGTCAGGCCTGCAAGATGAGTGGTCTGCCAAGCGAGTGGATTGATTCTTATTTATCGAGTAACATGAGCTCTAGTACCAACAATTAAGTTACAAATTATTCTCCTGTTTGAATATCAAGCAACGGCAACGGATAACGCACATCTGACTATTAGTAATTTACACAACTCTGACTGTTCACTACGCACTGGCAATACCACATTTTCTTTCTTACCCAACGGCTTTGATCAACATGTGGCCACCGCACTGAATATGAATGGCGCACACATTCCGGATATCATGACAACATACTATTCGAAGGAAAAGGCCACCAATCTTTTTCTTTTCACTATCTTTTTTATTCCGATAAATTCTATAACCTAAACACACCATTACATTTCTGCAACAACTGCACATGAGAAACTCCGCCCAGTGGGCATGGATTTACATTGGTGATTCTCTATCTTATGGTCTCGTATTTATCTAACACTACAGTGCACTTTCTGGATAGGATGGTGGATCTTTTGCTACATCTCACACTTCGACTCTCACACCCATCATCACGAAAATTTCCTCCAGACCGAGCAGCACAAAAAGGAACTTGCATAACCCACTGCCTCTGAACTTATCTTACTACTCTCCCGTGCAAACCACACATACTTAAATTACATGAAATACACCACACTGGCAACATCCCAGTTTCACACGACACTGCCCCACTTCGTAACTTTTGTTTCCTACTATGAATTCTGGAGGATATATGCACGTCTTCCTGTGCAATGCAAGCCAAGTGGCGTTGCTGGATAGACGGCTGACTCACCTTGCTTCACTCTCAGAGTATTATAGTTTGAATCAAGCGTCACACGGAAACATAACACGCAAAGTAATATTAAGAACATATTCATCACACACGCGAGTCCTCAACTGATACCATGGACGAGTACTTCTCTTTATCCTTTGTCTCATACACAGATTGAGACTCACACAGTACTCACCACGTGGAAGTACTCGTCTCTAATTTTAAGTCCTGCACACGCCATTTCTTAAATATTTCCAACTTATAGTACACACGCCAGTAGTTCAGCTTAACTTTAGCACTCGGAAGTATTTCAACTTATTGCTACACGTGGTTTCATTGTGACCGTTGATCACTTCCGAAGATTACTACGATCCCCTTAATATTACCTGCCTGACATTTAATTCTCCCCACAATAGTTCCTGAAATAGAGAAATTATTATTACAAACTACTCTTAAGTATTCCACATGCATATCATTCTCTCCACTCTTTTGTCTTTATAGAGCACACCTAAGACAGGTCTTACCAACACAAGATCCAACACCAGGGTGCTGAAACATGGCCGTTCTTCAGGTCAGCTCGCACCTTTGCGAAGTGGGGGAGCACCTTCCTACCGTATTGGTCAGCCACATTTCAGGCGCTCAAAGCTCAGGTAAATTTCATCTCGACCGTCTCAAAGATGATCATATATTGCACATTCACTATCTGCGGTTAGCAGACGACCATACATTCATTCATTTCGCAGATCTCACCAAATTGAATGTAGGGATTTATTTTGTGGGAGTGCACATGTGATCAATTAAATAAATAAATTGTCATTCTTTCCTACACTGGTATCCGGCTTCGGTGTATTAAGTGAAATTGAGTTATTATTACAAAAAATATGTTGTTCTGACAAGAATAACGAAGAATGTTGTACCCATTTTCAATGTCGGGCGGTACTGTACCCTTTCAATCTAACCGCAAAAAATGTGCCTCCTACTGAAATCCAAAGAACAATCAAAGCTGTGTACAGTGGTGATTGTATCGACATGAGTAATGTGCGACGTTGCGTTAGCCATGTTCGTAATGAAGGAAACCGTTGTGCTAACCTGAATGCGTGCGACAGAGTTGTGAGCACACGGCCGTGTACGACAACTGACGAGACTCTTCGGAATCGGGATGATGATCCATCAGAGACATCATCAGTCGACACAGACACAGTTCTCAGGTAACTCTGGGGTATCATGATAGTGTTCACAGGCCATCGCTGCACAGCTGCGGTACAGAGAATGGTGTGCACGGTTGAGCCTTGAATCCTCACTCCTGACACAAAACACAGGAGATTGGACAGTTCTCAGCTTTTTTTTTACGTTGAGCGTGAGGGTTATTGGCTCACTAACAACGTTGTCACAGGTGATGGAAGGTGGTTTCAGCATGCTGAGTCCCGAAAACAAGAAAGCATCAATGGAGCTCCGCCACAAAGGATCACCAACGCCAAAAAAGTTCAAGATCATGTTATCAGCAGCAAAGTCACCCTCACAGTCTCCTGAGATGTTCGACGTGTGGTGATTTGGAATTCGTGCCCAAAGGTTCCACTGTGAAATCAGTAAGGTACTGTGAAACATTCAAAAAACTGAAAGCACGAATTCGAAGAGTTCTTCTACACATGGTGCAGTCTCTCTTTCAGTATGACAACACCAGATCACACACGAGCGCTGCAACATCCACTGCCTTGTGTTCACTGCCATCGATCATCCTCCACACAGACCCGACTTGGCGCAATCTAGTTTCCATCTGTTTCCAAAACTTCGGGGACTTTCCTTTGATAGTAATGAAGCAGTGTAAGCAGAGGTGAGATTGTGGCTCCGCCAACAAAGTCAAACATTCTACAGTCATGGATATCAACAAACTGGCCTCCCGTTGGGAGAAATTCGCCAGGGTGACTGTGTTGAGAAATAAATATATAGACATGAAGAATAAAGATGTAGACTGTTACGGAAGTTTGGTTTATGTAAAAAGCATTAAGAGTTTTCCTGTAAAATATTAGGAGGCTTTATTTTTCAGCACACCCTCGTGAAAATAATAAAGTGAAATAAGGAAAGTGGCTACTCAACAGTCAGCTTTCAAACTAACATGGATTAAAAATTTCAAAATTTTCTGATGATCCTGGAAACTAAATACAGAGCTGTAATTTTTATCACTGCTTACTTCGCAATAGATGTTGGGTTATTTCATGCGACATCCCAGTACATGAGCAGCCATCATCTTTCTTCCATTTTCTGTGCTATGCTACTGGTGTACTGAGCGAGGAAAAAATACTGCCTCTGTACATTCACTGATACCTCTTATCTTATTCTCATTACCCCTATCCGAGACTGTTCTTGTTGTTTAACAGTGGAGAGTAATTGGTAAATGAGACTTATTTCCTCCTCCCACACCCCCATCCCTCCACATACACTTTTCTTCATCACTAAATTAACTGTACCTTGACGCTTCAAGATGTGTCCCATCAACCTGTTCCTTCTTTTAATCAAGTTTCTCTTCGATTTCTCTACAAATACGGTCGGTGGCCGCCCATATTGTTATTGTGGTTTGGTAAGGCTCTCCGCGCTAGTGTATTCTACGCAAGCCACTTCATTTTTGGTGAACCGTCCGCAGCTCGTGGTTTTGCGGTAGCGTTCTCGCTTCCCGCGCACGGTGTCCCGGGTTCAATTCCCGGCGGGGTCAGGGATTTTTCTCTGGCTCGTGATGACTGGGTGTTGTTTGTTTTTCATCATCATTGACTCGCAAGTCGCCGAAGCGTCGTCAACTATAAAGGACTTGCAATACGGCGGCCGAACTTCCCCGCATGGGGCCTCCCGGCCAACAATGCCATACGATCATTTCATTTCATTTTTTTAATAACTGCTGCAACGTAAACCTGTTGTAATCTAGTTACTGTTGTCAAGACTCGGAACATACGGCACAAATTGGTCCAACAGCTAATGCTACATTTCTGCCAGTATTCTATCAGATCCTGGTGCTTTCTTCTTCTTTAACTTCATTATAGGCGGTCTCACTTCCTCCTGGGCGAATGGAATCACAACACTGTTACTCACATGCTGCTCTAGTAATTCAGAGCGAAGGCACTGACGCAACTCTGTGTCTTCCATCGTTATATCGCTCGGCAACAAAGTTCCGAGTAGGTACTGCACTGGTGTTTCCCAGACTGTCGCCATCGTGCAGTTGGATCTTCTCTGGGTTGATAATACACACTGGGTGATCGAACCTCCTTGTGGCAAGTTTTTATGGAAAACCACAAACATATTACCATTTGGTCCTTAATGTAAGCCTCCCATTTTTCTACCCTTGTTTGGTGTGGTAGTTCTTTATATTGTCGTTTGAGTGTTCAATAGAAAATCATCCTTATTTGTCGTTCTGTTTCCTAAAGATCTTTGGTAGTATCTCCTCGCCTGCTTTACTCTAAGTCTTAACGACTGTAGGAAGACAATTTTAAACTATTTTGACTTCCTAACAAATATTGAGATCGCCTTGACTTGCAACACCTGCAGCGCTTGCAGAAATTAGTCTGCTTAGGCATCAACATCAAATCTGCTTCCTTGTATCTTGAATTATGCCTTTAAAAGTTCCCAATTCGCTCTGCGTAGATTCTGTAGTCACCCAGGTTGGATGTTAGTGTGCAGCTGCGCGCTTTTGGAAAGTAGGTGCGTTGAGTGGCCTATTCATGACATGAAGGTCAAGTTGTCCGTTACTCTGCTATGCCACAATGTTGATTTCGCGTTTGCATCCATAACGAAAATGTGTCTTGTCGTGTTGACCCAGTATTGCTGTTGTTTTTAAGTTTTATATGTCTGGTTGAATGTCCTGACTGTATTGAAAACATTGATTAGTTATGTAAAATTTTCCTAAGGCTGTCATTATTTCTCTGGCACCACAATCGCGTCCATTGGATGTGGACCTGTACACATAGTGTTTGTAGCTCCAACTCCTCTAACGCTTTCCCAAGTTCTTGCATCACCATGGCACTGCACATCTCATTTATCTGGCCGATTTTAATCACTTTTCTCTGTTCCATTGGCGTTGGGGTGTGGTTTTATTGTAAGTGAATGCTACGGGAACCTAGTCAGCGTCATAGCTATGGAGTCAGTGTAACCTGTCATCATATACAATTCGGCCCTGTGTCATCACTGATCGTCTGTGCAGATGCTCAATATCAAATGGTTACTATCTTCTCTTAAAGACGACTTCAAGTAGAGTCTGCAATTCCTTCGTATTTGTAGGCAAGTTGTTGACACTGATCTGAATATGATCAACTGCCGTATATAACAGTCTTGTTAAACGAATGTCTTTTGCAGGGTAGGATGCTCAGAATCTGGAAAATCTCGAATACAATTATACTAAAAAAAAGGGAAGACAAAGATCCAAGAGAACCCAGAATTTTACAGGCCGATTTGCATCGTAAATTCTCTAGCCAAACTACAGGAAAAGCTTCTGTGCCGCCGCCTGAGGGACCACAGACCGCCAGTAGGCAGGAGCTTCCTGCAGTACGACTTCAGGAAAAGGAAATCCACCGAGAATGCGACAAATCACACAATTAATATTGTGAACATCTCAGACGACTAGTATGTTACAGGCGTAATGATCGATATTACTGGAGTGTTTGATATTTTGTGGTGGGTTGCCCTGTTAAGACTGAAACAGATGGATTGTCCAGGGTGTCTCTATATCTCCATAACAGTCTACGATTATTGCTCAGACAGGCAGGTGCATAAGAATTTCCTGGAAAGAAAATTGTGAAAGACATCACCAAAAGCTGCAGGGCTCTGTTTGTGGTCCATAGTTCCTAACGTAGCAAATTATTACGAGTTGTCATCTTGCATTGAAAGCCAAGCTTGCCGTGGAGACGAGATGAGAGGAGATTTTTGTTCTCACGCTGCTACAGCTGACGCTGGCTACTTGGCCGAGCGAGCCGTGTGATTGCCGCACGCTGCGTGCAGTATGTTACACATACTCTCTATGAATCTGATGAAATACTATTAAAAATCAATATATCTATTTCATACTTACTACAACGAATTTTATGAATAACACAACCAGTGTGATAATTTTTCAAATCAATAACTTCCATACTTTCGGAGACATAAATTTTTACCTGAACACATAATAACCGTGCTGGCAATATGAAACTGAGTCAAAGACTGTAATGTTTTCGTCTGTAGTGTCAACTGAAACTACAGCCAAGAGGATAGGTTCATGTAATCCAATTTTCTGGAATTTTCTTTAGTTTCATTACCACAGATTTCTGACGTAATTAAATGTACTTTGGAAAATTATTATTTCGTCATGTTTCGGTTCTGTAAGCCGTTTTGAAGAAACTGAGAGAGTGAATGGAGGACATAAGTAAAGTGAGAATGTGATATTTTATTAAAACTATGTAAATGTTTCCGTGAAAAAGTTGTACAACAGGGGAATTTATGATGTATGTCTGAGTGAGCTTGATTTTGTAAAAGGCAGCCGGAAGGGGAGTTGAGTGTTAAATTTATTAGAGATTAATTTTGTGGATAGGAGTCGTATTTTGGTTTTATTAAATTTTCTTTAGTTTCGGGATTACGAGATTTCTGGTCTACATTACCCGTGGTAATCTGACTGGCTGACATTAGAAATACCGCGAATATAGAAGTGCTCGAGACGATCTGATTGGCTGCTTAACATACGAGCCAATAGGAATTCAGTATTTTCCACAAGTTTGACTAGAGCTTTATGCCTCAGATCTATGAGTCGCAGCAGGCCGCTGTGGCCGAGCGGTTCTAGGAGCATCAGTCCGGAACCGCGCTGCTGCTACGGTCGCAGGTTAGAATCCTGCCTCACGCGTGTGTAATGTCTTTAGGTTACTTAGGTTTAAGTAGTTCTAAGTCTAGGGGACTGATGACCTCAGATGTTAAGTCCCATAGCGCTTAGAGCCATTTGAATCATTTTCTATGAGTCGAGATAGTCGCTTGAGAGCCGTCTTCTGGTAAATACCTACGTTAAACCGCGCTGATCAAATTTGTACCAAAACGAAGAAATTCGCGAGTTTGATCGGCTGTCGTGTCGTTGACAAACGCGACTACAGTATTGAGTATTTTGTGAAAGTTTGAGCTTTGTGGGTAGTTTATTTTAGGAGACATTTGCATGTGAATATTTCATGTTGTACATAAACTCCACATGGCGTGTTTCGTGCAGATTACGCGAGATTATGGCGAGCACTTCTTTACAAGAAGTCTAGTGAACGACTGAATGTCTTAACTCGTAAATAGTCGTGGGTCAGTGAAATTTAGGACGTTCAGAATATCGGATCGGACTAAAGGGGGGAAGAAGGCCAGGTTACAGTTGGAACAATGGATAGATGTCACAACGAAGTTCAATATCCAGGAGGGGGAGTTGCTGGAAATAGCCCTGATGAAGGAGATGGAGGGTGTGGAGGTGGAGAGAGAGAGAGGGATACAGCGATAGAGATGCGGCAACAGGTGGGGGTGGAGAGGAAGGTATAAACCAGGGGCTGGAGGGAAACAAGCCCACAGACAGTGTAAAGGATGTGGAGATGTTGGAGGAAAAGGAGGAGGTGGGGGAAGGGGATGAGGTCATGGAGGGCCTTGTAAAAGCGCGGGGGGGGGGGGGGAGATCCAGGCAACACTGGCATAACAAAGGATAGGACGGATGAGGGATTTGTAGGTGTGGAGGATGATGGAAAGATGCAATCCCCATGTCTGGCCAGACAGGATTTTCAGGAGGTGGAATCAGGAATGGGCTTTCTGCTGGATGGTCCGGAGATGAGGCATCTGGGTGAGGTGGCGATCGAGGATGAGGCCAAGGTATCTCACAGTGGGGATGAGCTGGATGGGATGACCATAAATGGTGAGGTAGAAATCGTGCAAACGGAAGGAGCGGGTGGTGCGACCTAAGATGACTGCCTGGGTTTTGGAGGGGTTGATATGAAGGAACCACTGGTTACACCAAGTGGTGAACCAGTCAAAGTGGGTTTGGAAGGTGTGTTGGGACCGTTGAAGGGTAGGATAGATATCCAGGAAGGCAGTGTCATCAGCATATTGCAGGAGGTGGACAGGAGGGGTGGCTTGGGCATATGGGCGGTGTACAGAAGATAGAGGAGAGGGGAGAGGATGGAGCCCTGGGGGACGCCAGCAGTGGGATAAAAGATACAGGAGTTGGTGTTGTGGAGGGTGACATAGGAAGGACTGTGTGAGAGGAAGGAAGCGACCAGACGGACTAAATTGATTGGCAGGGCGTAGGTTTGGAGTTTAAAGAGGAGACTGGGATGTCATACATGGTCTTAGGCATTTTGGAAGTCGAGGGAAACAAAAATGGCAGAGCGACAGGAGTTAAGCTGGAGGGAGACAAGGTGGATGAAGTTAAGGAGTTGGTCTTCAGCAGAGAAGGAGGGTTGGAAGCCACACTGGGTACGGGGGAGGAGGTGGTGTTGATTAAGGTGCTGATGGATATGATGGGAGAGGGTGGACTAGAAGACCTTACTGAAGATGGAGGTGAGGCAGATGGGACGATAGGAAGAGGCAGCAGAAGGGGGTTTGTCAGGTTTGAGGAATAAGAGGACACAGGAAGTCTTCCGCAGGTCGGGGTAGATGCCAGTAGAGAGGATGATGTTGTAGAGATTAGCAAGGACAGTCAGGAAGCAGAAGGGGATTTCTCTAAGGTGGTGGTAGGTGACACAGTCGTGACCGGAGGCTGTGTTGCGTTTTGACCAGAGGATAAGTTTAATGTCTTGTGCTGTGATTGATGCTGATGTCGGAGGAGGGGGGGGGGGGGGGGCAACTGCCCAAAAACTGGAGACTAGGAGCAAGTGGAGCGACTGAGGTAAGGTATCGGCGCATTCCATGATGGTGAGGAAAAGAGAATAATCAAAGTAGGGATCAACAGGGACGAAGAAGACCTCCTAACAAAGATGTTCTCTGCTCCGCCCTTTATAGTGTGCTGACAGTATTGCTGTGCATGCGTCACAGTCACAGTGACAGAAGGGCCACACCGCCCAGTGGCAGTGCCCTCGCTGGTGGAACTGCGAAGATCAGCTGTCTTCGGCAGTGCCGGTCGCCGCAAGTCATCGAAGTATTCTTGTGACTTTGTCTGGAGAAAATCTCGGAGGTGACGGGATTCCACACATTATGCAGCTGGTAGCCACTGTCTCAGTTCATTAGATTTTCCATGATGCGTATTTTAATGGATTCGTATTTCAATGGATTATTTTGTAACTGAAAAAGATGTTTCTGTGGCCAAAATTAATGTTTTGTTATGTTCTGTGTAGCAGTCTTTCACTGCATGTGTTGTTTGTCCTATATAGGCCATACTAGACTGGCAAGGTATTTTGTATTCTGCAATAAGAAATTGTGCGTCACTGGTCGCAGCAGGTCCGAAATCTTACATTTTGGGCGTAAAATCACTTTCGCCTGAGAATTACTAAGCATTATTGCTATTTCGAAGAAAATATTCCCAACGATGGGAAGAAAAGCTAGGGACTTTGCTGGCGTCTTCTCCTCTTTATCTACTTCCCTGTTCTTGGTCTTAGCTGAGAATGCCCTCTTAATTTGTTGGGTTGACTATCCATCTTCTCTGAACACTGTCTTCAAATGTACAAGCTCTTTAGGCAAACTACTTGCAACTGGCACTGTACGGGCTCATGTATAAGGGTCATAAGCACACTCATGGTCTTGGATGGGTGATGGCAACTTAAGAGTGTAGGCATGAATCAGTGTGAGCAGGCTTACAATAAATAGAATGTCCCAGAGAGCAATCATTCTTCTGTCTAACCAAAACATCCAGGAATGAGAAACAACCATCTTTCTCTAGTTCCAAAGTAAATGGAATGTTCTCATAAATGGAGTTAAAATGATGTAAAAACCCCATTCTCCGTGGGGCCAACTATGAAAGTGTCATTCACATACCTCCAAAGAACAGTTGGTTTAAGAGCCGCTGACGGAAGTACTCTTTCCTCAACATCCTTCACAAAAAAGTTAGCCTCAAGGGGGGACAAGGGGCTGCCCACGGCGCTGCACTATTGGTTTCCCACCTGCCTGCTATCATTTGCCAGAAATGCAGAGTTGAGACCCACTGTTGTTAAGGTATGTATTTATTCCAATCCCCTATTATTCCATTTCATCATTTACCCTCTCTCTCTCCCTCTCCTCCTTTCCCCTTTCTGTGTCAGTTTCCTCCCACCTCTCACTCTATCCCTCTGTTCCTGCCCCATCTGTCCATCTACTCTTACCTGCTGTGTCTGTCTCCTCCTTCCCCTCTATCCTTCTCCTACTTACCCCTCTAGTTCCATCTCCCTCCCCTCCCTTGTCCATCTCCTCCTCACCACACTCTTTGTCCATCTCTTCATCCCCCATCTCCATGTCCATCTCCTCTGCCATCTAGCTGTTCAGATCCCCCTCCCTTCTCTGTCCATCTCACCCTCTTTCCTTTCACTATCCATCTACTCCTGTCACCTCTCTCCGTCCATTCCTCCTCTTTCCTATCTCTTTCCATTTCCTCATCCCCGCTGTCTACCCATCTGCTCCTCCCACGTCTGTCCATTTGCTCCTTCCCCTTCTGATTCCTCCTTGCCCCTCTGTCCATCTCCACCTTGTTATTCTAATTCCATCCTCTCTCTCTCTCTCTCTCTGTGCATTTCCTCCTCTTCTCCCTGTGAATCTCGTTCCCCGTCTTGCTGTTCATCTCCTCCTGCCTTCTTTGCCTGTCCATCTTCTCCTCTTCCCTTTCTCTGTCCTCCTCCATTCCCTCTATTCCTTCTCATGCCTTTCTCTGTCCATTTCCTCCTCTCCTCTGACTGGCGATCTCTTTCTGCACTCTCTCTCTCTGTCCTTATCCTCCTCTTTCGTTTCTCTGTCCATCTCCTCATCTGCCCTCTCTCTGTCACTTTCTCCCTCTCCTCTCTCTGTCCACATCCTCCTCACCCCTGTCTGTGTTTATTTCCTCCTTCCCTCTCTCTGTGTGTCCATTTCTTCCTACCTCCTTCCATCCCTGCCTTATCACCCCGACCCCAACAGGGGCTGGTTGTTCTTACCCCACAATATTTCTTTCCAGATCGTAACTACATAATGCGTCAACCATGTTTAGCTTAAATTATCCAGGGGTTTAGGATGAGCTGTTTACCTGTGCTTTTGCCCACCTATGATCATGTCAAATACGTCTCACATATATTTGAACTATTTCACATATATTTGTACATATATTTCACCCGTATATCTATCAGTTAATGACATGAATGTTCGTTGACATTATTTCCTGCATGTTATATTTTGCTGACTTGATAAACCACAAGAAGCTGTTGGTTGATACAACATGCAAAACGTATAGTCAGTGAGTTCTGGCTTGTCGATGCATGGCCAAAGGATCCAGGATATGTAACTTGTTATGCCAAGCCGAGAGTTACAAGTATTGGAGGTCAGCAAGACAAGACTTGTCAGATAAAGGAAAATGCTCAGTTAGAAAGTTCAGACCTGCTTATGCTGCAAGATCACGTTGAAACTTACATTAGGTTACCTCATAACAAATATTAATTTTTCTTTTACATCATGGTCATTTTTGTTCCAGAGAGAGAAAATTCTGTTTCCCAAATATGTCTTATGGGGCCACATACGCTATCCACTCACTATTGAAATTACCAAAGCAAGATAGAAATCTCGCTATTTTCTTGGACGGTGCTACTAAGCTTAAAAAATGTCAATAATCTGTATGTAGTGTTTCCTAGCTGTCAAAGTGTTTGATAGATTAAGATTAATAATTATGTCAGCGTAAGAAATATCCTGTCCTTTCAGATATGTGGCTGCACAGCCATATAATGTTGAAGTCTCTGGCACGCGCCCGCATCAGTGCTGTCAGCCGGATGCGCGTAGAGTGCCGCCTTTCTTCACTGCGGCACTAGTAGTGGGAGAATGGTGGACCAACAGCCCCTGTCACCTTTTAACCCCGGGAAAGATGTCCAGTATTCATTTGATAGCAGTCTAAGTGGACCTGTGGCCGTCCTGGAGGGACTGGAATTAGAAAAAGCCCTCACTCCTATGAGGTCTTGGAACTGGTACCTCCAGAGCTGGAGTCTAGTGCTCTGCCCACTAGACCACTATGGTCACACGTAGTCAGATAAAACTTGTTAAAGTTTTCAGTCATATTTTTTGCAAAACAGGCGAGAAAAATGTTAAATGTGGGGTCGTAGGCTGTCTGAACACCGCAGTTACACTTCCACTGGAACACGGCGGGGCGACAGCCACGCAGTTCACTACGACCTACTATCTCGAAAGAGGACACCGAGTTTAATGTGTTTATCGCCGCTGAAACACTGGAGTCACCGTTTAGTACCTCAGTATACTGTTTGCAATGAAACAGAATGCTGTGACTGGAAAAATTGCTCCAGGTAATTTCCTTTTGTGGAAAAGTAATATGTACTTATATAGGTGGCACAAAAGAAATGATGATTTAATGCAGTTCGTAACTGATATAAAATGTATATAAGCTTATAGAATGGTGCTCCAGTTATAGATAAGATGGAAGCTGTAAAACGGATGTCAATTTAAACATTTTCATAAAGAAGTAGAGATGTTATGTTTGAGGCTTTATAAATGTGACTAAGGATCTGAACTGGAAACACTTGAAATACGTTGCATTTGTTCTTTGCATCATTCGGCTGGTAACTATTAAGATTGACTGGATTTTGTTTGGAATATCTCTTTATACTGAAAACGTGTGTCACATACACACAATTGATTACGATATGAACAGTCTTAACATCTGAGTTTTGGAAATATTATCTTTTGATCCGTAATAATATTAAAATAAGATTATGTAGTTGTTATCGCTACACTGCCTACATTTCTTTCTTTCTTTGCAGAAAACGGAACCTCCAGCCAACAAACCGCGATCTTGTTTAAGTAGATTATATGGTAAGTACGTCCTTATAATATCAGAATACTTGATATGTTTCAATATCGAACCTATATTGAGTCTTTAGGTAACCTGTCATTTGATAACATTATTCCTTAGAATTATTTTTGAGTATTTTTACTGCTGCAAATACATTGTCGCATACAGCTAATTTTTACTGTGTATTTTAGGGGGTCGATGATTTTCTGGTGCAATACAGAGCAACGAAATCAGTTGTCAATCAATAATAATCATCATTCAAGATACACCGTCTCTAGAATGAGGAACCGCGCACTTTTCTGATAAACTAAGACAAACTTCGGTCAAGAGCAGTGTTGCCGACCTCATATAATTCGATACTTTCCCTATTACTAACTAATGATCAGTTTTAATTAATTTTAACAGTCTGCCAACTGAGGAAACGGAGAAAGCCAGACAAAATTTAAGTACTCATATACCTTGACGGAAAAAATTCACAACATGAAGAAGGAGTTGAAGGTTCGTAGGCGTGTTTCTACATCTGAACGATGAAGCCGTGTTCCTTGACTTCAGTAACGCATTTGACAGCGTCCTGCATTGCCGTTTAATGAAAAAAATACGAGCTTACAGAGTATCGGAGCATATCTGCGATTGGATTCAAGACTTCCTTGCAGATAGAACTCAACACGTCGCTCTTAACAGAACTAAATCGACAGAGGGAAAGGTAATACCCGAAGTACCACAGGGAATGTGATAGGACCGTTGCTATTTACAATACATATAAATGATCTAGTTGAAAGCGTCGGATGCTCTTTAAGGCCATTCGCAGATGATGCAGTTGTTTATACCAAAGTAGCAACGCCAGAAGATAGTAAGAATTTGCAGAACGACCTGCAGAGAACTGATTAATGGTGCAGACTCTGGCAGTTGACCCTGGACGAAAATAAATGTAGCATATTGCGCATACATAGGAAAAGAAATCCACTACCGTGCAGCTACACTATTGATGACAAACAGCTGGAGACAGTGTCTGGCGTAAAGTATCTAGGCGTAACTATCCAGAGCGATCTTAAGTGGAATGACCATATAAAACAGATAGTGGGAAAAGCAGACACAAGACTCAGATTCATCCGAAGAATCTTAAGGAAATGTAACTCATCCACGAAAGAAGTGGCTTATAAGGCGCTTGTTCGCCCGATTCTTGAGTCTTGTTCATCTATCTGCGATCCCTACCAGGTAGGACTGACAGAGGAGATACAGAAGACCCAACGAAGAGCGACGCATTTCGTCACGGGATCGTTTACCTCGAGAGAGAGCATTACGGAGGTGCTACATACACTCTACTGACAGACGTTACAAGAAAGACGTTGTGCATCACGGAGAGATTTACTATTGAAATTTCGGGACAGCACTTTTCAGGAGGAGTCAAAAAACATATTACTTCCCCCCACATACATCTCGCGTACTGACCATGAGGAGAAAATTCGAGAAATTAGAGCCAATACAGAGGCTTACCGACAATATTCTTCCCACGCACTATTCGCGAGTGGAACAGGGTTGGAGGGATCAGATAGCGGTACCGAAAGTACTCTCCGCCACACACCATTAGATAGCTTGCGGAGTGTGATGTAGATGCAGATATCTATTCACATGTTGCGCCAGTCGCATAAGGGCGGTACTAGTAGCGACACTATCAGAATGAAAATCAGCTTTGCATTAAACACATGCTGTAACGATCGTATTCGTTTTGAAAGTCTCTTCGGGTTTGCTGCCGGATCCTAAAATCAACTTGACTCGATATTTTGGCGATCCAACTGTTCGCCATCTTCAGGAAATGCTGCTTCTGCTGATGAGTCCCGCTGAGAACTGACGCCAGGTTGCAAATCGACGTCCTATATAGGCCACCGTTCAGTACACGGCGCATGCGCCGCCCATCACGGTCTCTGCCTTCCAAAACAGGGAGGTGGCGCCGCCCTTAGTGAAACACTGCTGGCAACGATATATCGCAATCAAGGCCGCACCGAAGAACGTTCAGTTTTGATGCGAGATAATACAGGATTCCACGTTTTGCTAAGAGGAAACCCATTGTCTCTGTTGATTAAATTATCAGCCAACCTAATTTCAATCGCCTTTTTATAGACACTGTTCCAAAAACCGGAAATGTTGGCAACCCCAACAGTTTCCTCAAATTTCATTTTGTGTGCCTCATTTAGGCAGTGTTCTACTACCGCCGATTTTTCCGACTGTTGTAGCCTCGTGTGACGGCGATGTTCCACACACCTGTCATGTACTGTACGAATAGAATGGCCAACGTAAGCTTTCCCACATTGACACGGGAATTCGTACACCCCGGGTTTCCTAAGTCCCAATTCATCCTTCACAGAGACGAGCAGAGCCCTAATCTTCGAAGGTGGACGGAACACACTCTTAATGTTAAAATTCGTCCAATCTTAAACGATAAGCCTCCAGCATAAGGAAGAAAGGCCACAGATCTATGTTCCTCTTCGTACACCTCCGGAGATGGTCCAAACTCCATAGCCCGACGAATCTGTTTCTCGGTGTATTCATTTTCCTTAAAAAAAGTCATCAAATGCTCAAGTTCCTGGGCTAAGCTGTCTGCGTCGGAAATGGCATATGCTCTCCGTACCAAAGTCCTAAGGACGCCTTACGTTGGTGTGGTGGATGACAACTCTTAGGGTGCAGATACCAATCTGTGTGTATCGGCTTTCGGTGAACACTGTGTCCCAAAGTTCCATCTGGTTTTTTATAAACCATTACATCTAAAAATGGAAGCATTTCATCATTTTCAACCTCCATAGTAAATTTGATACGGGGATGAAGACAGTTGAAGTGGTCCAAAAATCTATTAAGAGCATCACGTCCATGCGGCCAGACAAAGAAGGTATCGTCCACGTATCTCCAGAAGCACGTTGGTTGCAAAGCTGAAGTCTTCAGTGCCATGGCCTCGAAGTCCTCCATAAATAAATTGGCGACTATGGGTGACAAAGGACTACCCATAGCCACTCCGTCATTCTGTTCAAAATTGTTACCGTTAAATAAAAAATACGTGGAGGTCAGCACATGACGACAAAGCATTTCCTGAAGATGGCGAACAGTTGGATCGCCGAAATATCGAGTCAAGTTGATTTTAGGACCCGGCAGCAAACCCGAAGAGACTTTCAAGACTTATTACGCCGGGAAAGCCTACGTAATCAGATGGTGATCGTTAGTTGTCTTTGAGATTGGACATAGTGGGTTGATGATAGCCAAGAATGCCTTTACAGCGACGAACACCATTATCAACACCTCACTGATTTTGAACGAGGTCGTGTAGTAAGGCTACGAGAAGCCTAATGTGCCTTCTGCGATACTGCAAAAAGACTTGGCAGGGATGTAGCCATTGCACATGACTGCTCACGAGAATGTACATTCGCAAGAAGACCGGGCTCCGGATGGCCACGTTGGAGTACCGAAAGGGAAGGCCATCGTGTTTGGCGTATGGCTCTCGCGCATCGCACTGCATCTGCAGCAGTAGTCTGAGTAGTAGTTGACACCACAGTGAAGCAACGAACTTTACAAATCGGTTACATCAAGGATAGCTCCGAGCCAGACGCCCTGTAACGTGCATTCCACTGACCACCAACCACCGCCGTTTGCGACTTCAGAGGTGTCAAGTGAGAGCTCATTGGAGGCAGGGTGGAGGTCTGTTGTTTTCTGATGAAGGCGTGTTCTGCCTCGATGCCAGTGATGGCAGTGTGTTGGCTAGAAGGTGGCCAGTTGAGGATCTGCAACCAACCTGTCTATGTACTAGGTACACCGGAACTACACATGCAGTTATGGTCTCGGGCGCTATTTCTTATTACAGAAGGAACATTCTCGTGGTTATCATCACACGCACCCTGACTTCAAATTTGTTCGTCAATCTTGCGATTCGAGTTGTTATGCTGCCATTCATTAATGGCATTCCAGAGGGCATTTTACTATAGGATAACGCTCGTCCGTATACCGCTGTTGTAACCCAACATGCTCTACAGAGTGAAATTTAGACCATTAGCTGCTTACAGGCGTTGATAAATATCAACGGGGACAGTTGAGAATGCGCGTCTCGACCGGGACTTGAACCCGGGATCTTCTGCATACATGGCACACGCTCTATCCGACTGAGCCATCGAGAACACAGAGGACAGTGCGACTGCATGGACTTATCTCTGGCACGCTCCCCGTGTGACCAACATTTCCAACTTACTGTCCACACACTACATTTGTAGTGCCCTGCCCACTATACTCATTACTTACGGCAGTCAATCTACCGATTACTGCAAGAGTTTGAGCAATGTGAGTGCATCCGTACTGAAGAAGATCATTGGCCGGTAAGCCTTATCTATATGAAGATGATATCTGTTCTTTCGGACATGGCCGAAAGAACAGATACCATCTTCATATATGCCGGCCGAGGTGGCCGAGCGGTTCTAGGCGCTGCAGTCTGGAACCGCGCGACCGCTGCAGTCGCAGGTTCGAATCCTGCCTCTGGCATGGATGTGTGTATTGTCCTTAGGTTAGTTAGGTTTAAGTAGTTCTAAGTTCTAGGGGACTAATGACCTCAGCAGTTAAGTCCCATAGTGCTCAGAGCCATTTGAACCATCTTCATATATGCTCTACAGAGAGTCGACATGTTGCCTTGGCCTGCTCGATCGCCAGATCTGTCTCCAGTCGAGCACATATGGGACATCATTGGACGACAACTCCAGCGTCGCCCACAAAAAGCACTAACTGTCACTGTATTGACGAAACAAGAGCAAAGCCATGGAACTTCATCTCACAAACTGACATCCAGCACCTGTACAACACAGTGCATGCACGTTTGTATGTCTGCATTCAACATTCTGGCGGTTGGACGTCTGTTAATGTACCACCATTTCACATTTGCAATGTCCTACCTATATTTATATTACTTTGTGATCTTGCAACGTTAATCGCTGAAATATGTTACGTAGACAAATTCGTTCCCGAAATTTCACTACTCTACGAGGGTTGTTTTTTAAGTAAGGGCCGTTTTTATTTTTTAAAAAAGATACAATTAATTTTGTAAAAAAACTTTTATTTTCTGATTCTACACACTTTTACCTATTTTTCTACATAGTTGCCTTGTTCATTTAAGCACTTGTCATACCGTACATTTAAGTTTTTAATTCCCTCTTCAAAGAATTCGGCCGCCTGCTCCGACAGCCAAGAGTTCACGGCCGCTTTCACTTCATCGTCGTCATTGAAGCGCTGCCCACCAAGATGGTGTTTCAGGTACCGGAAAAGGTGAAAATCGCTAGGAGCAAGGTCGGGGCTGTACGGTGCATGGTCCAAAACTTCCCAGCCAAAAGAATCAATCAAATCCCGAGTCTTTTGAGAGGTGTGAGGCCTAGCGTTATCGTGCAGGAGCAAAACTCCTTTTGTCAGCATGCCGCGCTTTTTGTTTTGAATTGCTCTGCGGAGCTTCTTTAGAGTTGCACAGTAGGCATCTGGGTTGATTGTCGTTCCTCGTGGCATAAAGTCCACTAGCACAACACCGCGACGGTCCCAGAACACAGTTGCCATAATCTTTGACAGCGTCTGTTTGGCTTTGACCTTGACCGGTGAGGTTGTGTGTCGCCATTCCATCGATTGTCGCTTGCTTTCGGGAGTGATATGGGATACCCATGTTTCATCTACAGTGACAATTTGACTCAACATGTCATCCCCTTCTTCCTCGTAACGAATCAAAAAGTCCAATGAAGTGGCAAATCTCTTCCCTTTGTGGTCCTCTGTGAGGAATCTGGGTACCCACCGAGAACACAGTTTCATAAAGTTTAGGTTTTCAGACACAATTTTGTACAAAACCGATCTTGAAACTTGTGGAAATTCCAAAGAAAGAGTGGAAATTGTGAATCTTCTGTCCTCACGAATCTTTGTTTCGACTGCAACCACCAAATCATCAGTGATTACAGAGGGCCGGCCTGAGCGTTCTTCGTCATGGACGTTTTGACGGCCATTTTTAAACTCTCTAACCCATTGACGCACTTTACCTTCACTCATTGCATTCAAGCCATAAACTTCTGGTAACTGGCGATGAATTTCTGCGGCTGATAGGCTTCTCGCGGTCAAAAAACGTATCACTGACCGTATCTCACACGCGGCGGGCGATTCAATAATCGTAAACATTATAAAGTAGCACAGCGATGCAGACACGTCAGCTGCAGAGCTGCAACTTCCATCAGTGCAAACGGGAAGGATGCCGGCAAGGGGCGCCGTGGCCTGTTGCTGCATCCGCGCGAACATGGGGCTATACGCGCGAACGGCCCTTACTTAAAAAACAACTAATATTAACTATTTTTGGTGTTTCCATCAGTGTATTTATGACCCTGAAGAACTCATGTAAGTATATTACTTCCTCGACACAAATTGCAACTGTTTTACAAAAGGCCTTCCGCACAGTATAACTGATTCAACACCCGATTACACAACATAATACACCCGCTCATACACACTGTAATTACCTTCAACGTTAAGATTCATTATTCAGGTACATCCTTAATTCGACCCCTCCTTACAATCCGGTAGCATAACAATTGTATGTAATTAACTAAAAACGCCGGCCGAAGTGGCCGTGCGGTTCTAGGCGCTGCAGTCTGAAACCGTGAGACCGCTACGGTCGCAGGTTCGAATCCTGCCTCGGGCATGGATGTATGTGATGTCCTTAGGTTAGTTAGGTTTAACTAGTTCTAAGTTCTAGGGGACTAATGACCTCAGAAGTTGAGTCCCATAGTGCTCAGACCCATTTGAACCATTTAACTAAAAACGGCTTGAAACAATAATGATTGGTCCAAAAGATTCACGTTAGCATAAGGCGTAATTTTGTCGTTTAAAAACCGTTTTATGACGATTTGATAATAAAATTCGTATTAGTATACCGTTATCGGAAAGCTAATTTTTGCACAAGACTGAAAAGTTTGTATTTTAATTAAACTTATATACAGGGCGAACATAAACGAAACCAATAAACTGCACGGAAGGATTCCAACTGGAAATCGAGGAAAAAAGGTCCTATGAACACATACTGTAAGTAGCAGAACGGTCCGGTATTCATGTCTGGAACAAGCCGAGATGGTGTTTGTGAACGGCCAAGCAGATGGAAACGGTTGAGAGGCTGAACCCGGTTCTCCAATCTGGTTTACGCACAGTCCTTCACCTCTTTCATTTCGTCTCTCTGAAGGGACCCATGATCACACAAACGCCCAAAAAGTGCTTAAAATATTGTGTGATGTGGTTGGTGCCTGTGAGGATACTTGTTTTGGTATAGCCCTGCTGCCTATCGACCGTTTCCGTCTACTTGGCCGTACAACACCATTTCGGATTGTTCCCAACACGAATATCTGAATAACGAGAATGTTCCGGAATTCATGTCATACTGTAATAAAATATTGTGATAAGACAGTAATTTGTTTACTTCAGTGAGTACAACGTTTTAGGTTAACTTCCAAGAAATTCCATTTCGGAGAATTACACCATTAGAAAACCATTCTTCACAAAACTTTGAGAAGGACGTGAGTCACGCAGTTGATTTAAATTGATATTAGAACATTAGTAACAACAAATTCTCTCAGTTTCCACAACATAAAAATTTTCACAATATAAAATTAAAGTGTGCGTACGTCATTATCAATACTCAACTTATAGCTCCGATTAGGAACACGACTATGCGAGCGTGTTGACAAGGGGAATGTTATTTCTTCGCCATTTCCGCCTACGTTCCAGACGCCGCTCTTTGTGTAATTTATTTCATACAAGGGGAATACCTCAGACACGGCCATCCGATTCAGCTCCTATTTGGCAAATCACTTGTGTACAACCTAAAATGAAAGACTAAGAGATTTTGGCTCAATACCATCGCCCGCCTCCATGTTTGAGAGAACCATCCATGAAGTTCATGACGCGAAAACCACTCAAAATTAACGGAATCGATAGATAACTGAGCTACTGAGCATTTTTCATAATCATATATGGAGTACGTAAACACATATTTTACCAGAAATCGAGGGAAGAAACATTTACGGTAGTCTCATATGTACCCATAAACAACGTAGTTCAATGAAAACGCATCTGGCATAGCGAGCAAGGCATCTGGCTGGGGAGCAGAGAACTTACGTTCAATTAACAAATGGATTCTGCAGGACTTTTTTTCATTTGTATTATTTTTCGTATCGAAATATATAGGAATAGGAGGGTTCATACGGTACTTAAATTAATAGGGATAATAGCAATGTAGGGAAATAAGTTTCTCCTATTTCTACCAATCTCAACACCGAAGAAAATTAAAATGAAAAAAAAAAATTCACAGAAAACATTTGAGAATCCAACATGCGTTCTCTGCTCCCCATCCAAGTGGTCAGTGCTTTCTTTGAACAGCGTTTACCTTATGAGTATATTAGCAGCAGCCCCAAAAGTTTCTTCTCTTGATTCCTAGGAAAATGTCGATTGCATGGCACCAACTTCAAAAGTGGTTCTCACTAAAACGGGGAAAGGGGGGAGGGGGGGGGGAAGTATTGAGTCAAAATGTCTTAAGAATCTTTCATTATAGGTTGTAGGTACATAAGAGACCCGCCTATTGCTAACCGAATCATCTGCCGTGTCTGAGGCCTTCCCCTTTTTTATTTGGAAGCGGTACTTTCCCTTTCTCTTTTGACTTCAACTACCTGTTATTTACGAGTTCTTCGTGTGGACCCTCGAACCGTGTCGGATTTGTTGTCCGAGGAAAAATGAAGAGATGCCTTTACATACACGAAATGTTTTCGCAGACGATCAGATGCGAATCTATTCCAAGTGGAAATTAGAAAACCGGTAATTTTCCATAATTCTTTGCCGTTTTCGAGACCCTCGGCTTCATGCTAATTCATCCTCACCTGAGAAATTTAGAAGTCTACATATGCAAAAACACACTACCGGGAAAAAAATATACACCCTATTAGAGGTTAGCAATTCACTGAAGATTTATTGTTGTAACAGTGCTTATGGAGTACATGAAACGATTACATTTAAAGATCAACAGCAAAGGCGGTTCTGAGGTACCAGGTATCGACCCATGCTGAAACACCCTTATTAGTATGTGGTATCCCCTCAATGCGCGGCAATGACGACGCCGACTCTGGCATCCAGCCGTCGTACACATGGTGAATACGCCTGATAGACCTTTTCACGTAGGTGTGTGAGATTTGTTGGAGGACGAGTCGCTTCTCGTCCCATTGTATCCCTGCGATACAAGTCTGGAGATTGTGCTGGCCAGAGAAGTTTCTGACGTCTTGCAGAGCACATTGAGTATCACTCGCAGTGTACAGGCGAGCATTGTCGTGTTGGAACAGCACATCACCTTCCTGTCACAAGGACGGCAAACGAACGGGTCTAATAATATTCTGTACGTACCGAGCCCATCAAGATTACCAAAGGTGAACGAGGGTTGTACTTATCGTACCCTAGACCATAAGCCATAGGGTGGGCCAGTGTGCCCCAGACGAATACGAGACAGCGCTCACTAGGTGTACGTCGTCTAAGCAAACAGTCATCACTTGCTTGCAGGCAGAACCTGCTTTCATAGCTGAAGACCAAGGCGCGCCGTTCCATCTTCCAAGTGATCCTCTGACGGCACCAGTTGAGCCACGCACGCCGATGCTGTGGCGTAAGACGGAGACAGGCCAGAGGTGTATGTGCCTGTAGTCCCACTGCTAATAACAAGTTTGCAACAGTTCATGATGACACGTCTGGGCTCATAAGCCCTCTTATCCGTGCTGTGGTAGCTGTACGATCTGTCACTGCTGCCCTTACTATACGACGATCCTGGTGGCGTCTGTATTGTGTATACGTCTAGAGCCTCATCTATATGTGTGAGAATGTTCACGTGACCACTTACGCCAGCATCGTTGCACAGCTGACGGAGCACGTCCAACGTGCGTGCAAATTCTTTGAAAGGACCATCCCCCCACTCGAAAGGCCACAATTTGACACCTCTCAAACTCGCTCAGTTAGCTGTACGAAGCATGAGTGCGTCTTTGTACCATGGTTGCCTGCTTGCTTCATACTTTTGCACCACACTGAGCCCTCTGGCTATGAGCATGCCCTATTGTAGGGTAGGCACAAATGGCTCTCTGGGATTCCTGAGCTGGGGACTGGTAAACACCGCCAGCCCACTGCCATCATAAACTCTGGGCATGCTTCAGCGACCACAGTATGGTGCGGCGGTTAAAAGTTGTGTATCACAGGGAATGTGGACCTTGGCTTGACTGCTCGGATCGTGAGGATGGTAAGAACCTCTATTTAAAAAAAATCTCAATCCTAAGGTGTACTGCGCGCCGATGAGATGCATGGCTGTTCAAGTGGAACAGTCATTAGCAGGCAACTTCTGGGGAACCTGTTGCGCCTTAGTTGTGTAAGGCTTACGCAGGCAAGCGACGCTCAGGGCAGACTGGTTTTTTTCCCTAGCTGCTCGTGGGACCGCTATGGCATCCACGATTTCTCATGCAGTTACTCCCGACGGTTTAGGTGGTCCGTTTGGTAGTACTCCATCCATCCTTCAAAGCGAGCGTGAAAGGATAGCCCTCCTGAACAATGTTCCTCTAAATTTTAGGCACTGTATCACAACAGAACGCGCCTAGTGTCTCAAAATGAGTTTCTTGTGGTTAGAAGGTAGTACGTTTGAGAAGGTAACGCCCTCCTGTGTCCAGGAAGGCTTTGATGTTGTGGCTGGAACCTACAAATATGCTAAACAGTTGCATAATGTCACACTGCTGGTCGAAACAGCGATATCACAGCAAGTTAACAACCTTTTGAAGTCAAAATTTTTGAGTGACTATCGTATTGCAGTTGAACAGCTCTGTACCCTTAACTACAGTCAAGGAGTGGTCACATGTAGTGATGTCATGCATATGGACACATCAGAGCTACAGGAGGAATGGGCTGACGAAGGGGTGATTGAGGTGAAACAAGTAGTGTGTCATCTAGAGGGAAAACTGAAAAGCCGGCCGCAGTGGCCGAGCGGTTCTAGGCTTCAGCCCGGAACCGCGCTGCTGCTACGGTCGCAGGTTCGAATCCTGCCTCGGGCATGGATGTGTGTGATGTCCTTAGGTTAGTTAGGTTTAAGTAGTTCTAAGTCTAGGGGACTGATGACCTTAGATGATAAGTCCCATAGTGCTTAGAGCCATTTGAACTACTTTTTTAACTGAAAAAATCAGACTCTTGCACTGACGTTTGATTCACCAGCTTTGCCACATTATATTAAAGCTGGATTTTTAAGACAAAGTCAGACCATACTTCCCCAATCCTATGAGGTGTTTCAAGTGCCACAAATTCAGGCCCATCTCACTCTTGGGTGTAAGTGTGGTACTTATGGAACTACATGTACCTTTCCTGACCTTTGTGTCAACTGTTCAGGTCCACATCAAGCTTGGAAAGGAGAGTGTATGGCGTATAAGGAAGAAAAGAAAATCCTGGAGTTATAGATGGCGAAGTGTGTATCTTATGCTCAACCAAAGATGTACAAATCCCTTCAACCTCAACGTTCTCCACTTCGTTTACTGCAGTACTCGCGACTGAGTGTTTCCACCCAGACGTCACCAACAAATACTCTTGGCAGTTCACGGTGGCAGCGACAGTTCAGATGGAACTACTGCTGTCTCCATGCAAACTCCAATGGTGACCATTGCTCCTGCTCCTACTGATGCAAACGCTGTACACTGAGTTGGCACAGCCTAACACGATATCATGGAACCTGAAGGAGAAGATAAAGTGTACTGTCAAGAAGGCGAAATCGAGGCAGGTGGCTTGACAGGTCCAGGAACAGCCAGAGGATGATGAATCGGCCATGCACTCAGAACTCTGTTTCGATTGAATGCACTTATTTCTCCTCCTTCTGCAGTGGGATCTCCTACAAGCAGAGGGGCAAGTGGAAAACATAAACCTCCCAGATAAATGGCTCCTGTGCTTCAACAGAACATGAATGGGTACAGAACACATATGGAGGAGCTAAAACTGTAGGCACAGGAGCGACCTCTATGTCTGTGTCTACAGGAAGCGCGTAGTGATGCCCCTATGATCACAAGACGCAGTCCTCATTGGAAAGGTGACCTCAGTGGAGACAGGGCTAAGGGTGGAGTGGCTATCTTTATGAATGACATCTGCCACTCCGGTTTTGTCTCTCTCAGAGCAGCTCTTTAGAGAGTTGCTGTCATGGAGCACATTCCATTTGCTTCTACCATCTGTAGTGTGTGTCTGCCGCTCAACGAAAGTTTGATAGAGCGAATCTTTCTGACCTGATTTCACAACTCCTTCCACCCTTGCTTCTTGTAGGAGATTTTAATGCACAAAATGTACTTTGCGGATCTCCATCAAGGTACCCCAGGTTTCAGGTTGTCGGAATCCTTATTTTGCAGAGAGGTTATGCCTTCTTAACGCTGGTGGTAGCACACATTGTAGCACTGCGTCATTCTCAGCCATTGACCTTTCTTTCTGTTCTCCTGCTCTTGTCGATGCTGCACTCTAGGAAGTGGTAACTGACTTACATTCCAGTGACCACTTCCCTATCGGGATCCAGCTTTCAGATAGAGCTGTCCCTGAAAGGAAACCGCTACATTGGAGACATAGCAGAACAAGCTAGACACAGGACATTCAATTAGCTGTTTTTTAACATCGAGATAGTTCAGAGGACTGGGTGGACCATTTTACTAATGTGATCCACCATGTCGCTGATGCGTCTATACCCAAGTCTTCAGACAAACCTTGGAGGTAACATGTCCCCAACGATGAGCGTCGCCCCGCCATCAGGAAGAGATGCAAGGCCTTGCGACGGTTTAAATGTCAACCTTCGGTTATGAACCTCGCAGACTTCCGAATCGCAAGGGCAAAGGCACGACGGACAGTCAGGGAGAACAAGAAGAGGTCTTGGCAAGTGGTGTTTCTGGACTCGATCAATCGTTCCACTAGCTCTTCGAAGGCATGGAAAGCCACACGGAGGATACCTGTTAAATGTGCCAGATGGCCTGACACTGCTGTACTGCGGAAAGGGTGTCTACAGTCTACACCTGTGGTCATGGTGAATGCCGTGGAGGATTACTTTGGTTCGATCCCTGCCACTGCAAACCAAGATCCTGCTTTGCGCCACCTTCGGACATTGATGGGGAGGGGTGGTCGGAATTTTAACTGTACCAACACCAAGAAATAGAAATGCTTGTTTTACATGTGGGAACTTGAGTGTGCCCTATCACTGGTCAAGGAGACTGCCCCAGGAAAGGATCAAATCATATACAACATGTTACAGTACCTTGACCTGGATGCAATTCTATGCGATCCTGAGGGCACTTTGTAAGATGCTGTGCCTTCCTGCCATCAAATTCCTCATCTGCAATGCCCTTTAGGCTATCGATCACAAGCATACAACACGAAAGTATCTTCAGCTGATTCATGACACCATTTCCCACTTACTGAGGCAGCGAAAAGATGCATCATTCAGCTTGGTAACAGGGCACGTGGGCCTTCAGAGTAATCTGATGCAGCAGCTAAAGATGCCTGTTTAGGACTTGCAGTTTCTGTATGTGCTATCTCTGTCCATGCAGTTATCTCGCTAATGAGACAAAAAGTCATGCATCTGCGGTAGGAGGAGTAGTCACGATTGAAGAACAACAAACTGAGGCCCATGGAAGCCACAACACGACATTGCCGTTCCTTCTTCCTGCCACTGTTGTAGGAGCAAGTGCTCTTAACGCACCTCCAGACATGGCATTGTCGTCTGACACATGGAGTTCTCCTTCTGCAGAAAGACCCAGCGGTTTGCAGTGCTTGTGGTGCACAGGTTTCTGTAGGCCACTGTTTAACTGAATGTGTTTTATACGAAACCATGAGGGCCGCAACCCACATACCAGTTGACCGGCCCTTTACTTTAGGTGATGGTGAATCGAATGTGGTTCGTGTTTTAAAATTCTGTTTGACGTCCGACTTCTCAGTAGTGTCTTAGGCAGAAGGTTTTAATGTGTCTTAGAGTGGTCGTTTCATCGTTTATTTTTGAACTGAGCATGTAGGCACAGTTTCTTGTTCCACTATTTTAGATGTTGCGTGGTTATAGTTAATGTCTTTTACGCACACACTGCCCTGAGGCATCCGTCTTTTGCTGTTTTTGTGACAGTGTGAGTTGGAGAGTCCCAGGAAGGCTGTGTATTCCATTTTTGCACGATTCTCTTTTAGTTGAGTGCAGGCGCTGATGACCTCGCTGTTGAGCGAGCTGTACATACACCACCATCAGCACCATCACTGGCTCTCTGATAGCTGTGCCACAACGCTATCTGTTGGCAGACGCTGTTGAAACCATTATCAGTACATCTACTAACCACCAGGTGGCATATACCGTTATTGGATTAAAATCGACGTCGTCTTTCCATGTTGACTAATTTTTTTTTTTTTTTTCGGCAGCGTATAAACGCTCTTACTAAAATGTTTGTAGGGCAGTTCACGATCTGCTCGACAGCCCTTCCCCTGTACCCCAAACCCCTTGGATCCACACCTGGGTTTCAGTGTCGTAACAATCGCTGAAAACTTGCAAAAACAAGCCATTTAACATTTTTGCAAGAAACTGTTGAGGGTGCCCTCGGCCATCAGTGCGATGATCTTCGATTATATATTCCTGGGTAGCTAACAATTTCTCACGTAGTGCTGCTGTGGTAATCTTTGGATTGTTTCTGGCATGAAGTACACTCTTTAACACCTAATCACTTCAGTTGTGTGGCTGGAAATTGTTGTACGTTTCATTCCATGTTGTCCAGTTGTATTCTGTGTGTGTGCAGACGCGGTGCCGTCGCGGCTGATCGTCGCCATCCAGTGCTTCGCGGCGAGCTGGTGCAGCTACATGCTGCGCATCAACCTCAGCCTGGTGCTGCTCGCCATGGTCTATCCCTCCAGAACCGAGGAGGCCGAGGAGGTCTTAGCGCCTCTCTCTGAAGACAATGTGACCACATCTTACCTGGAACCCCCTCTGCCAGACGTAAGTAGGCCAGTGGGGTGAAGTACAGTCTTCATCCATGGTGCTGTGTAATTTTGACAAACCAGTTGATAGTTGATAGGTAAAAATAGGAGGTGAAGAGTTTTTCTTTGCATAGCTCATACTCCTGGTTGTTGCGTTTAGCAATTAGTATGCCCCTGTTCAGCAAAGACTGTGCCAACAGCCTCAAGTAGGCAGTTGCTCACCCACTCAGACCTGTGACACATGTCCACATACACTCAGCTTCACTCCCCAAGCTACTTCTGTGCCTATTACACATATTTCTTTTAACGTTAGTGGCCCCCTCCGACACGTTTTCAGGTGTTCATCAAAGCAACAATGTACCTAAGCACCCCAGTGAATATGGCTATTGTAGTTTGTTAAGATGGGAGTGAGATATTCATCATGAAAATGCAAAACAATCGGCAACAAGTGTTCACCAAGAACGCTGAAATAATCGTAGTGCTTCAGGTTTGTAGTAACCTGAATGTGTGGTCCAATGTCATGGTACGAAAAACACCCATTAAACATCAGAGAACTCCCTCCAGCTTGCACTACAGTCTCAATACACTGCGACTTAAACACAGTGTAAGACTATTGTCTGTACTACGCTTACAGACAGTTGTCTTCTCTTTGCTTAGCATGCGCTAGCTGGTGAGTCTGACAGTCTGGAACTTTCGTTACACTATGCATCTTATTTCTGGTGTCGAAAGCACTGTACAATTGCTCAGGTATTGTTTCGATGCGTAAGTGTGGGAACACAAAGAAAACTGGTATTCTGCGTGCCCAATAGTCGTACCGTACAACACTAGGGTGACAAAAGCTATGGGAAAGCTCCTAATACCGCGTCGGACCTCCTTTTCCGATTTAGTGCAGTAACACGACTTGGCATGGACTCAACAAGTAGTTGGAAGACCCCTGCAAACATTTTGAGCCATTCTAGTTCTATAACCGTCCATAATTGCGAAAGTGTTGCCAGTGCAGGATTTTGTTCATGAAGTAACCTCCCGATTATGTCCAATAAATGTTCGATGAGTCGCCAGATCATTCGCTTGAACTGTTCAGAATATTCTTCCAACCAATCACGAAAAATTGTGGCCCAGTGACACGACGCATTGTCATCCATAAAATTTCCTTCGTTGTTTGGGAACATGAACTCCACGAATAGTCTCCAGGTAGCCGAACATAACCATTTCCAGTCAACGATCAGTTCAGTTGGACCAGAGGATCCAGTCCGTTCCATGTAAACACAGCTCACACCATCATGGAGCCACCGCCAGCTTGCACAGATCCTTGTTGACAATACACAAAGGAATTACTGACCTTAGCTGCAAGTGGGTACTGATTGAAATCAATAGAGAAAGTGAAAAATTTGTACCAGACCACGATTCGAACCTGCGTCTCCTGCTTACTCGGTAGATGCTCTGATCCCTGAGCCATCTGGACAAACTGGTCGTTGCAACTGCATTGACTACCCTAGCACACCTCCCGTGAGACTCAAATTCTCAGCTTGTCCACACACTACAAATGAGGTGCCCCTTGCCCATTCTCCTCATTACTCGCGACGTTTCGCCTAGTCCCGTTAGAGTTTGATGCATCTGTACTAAAGAGATCATTGACCGTTTAATAGTGGCAACATTTATTTACAGCTCGTACAAAACAGATACGTGTTTCAAAGTTTTACTGACCTTCAAAGTAGGCACCAGTATTGTGTGTAACCCGTTGCCAGCGATGTGGAAGTCGTAGGATACTCTTAGCCGTGGCAGTTATGTTGACAGTTCGAGCGGTGCGGTCTATGGCCCGACGAATTTTTAGCAGTTCTGAAGCGAACACCGTGTAGTATTTCCTTCAGTTTAGAAATCGCGTTGAACTTACGAGGGCTTAAGTCAGGGGAGTGCAGTAGGTGGTATAGCGCTTAGCAGCCCCATTAGTCAAACAAATCAGTAACAGCTTGCACTTAGCACACTGGACTCGCATTGAGGAAGACAACGGTTCAATCCCGCGTCTGGCCATCCTGAGTTAGGTTTTCCGTGATTTCCCTAAATCCCTCCAGGCAAATTCCGGGATGGTTCCTTTGAAAGGGCACGGCCGACTTCCTTCCGCATCCTTATCCTTCCCTAATCTAAATCAAATGGCTCTGAGCACTATGGGACCTAACTGCTGTGGTCATGAGTCCCCTAGAACTTAGAACTACTTAAACCTAACTAACCTAAGGACATCACACACATCCATGCCCGAGGCAGGATTCGAACCTGCGACCGTAGCGGTCGCGCGGTTCCAGACTGAAGAGCCTAGAACCGCTCGGCCACACCGGCTGGCTTCCCTATTCTGATGAGACGGATGACCTCACTGTTTCGTCTCTTCCCCCAAACAACCAAGCAACCCAACAGCTTCCACTGTACGTGCTTGAGCACTGTCCTGCAAAATGATGGTCAGGTCCTGCAGAAAGTGTCATCACTTATGTCTCTAAGCTGCTCGAAGTTTGTGTTCCAAAAATGATTAGCATAGAGACAGAAGTGATTACACTTTCTGCACGGCATGACCATCATTTTGCAGGACAATGCTCAAGAAAGTACAGTGCAAGCTGTTACTGATTTGTTTGACTGACGGGGCTGCTAAGCGCTATACCACCTACTGCACTCCCCTGACTGAAGCCCTCGTAAGTTCAACTCGATTTCTAAACTGAAGGAAACACTTCACGGCATTCGCTTCAGAACTGCTACAAATTCGTCGGGCAATAGACCGCGCCGCACGAACTGTCAACAGAATTGGCACTGCTAAGTGTATCCTACGACTTCCACATCGCTGGCAACGAGTTATACACAATTCTTTAAAAATGGTTGAAATGGCTCTAGGCACTATGGGATTTAACATGTGAGGTCATCAGTCCCCTAGACGTAGAACTACTTAAACCTAAATAACCTGAGGACATCACACACATCCATGCCTGAGGCAGGATTCGAACCTGCGAACGTAGCAGCAGCGCGGTTCCAGACTGAAGCGCTAGAAGCGCTCGGCCACAACGGCCGGCTTACACAATGCTGGTGACTACTTTGAAGATCAGTAAAACTTTGAAGCACGTATCTATTTTGTACTAGCTGTAAATAAATAGTTGTCAATGTTGCAATATACGCTCCTGGAAATTGAAATAAGAACACCGTGAATTCATTGTCCCAGGAAGGGGAAACTTTATTGACACATTCCTGGGGTCAGATACATCACATGATCACACTGACAGAACCACAGGCACATAGACACAGGCAACAGAGCATGCACAATGTCGGCACTAGTACAGTGTATATCCACCTTTCGCAGCAATGCAGGCTGCTATTCTCCCATGGAGACGATCGTAGAGATGCTGGATGTAGTCCTGTGGAACGGCTTGCCATGCCATTTCCACCTGGCGCCTCAGTTGGACCAGCGTTCGTGCTGGACGTGCAGACCGCGTGAGACGACGCTTCATCCAGTCCCAAACATGCTCAATGGGGGACAGATCCGGAGATCTTGCTGGCCAGGGTAGTTGACTTACACCTTCTAGAGCACGTTGGGTGGCACGGGATACATGCGGACGTGCATTGTCCTGTTGGAACAGCAAGTTCCCTTGCCGGTCTAGGAATGGTAGAACGATGGGTTCGATGACGGTTTGGATGTACCGTGCACTATTCAGTGTCCCCTCGACGATCACCAGTGGTGTACGGCCAGTGTAGGAGATCGCTCCCCACACCATGATGCCGGGTGTTGGCCCTGTGTGCCTCGGTCGTATGCAGTCCTGATTGTGGCGCTCACCTGCACGGCGCCAAACACGCATACGACCATCATTGGCACCAAGGCAGAAGCGACTCTCATCGCTGAAGACGACACGTCTCCATTCGTCCCTCCATTCACGCCTGTCGCGACACCACTGGAGGCGGGCTGCACGATGTTGGGGCGTGAGCGGAAGACGGCCTAACGGTGTGCGGGACCGTAGCCCAGCTTCATGGAGACGGTTGCGAATGGTCCTCGCCGATACCCCAGGAGCAACAGTGTCCCTAATTTGCTGGGAAGTGGCGGTGCGGTCCCCTACGGAACTGCGTAGGATCCTACGGTCTTGGCGTGCATCCGTGCGTCGCTGCGGTCCGGTCCCAGGTCGACGGGCACGTGCACCTTCCGCCGACCACTGGCGACAACATCGATGTACTGTGGAGACCTCACGCCCCACGTGTTGAGCAATTCGGCGGTACGTCCACCCGGCCTCCCGCATGCCCACTATACGCCCTCGCTCAAAGTCCGTCAACTGCACATACGGTTCACGTCCACGCTGTCGCGGCATGCTACCAGTGTTAAAGACTGCGATGGAGCTCCGTATGCCACGGCAAACTGGCTGACACTGACGGCGGCGGTGCACAAATGCTGCGCAGCTAGCGCCATTCGACGGCCAACACCGCGGTTCCTGGTGTGTCCGCTGTGCCGTGCGTGTGATCATTGCTTGTACAGCCCTCTCGCAGTGTCCGGAGTAAGTATGGTGGGTCTGACACACCGGTGTCAATGTGTTCTTTTTTCCATTTCCAGGAGTGTATATATACCTAGTAAGCAGGAGACATGGGTTCGAATCTCAGTTCGGCAAAAATTTTCTGCTTTCTCCATTGACTTCACTCAATGCTCACTAGAAGCCAAGGAATGTAATTCCTTTCTGCGTTAATTCATAATGTCTGCTGGTTCAAAAATGGTGTCTGTTCTGTCATACATGTCTGAAAGAACAGACACCACGTAGAACCTTGTTGACAACTTGGGTCCATGGCTTTATGGAGTCTGCGCCGCACTCCTATCCTTCCATCAGCTCTTACCAAATGAAATTGGACCACTGTTTTCCAGTCGTCAGGGTCCAACTGATATGGTCACAATCGCAGGAGAGGCGCTGTTAGCAAAGGCACTCGCGTCAGTCGTCTGCTGCCACAGCCCAGCAGCGCAAAATGTCGCCGCACTGCCCTAACTGATTCTTTCGTCGTACATCCCACATAGATTTTTGTGGTTGTTTGTTAGCACTGACAACTCTACGCAAACGCCGGTACTCTCGATCTTTAAGTGAAGGCTGTCGGCCACTGTGTTGTCCGTGGTGAGAGGTAATGCTATTCTCGGCCCACACTTGATACTGTGGATAAAGGAATATTGAATTCCCGAACGATTGTCAAAATGCTATGTCCCATGCGTCTAGTTCAGTGCTTTCTAAGACCATTACCCTTGAGTGCAATCATGTATTACATAGTCAGCCCCCCAACCCTTCCCCTCCCCCCCCCTCACACACACACAAACATGCACACACCACTACCACCACCACCACCACCATCTACATAAGCACCCGACTAAACTTTCTCTGAACACTCATTTTTAACATGACAAAACATAAATGATACAGTATTTATTTTGTGTGGTCAGTGCCACAGTTGGTAACGCTTATCTCTAAAAACAATTAGGTAATTCTCAGTGCGTCGCGAGTGCTACCTACATCTCCTCCTCCGAAAAGAAAGCTGACATTAATCAGCGAGGATAGATGGTTGTTACAAAACATGATTCCTCTGGACCATTCCTCTCAGTATCGACACTTCCTTCACCCACACCCTAAACCAAACTAAAATGTTTGCTCTAATCGTAGGCCTAGTGTCTATAAAATACTTAATTGCTGGGCTCCCCACTTCTGAAAAGGGCGGAAATTCAAAGTCTTCAAGCTGCCAGTGTTTCGTGTCTGACTACTGGCACTAATAAAACGTAAGATAATAATAATAGTACAATGTAGTACCTACGGCTGTGTAGAAGCATTAGTGAAGCAGTTTCTGGTCTATTGCCGGAACTAACTACAGCTCTGAGAAGGCATTTTCATATGTGATGTATACGTCGCAACTTTACTGTCATAGTACAAAGTACGGCTGAATTTGGAGGACAGATAAGGAAGATGCTGTTTATACGTGTCGCTTCACAAGCTGTAACCTCTACGACAGTGTCACGTGTTACTGCTAGTATTTGAAAAAAAAAAGATGTAATTATTGGAAACTTATATAATCAGTATCACAGTGTCAAGAAATGCCACTAATAGTAACGAGCTCTTAAACAGAAACACAGCTGAAACCCTTTATCATTACCCCTCAGAAAATTACATTTTACACCTAAAGGAATTATTACCCGCAGGTTTGGAATCTCTGTCTACCTCCAGCTACAATTCCGGGTTCAAAATCTGTTAATTCCCGTCGTACGGCCATAATCACGTCGGAAACCTTCTTACATGAATTAGCTGAGTACAAATGATAGTTCCGCAAATACACAGCCCTTTTATGTGTATATGTGCATATTGCTACCCCATGACTGCCGTCACCTCATTGTATATGTACCTACAGCATTTATACCTAGTCAGTATGCAGCAGTGCCACTACGAGAAGAACATCGCACTCATTGTTACCGGTGCAGTCTTTCTCACACAATTTTAAGCAAAGTATTCCGTAAAAAAAAATTCGCAACTTGTAGCTTTATACGTCAACTTCATAGTGAAGAGTTTATCGTCACATTAATGGTCATATCTATTGAGATATTTCGCATTTACGTAACACACTGCACGAAATTCCAATAGTCTGCAATGATAAATAGTGGATGCTACGATTTTGTGTTTGGAGCATATTATATTATACATTGCTGCACATTAAATTTAGCTGCTGTATTGAATTGTTTTAACCTTGGGAGGCTATCTACACTACTGGCCATTAAAACTGCTACACCAAGAAGAAATGCAGATTATAAACGGGTATTCATTGGACAAATATATTATACTAGAACTGACATGTGATTACATTTTCACGCATTTGGGTGCATAGACCCTGAGAAGTCAGTACGCAGAACAATCACGTCTGGCCGTAATAACGGCCTTGATATGCCTGAGCACTGAGTCAAACAGAGCTTGGATGGTGTGTACAGATACTGCTGCCCATGCAGCTTCAACACGATACCACAGTTCATCAAGAGTAGTGACTGGCGTATTGTGACAAGCCAGTTGCTCGGCCACCATTCCCAGACATTTTCAATTGGTGAGAGATCTAGAGAATGTGCTGACCAGGGCAACAGTCGAACATTTTCTGTATCCAGAAAGGCCCGTACAGGACCTGCAACATGCGGTCGTGCATTATCCTGCTGAAATGTAGGGTTTCGAAGGGATCGAATGAAGGGTAGAGCCACGGGTCGTAACACATCTGAAATGTAACGTCCACTGTTCAAAGTGTCGTCAATGCGAACAAGAGGTGACCGAGACGTGTAACTAATAGCACCCCATACCATCACGCCGAGTGATACGCCAGTATGGCGATCACGAATACACGCTTCCAATGTGCGTTCACCGCGATGTCGCCAAACACGGATGCGACCATCACGATGCTGTAAACAGAACCTGGATTCATCTGAAAAAATGACGTTTTGCCATTCGTGCACCCAAGTTCGTCACTGAGTACACCATCGCAGGCGCTCGTGTCTGTGATGCAGCGTCAAGGGTAACCGCAGCCATGGTCTCCGAGCCGATAGTCCATGCTGCTGCAAACGTCGTCGAACTGTTCGTGCAGATGGTTGTTGTCTTGCAAACGTCCCCATCTGTTGACTCAGGGATCGAGACGTGGCTGTTTCGCTGATAAACCGTATTACTCTCCTGAACCCACCGATTCCACAGTCTGCTAACAGTCATTGGATCTCGACCAACGCGAGCAGCAATGTCGCGGATAAACCGCAATCGCGATAGCCTACAATCCGACCTTTGTCAAAGTTGGAAACGTGATGGTACGCATTCTCCTCCTTACGCGAGGCATCACAACAACGTTTCACCGGGCAACGCTGATCAACTGCTGTTTGTGTATGAGAAATCGGAGCCGGCCGGAGTGGCCGTGCGGTTCTAGGCGCTACAGTCTGGAGCCACGAGACCGCTACGGTCGCAGGTTCGAATCCTGTCTCGGGCATGGATGTATGTGATGTCCCTAGGTTAGTTAGGTTTAAGTAGTTCTAAGTTCTAGGGGACTGATGACCTCAGAAGTTGAGTCCCATAGTGTTCAGAGCCATTTGAACCATTTTGAAAAATCTGTTGGAAACGGTCCTCATGTCAGCACGTTGTAGGTGTCGCCACCGGCGCCAATCTTGTGTTAATGCTCTGAAAAACGAATCATTTGCATATCAGAGCATCTTCTTCCTGTCGGTTAAATTTCGCGTCTGTAGCACGTCTTCTTCATGGTGTAGCAATTTTAATGGCCAGTAGTGTATATTTACCTCTAATTCTGATAAAATGAATTTTATATAGTGGGTTCACTTGTGCTTGGCTGTGCTGATGATACAGCGGGAATGAAATATTCATAAAATCCATTGTATCCTGTAAATAGTTGGAAATATCGAGAAGGAAGAGGAGATTAGTGTTTTTAACGTCCCCGTCGACAACAAGGTCATTAGAGAGGGATCACAAGCTCGCATTCGGGAAGGTTGAAGAAGGAAAGCGGGCGTACCCTTACGAAGGAACAATCCTGGCATCAGCCTTAGGTGATTCAGGAAAATCACGGAAAACCTAAATCTGGCTGGCCGGACGCGGGTTTGAACCCTAGTCCTCCAGAATGCGAGTTCAGCGTGCTAACCAACGCTTGAGATATCGAAATAAGTTTTTGGTAAATGATAGCACGCAAAGACGACAATACTTTTCCACATTGTAACACGTGGAATTTTTCTGTTTTCCACGGCATAAGGTAACTACAGACACTATCAATGGAATAACGTAATCTTTTAAAGGTCAGCGATATTTTGTTAAATGATCATTAATGTGGCTTTGCAGCACCGATGAAGAAATTACACCTTTATTTTTATACCGAGAATGTACTTCTTCATTAGCAAATAGCCTCATTTATCCTCATTTTCTTAAAGTAGAAAACCACTGTTTCAGGATTCTGTCGCAATTGCAACTGCAGTAGTATGTTATTGAGGTGACATTTGCGTAAACGTTGCAGGTGGTCATACGTTTTAGCTCCTCAGTGAATCTTTCATAGATCAAAAGGTATTTAAGGTGATTAAATTCACGACTTCACTCTGAACGTGGATAGAAAAAGATGGTACGCTATTTGCTGTGAATTATTTTCATATTTGTCAGATCGCTGAAGTGTGAGAAGAAAAACCTTTTTTATAAAGGGTGCGGCAGAACCGACTAAGCAGTTTCTATCGATTACCGCAGGGGCTGTGGTGGGGGTAGGCAGTTGCATGTGGTCTGCCTTTGTTCAGTCGTTGACCCAATTTCAGTAGCCAACATGGTCTGGACCGATGCCCGTCGTGGTTTTGCCGTTTGCGCTTATTATGAAAACAACAGATCTGTGATCGCTACACAACGAGCTTTTCGGTGACAGTTCAACATTCCACGCTAGAGTGCCGTTCCTAATGCAAACAAAATTCGGTCCTGGGTTCCGCAGTTGGAGGAAACTGGTAGCACAATAACAATTGATACACATGGCCGACGCAGATCCATCAGAACGCCAGAACATGTGCAGCGGGTGAGAACAGCAGTTCAACAATCGCCGCAACGTTCTGCTCGACAACATGCCGTTGCGTTGGGGATTGCAGACCGCAGCTTGAGAAGGATTCTGCAATGTGTTTTGAAGTTCCATCCTTTCAAAATAATGACTGCACAAGAATTACGCCCAGCAGACTACGCCAACTGTCAAAAACTGTGTGAGCAAATGCTTACTCAGATCCCTCCAAATGCAGCTTTCTTCAGTAGTAACGAGGCACATTTTCGTCTTAGTGGGTGCGTGTGTAAGCAAAACTTTCGCTACTGGGCTGAAAATAATCCCCGAATTGTTCATGAAAGACCGCAACTTTCTCCTAAAGTGACAGTGTGGTGTGCCATATCACAACTTGGCGTGGTAGGCCCTTACTCTTTTGAGGAGGAAGGAGTGACCTTGACAGTGAATTCCACACCATATGTTTCAATGTTGCAAAATTTTCTGCAACGCAGAATGGACGAGACTGTTGAAGAACATGGACCGGTGGAGTTGTGGTTCCAACAGGATGAAGCTACTGCTCACACAGCTCGAATTTCACTGGATGTTTTGAGAGAAATGTTTCCGGTTGATGTGTGGAGGCCTGCGCAGTCACCAGATTTCAGCATTTGTGACTACTTTCTTTGGGGATATCTGAAGAAAAAGGTTTTCAAAAGCCGCCCTCACACCCTACCAGAGTTAAAAGTGCAGATTATTGAAGAAGTGAATGCCATACCCCGAGACATGTGTGCAAGAGCTGCTCGAAACTTCAGAGATCGTCTACAGCAATGTATTGATGCTAACGGCCGCTATGTGTAGGACATTATTTTCAAAACTAAATGAATGTAAAATGGTATATTCTATTAATGTAAAAAATTAAAAACATTTTTTTCTCTGTACATCCAGATTTACTTTTTATTGCTCCTTAAAACTGCTTAGTCGGCTCTGTCGCACCCTGTATTTCCTTTCCAGTCGTTCACTATTAAAAATACAGTGGGTTACGGGATTCTGTCAAAACAGCAACAGAACTGCTGATTTATGTTTATATGAATTGTTAACACTTTCTCCTCTGAAGAAGCATCATTAGTTATGAGTTGGAAAGTTTAATTTTCCTTCTTCTGCCGAACGCAGTGTAGTTCGCTCAAACCCACACAGCAGCTACCGCAACAAAATCGTGAAACATTTATTAAACAAGCAACTGGCGACCGGAGAGGTGAAAAGCTTCTGGAAAGCCTCATGGTGTTGGTTTGCAATAACATAAATAAAGAAACTTCGTGTTCATTTTCATACTACCAAATGCTGTTTTCACTCGTTTCGATATATCGAACCATTCTAGGAGATACAGTGCATGTTATGAACATTTCATTCCCGCTCCATCGTTATCACGTGCGAGCGCAAGTGTACCCACTACGTGAAATCAATTTTCTCAATACTGGAGGTACATACAAATCTCTTCTCAAGTTTAAAGGAAAATTCAATATGTTTGCCAAATCTCACATGCAGTACTGCATAATCCAATATGCACCACGTGCAGAATTATAGGGACCCCTATTTGCATGCAAACTTTTCTAATTTAATGTAATGTGTAATGCGAAATATCACAATAACTGTGACTGTTAACAAAATTATGGGCGCTTCACTTTGTAGCTTACATACAAAGCTATAAATAATGAAAAAAAAATCATTTTTTACCCAAAAGTTTCCGTGAAATCGTTTGCGAAAGACTGCAGACCGGATTCCCTGATTTTGTCAGCGCAGGAATTCGGTCATTTCAGGTTTATCAGCGAAACAGTATTGTTAAACTTCAGTCATCTGTGCATTGTCTGTTTGCATCACTTCGGTTTACGAATTTGAGCAACTATGCCTGGTACACAACACAATATACAGGGCAACGACCACAACCATTTCTTAGTCCACTCAAGTTCTGTCTAAATAAAACTAGTAATTATTGTGTAGCGCCTGAAAGCATCAATTTTTATTTTCTCGGGTGTTTCTGGTGTAAGTGAAATATTTGTTTTCGTCAGGCAGTAGCCCCTTCGCAGTTTTGTGATGACTACAGGGAAATAACGCGGAACTGTTTCATTGTTAGGAAAACATACATTATTCAAAAGTTATCACAAGAACAGTGCTACAGAAAATGTTATATATTTGATGTCAAGAAATGAAGACTCCCGACTGATGGAAGAAGTCTGTAATGTAACATCAAACACTGGCTTGACGCCGGCCGGAGTGGCCGAGCGGTTCTAGGCGCTACAGTTTGGAACCGCGCGACCGCTACGGTCGCAGGTTCGAATCTTGCCTTGGGCATGGATGTGTGTGATGTCCTTAGGTTAGTTAGGTTTAAGTAGTTCTAAGTCCTAGGGGACTGATGACCAAATAAGTTAAGTCCCATAGTGCTCAGAGCCATTTGAACCACTGGCTTGACTTTCTTTCCTCTGTTAGTCACTGGTCGAACAACTGCATCGACAACAATTTAGCTGTCAAATTGAACTGCAAGTTTTCAAAAAAATAATGATTTGAGATATTTTTGGTATGGTTTAAGTGCTTAAAATTCACGTGTGTGCGCTTTGGACTTCGCATTACGTGCGCTACGTCCTCTTGCCCGGCTACGTCGGTGTACAATGCAGAAGTATGGATGTGGAAGGCATAGTTAGGAACATTCATTGGTTGAATAAATGAAAAGCACTACATTGCTTATATTCCTGCAGAACATAAGCAGTTCAGTGCTGTTAATTTACTGTAATGTTGTTCTACTAAGAACCAACGGAAGAATAAAAAAGATGTTTCCAATGGCTCTGGGCACTATGGGACTTAACATCTGTGGTCATCAGTCCCCTAGAACTTAGAACTACTTAAACCTAACTAACCTAAGGACATCACACACATCCATGCCCGAGGCAGGATTCGAACCTGCGACCGTAGCGGTCACGCAGTTCCAGACTGAAGCGCCTAGAACCGCCCGGCCACACCGGCCGGCGCTGAAGAATCAGTTAACTTAATTCGTTGTTTGGGATCCAACAGAACAAGTTTATTGTGCCCCTAGTTGTTGTGCCATCAGTGTTGTATGGTGGTTAGCGTCGATGCTTGGTGTGCTGTTGGTTGCTGGTTCAAACCAGGTCCTGAAGAAATTATTTGTTTACTTCATAGTGACCATTGCTCGAAGGGTCTTGAAATATCTTATGTACAGTCCAAGTTTCGTCGAGTGCCACATCATGTGAAAATTACTTCCGTTCTTCAGTTTTACACGTCAGTGTGTTATGTTCGGCACCTGAGAAGGCCGATTAGGTCTTCGTGTCCCATCGACGACGACGTCATTATAGGCGGAGCACAAGCACAGATTGGGAGAAGGGTAGCGAAGGAAGTTTAACATGTCCTTTTTAGAGGAACCATCCCAACATTTGTCTTGATCAATTTAGGAAACCAGTGGGGAACCTAAATTTGGATTGCCAGAAGGGGATATGAGTTGTCATCCATGGTACTGTAGAGTACGTAAGATATGACAGTGTACATGGAGTAGTCACCGAGAAGGAATAGTCGCAGCTGCTTGATACCTCGGTGAAAGATGTATCCAAATCCAAACTACACTGGCGTCCAAAATTAAATCAACAAACGGAAATTTAGTAATGTCGCTTTTATTTCACTATAAAACGATATAAACAGGTGATGAACCATGGACCTTGCCGTTGGTGGGGAGGTTTGCGTGCCTCAGCGATACAGATAGCCGTGCTGTAGGTGCAACCACAATTGAGGGGCATCTGTTGAGAGGCCAGACAAACGTGTGGTTCCTAAAGAGGGGTAGCAGCCTTTTCAGTAGCTGCAGGGGCAACAGTCTCGATGACTGACTGATCTGGCCTTGAAACATTAATCAAAACGCCGTTGCTGTGCTGGTACTGCGAACGACTGAAAGCAAGGGGGAACTACAGCCGTAATTTTTCCCAAAGGCATGCAGCTTTACTGTATGGTTAAATGATGATGGCGTCCTCTTGGGAAAATATTCCGAAGGTAAAATATTCCCCCATTCGCATCTCTGGGCGGGGACTATTCAGGAGGACGTCGTTTGTTTATTTAATCGTGTCAGAAACACACACTATAGCTTACAAGTTATACAAAATGTTCCAAAACATGGTACTATAAGCATTAAAATTACAATTAAATGCTGCGTGACCAACTTCGCATGCTTCCTTGGTGGCATCGATGACATTCTGTAACGTGCATGACGTTGGGCATAGGCTGCAGACAAGAAGATGACTCATTGTCTGTTCTTCACATCATTCACATGCTGTGGAGTCGCACACAAATCCCCACTTTTCAAGTTGGTCTTCCTTCTTCCAACTCCAGAACGCAGCCTGTTGAGGGTCTTCTATACTGACCAGCTTTCTTTGTGACCTGATGGGAGGCTTTCGGTCGGGATCATCCACCGTGCAAGGTGGCTGGATCTGGAACGCCATGAGTTGACTCTGAAATTCGAAGATGTTTCAGCGAGGCTTTCAGTTGAATGGAGTAAGCATTTCCTTGACTTTATCCTTGGTACTGCTGGCTGATACCCGTGTAGTGCGTGGATCTTCAGATTCAATGCCTTAGACTTTTCCAGTCAGGATGCAC
The DNA here is from genome assembly GCF_023864345.2 of Schistocerca serialis cubense. Taxonomy (NCBI): domain Eukaryota; kingdom Metazoa; phylum Arthropoda; class Insecta; order Orthoptera; family Acrididae; genus Schistocerca; species Schistocerca serialis. The sequence continues at coordinate 472,571,639 of NC_064645.1, forward strand.
ATTCAAGACGGATATCTGGAGGTGGGATGCCCGTTAGACAAACTTTATCAAGTGGTGTAGATCTCAAACATCCAGTAATGAGTCTGCAGGTTTCATTCAAGGCGATATCCACTTGTTAAGCAGGACTAGATCTGCAACAGGCAGGGCAAGCATATTCTGCAGCTGAATAACAAAGAGCTACAGCAGAAGTTCTTAAGATGCGAGGATGTGTACCCCAGGCTGTATCCGGTAATTTCCGGAGGATGTTGTTCCTTGCAGATACCTTCCATTTGGTGTTCAAGCAATGTATTCTCTAGGTAGGTAATCGATCAAGAGGTACTCCAAGATATTTGGGGGTGAATCGCTGTTCTAATTGCTTACCTCCCCAGAACACTTGCAATTTCCTTGCTGCATGTCTGTTTCTAAGATGGAACGCACAAATCTGTGTTTTTGCTGGATTTAGCTTCAGCTGGTTGTCTTGGCAATAGCCACTTAGAATTTCTACAGCATGGGAGAGCTTCTCTTCAACATGTTCAAAACATGTTCCTTGAACTGCTAGAGCGACATCATCAGCATAAATAAATCTCTTTGTCCCTTGCGGGCAGGGCTGATCATTTTTGTAGATGTTAAAAAGTATAGCAGCTAGCACACTCCCTTGTGGAAGGCCGTTCTTTACATTCCTCCATCTGCTCCGCTGACCTTGAAATTCAACGAAAAAACCTTCTGTTCTGAAGAAAGCACTCAATCATTTGGGTGAGTTTGTAATCCTCGGTTATGTTAAGCACTTTATTTAGCAATATACGGTGGTTAACAGTATCGTAGGCTGATGTTAAGTCAATACAAGCTACACCAGTGACTTTGTTGTTTTCATAGCCGTCTTCTATATATTGTCTTAGGTGAAGTACTTGTTATCAGAAGAAACAAAACTGGCGTTCTACGGATCGGAGCGTGTAATGTCAGATACCTTAATCGGGCAGGTAGGTTAGAAAATTTAAAAAGGGAAATGGATAGGCTAAAATTAGATATAATGTAAATTATTGAAGCTCGGTGGCAGGAGGAACAAGACTTCTGGTCGGGTGAATACAGGGTTATAAATACTAAATCAAATAGGGATAATGCAGGAGTAGGTTTAATAATGAATAAAAGAATAGGATCGCGGATAAACTATTACGAACAGCATAGTGAACGCATTATTGTAGCCAAGATAGACACGAAGCCCACGCCTACCACAGTAGTAGAAGTGTATATGCCAACTAGCTCCGCAGATGGCGAAGAGATTGAAGAAATGCATGATGAGATAAAAGAAATTTTTCAGATAGTGAAAGGAGATGAAAATTTAATAGTCATGAGGGACTGGAATTCGATAGTAAGAAAAGGAAGAGAAGGGAAGGTAGTAGGTGAATATGGAATGAGGGTAACGAATGAAAGAGGAAGTCACCTGGTATAATTTTGCACAGAGCATAACTTAATCATAGCTAACACTTACTTTAAGAATCATGAAGACGTTTGAATACGTGGAAGAAGCCTGGCGACACTGGAAGGTTTCAGATAGATTATATAATGGTAAGACAGAGATTTAGGAACCAGGTTTTAAATTGTAGGTCATTTCCAGGGGTAGATGTGGACTCTGACCAAAATCTATTGGTTATGAACTGTAGAATAAAACTGAAGAAACTGTAAAAAGCTGGGAGTTTAAGGAGATGGGACCTAGATAAACTGAAAGAACCAGAGATCGTAGTGAGTTTCACAACGAGCATTAGGGAAAGATTGACAAGAACAGGGGAAAGAAATACAGTAGAAGAAGTATGGGTGTCTTTGAGAGATGAAATAGTGAATGCAGCAGAGGATCGAGTAGGTAAAAAGACGAGGACTAGTACAAATCCTTGGGTAACGGAAGAGATATTGAATTTAATTGAAAGGAGAAAATGCAAAAATGCAGTAAAAGAAGCAGGCAAAAAAAAATACAAAATTGTCAAAAATGAGATCGACAGGAAGTGCAAAATGGCTAAGAAGAGATGGCTAGAGGGTAAATGTAAGGATGTTGAGGCATATATCTTTAAGGGTAAGATAAACACAGCCTACAGGAAAATTAGAGAGACCTTTGGAGAAAAAAAACACTTGTGTGAATATCAAGAGTTCAAATGGAAACCCAGTTCTAAGCAAAAAAGGGAAAGCAGGAAGAAGGAGTACATAGAGGGTCTGTACAAGGGCGATGTGCTCGAGGACAATATTATGGAAATGGAAGAGGACGTAGGTGAAGATGAAATGGGAGACTTGATACTGCGTGAAGAATTTGACAGTGTACTGAAAGACCTAAATCGAAGCAAGGCCCCGGGAGTAGACAACATTCTATTAGAACTACTGATAGCCTTGGGAGAGTCAGCTCTGACAAAACCCTACCATCTGGTGAGCAAGTTGTATGAGACAGGCGAAATATCCTCAGACTTCAAGAAGAATATAATAATTTCAATCCCAAAGAAAGCAGGTGTTGACAGTTGTGAAAATTGCAGAACTATCAGTTTAATACGTCACGGCTGCCAAATACTGACACGAATTCTTTACAGACGAATGGAAAAGCTGGTAGAAGACGACCTCTGGGAGGATCAGTTTGGATTCCGTAGAAATGCTAGAACAGGTTAGGCAATACTGACCAAACGACTTATCTTAGAAGATAAATTAACGAAAGGCAAACCTACGTTACTGGCATGTATAAACGTAGAGAAAGCGTTTTGACAATGTTGACTGGAACACCCTCTTCTAAATTCTGAAGGTGGCAGGGGTCAAATACAGGGGGCAAAACGCTGTTTACAATTTGTACAGAAACCAGTCGGTAGTTATAAGAGTCAAGGGGCATGAAAGAGAAGCACTGATTGGGGAGGGAGTGAGACAAGTTTGTAGAATATCCACGATTGTATTCAATCTGTATATTGCGCAAACAGTTAAGGAAACAAAAGAAAAAATTTGGAGTACGAATTAAAATCCATGGAGAAGAAATAAAAACTGTGAAGTTTGCCGATGATATCGTACTTCTGTCAGTGACAGCAAAGGATCTGGAACAGCAGTTGAACGGAATGGACAGTGTCTTAAAAGGAGACAAAAGCGAAACGAGGATATTGGAATGTAGTCTAATTAAATCAAGTGATGCTGATGGAATTAGATTAGGAAATGAGACACTTAAAGTAGTAGATGTTGTTGTTGTTGTGGTCTTCAGTCCTGAGACTGGTTTGATGCAGCTCTCCATGCTACTCTATCCTGTGCAATATTCTTCATCTCCCAGTACATACTGCAGCCTACATCCTTCTGAATCTGCTTAGTGTATTCATCTCTTGGTCTCCCTGTACGATTTTTATCCTCCATGCTGCCCTCCAGTACCAAATTGGTGATCCCTTGATGCCTCAGAATATGTCCTACCAACCGATCCCTTCTTCTAGTCAAGTTGTGCCACAAACTCCTCTTCTCCCCATTTCTGTTCAATACCTCCTCATTAGTTATATGATCTACCCATCTAATCTTCAGCATTCTTCTGTAGCACCACATTTTGAAAGCTTCTATTCTCTTCTTGTCCAAACTATTTATCGACCATGTTTCACTTCCATACATGGCTACACTCCATACGAATACTTTCAGAAATAACTTCCTGACACTTAAATCTATACTCGATGTTAACAAATTTCTCTTCTTCAGAAACGCTTTCCTTGCTATTGCCAGTCTACATTTTATATCCTCTCTACTTCGACCATCATCAGTTATTTTGCTCCCCAAATAGCAAAACTCCTTTACTACTTTAAGTGTCTCATTTCCTAGTCTAATTCCCTCAACATCACCCGACTTAATTCGACTACATTCCATTATCCTCGTTTTGCTTTTGTTGATGTTCATCTTACACCCTCCTTTCAAGACACTGTCCATTCCGTTCAACTGCTCTTCCAAGTCCTTTGCTGTCTCTGACAGAATTACAATGTCATCGGCGAACCTCAAAGTTTTTATTTCTTCTCCATGAATTTTAATACCTACTCCGAATTTTTCTTTTGTTTCCTTCACTGCTTCCTCAGTATACAGATTGAATAACATCAGGAAGAGGCTGCAACCCTGTCTCACTCCCTTCCCAACCACTGCTTCCCTTTCGTGTCCCTCGACTCTTATAACTGCCATCGGGTTTCTGGACAAATTGTAAATAGCCTTTCGCTCCCTGTATTTTACCCCTGCCACCTTCAGAATTTGAAAAAGAGTATTCCAGTCAAGTAGTAGATGAGTTTTGCTATTTGAGGAGCAAAATAAATGATGGTGGTCGAAGGAGAGAGGATATAAAATGTAGACTTTCAATGACAAGAAAAGCGTTTCTGAAGAAGAGAAATTTGTTAACATCGAGTATAGATTTAAGTGTCAGGAAGTCTTTTCTAAAATTATTTGTATGGACTGTAGCCATGTATGGAAGTGAATCATGGACGATAAATAGTTTAGACAAGAAGAGAATAGAAGCTTCCGAAATGTGGTGCTAGAGAAGAATGCTGAAGATTAGATGGGTAGATCATGTAACTAATGAGGAGGTATTGAATAGGATTGGGGAGAAGATGAATTTGTGGCACAACTTGACTAGAAGAAGGAATCGGTTGCTAGGACATGTTCTGAGGCATCAAGGGATCACCAATTTATTACTGGAGGGCAGCGTGAAGGGTAAGAATCGTAGAGGGAGACCAAAAGATGAATACACTAAGCAGATTAAGAAGGATGTAAGGCACAGTAGTTACTTGGAGGTGAAGAAGCTTGCACAGGATAGAGTAGCATGGAGAGTTGCATCAAACCATTCTCTTGACGGAAGACCTCAAAACAACAGTAAAATAGAAACACTGTGAAGAATTCAGAACGTAAACAACTGCAACATGCGTAACGGTAGACAAAAATGGTCTTCGGGTTTTTTGCAAGTTAACGGATTTGCACACACATTCCGACAACTGGTTAATGTTTTCAGTATGTGGTGTGACCTTCTCTGGCAGCAATATAGGCCTGTCAACGTTCAGGTGTGCTGTCAATGATGTCATCAGTCTCATGATGAGGCATTAACACCCAGTCTTCCTGACAGCTGCTCGCAATCTTGGAGAATGGTTGGTGGATGCTGACATGATGCAAACCTTCTCCCTAGTGCCTCTCAGACATGCTCTAAGGGGTTCGAATAGGGAGAGCGGGCAGGCCACGCCGTGCATGCTATATCCTCCATTTCCAAGAAAACATCAACCACCTGTGCTCTATAAGGTCGAGCATTATCGTCCGTCAATACGAAGTCTGGGCCCACAGCACATCGCATCGCGGAAACGAGGTCATACAATTCCATGAACAGGGATTCCAGTGGTAAAGACAATCCCTGCCCATCAGGGTTCCTCATCGATATTGGTCTCTCCCCACAATGTTCGGGTCCCGAAATCGTGTTCCATGTTCGATTCAAATGCGAATTCATCGAGAATCATTCATTCTCCAGACTAAATCGGGACTCATCTGTGAAAAGAACATTGGCTCACTGGTCGACTGCCCAGGTGGCATGTTGATGGCTCCACTCTAGACGTTTCCTTTCTGTGAAGACGCGTCAGAGGTAGACATACAGCATGTCTCCGACAATAAAGGCCACTCTGCCGAAGCCTTCTGTACACCGTTTTGTTCGACAGAACACGTCGAGTGGATGCTCCGAGCTCACATACCAGTTACCATGCAGTACTAAGAGGGTACCGTCGTGCCCTCACTGCCAAATGACGGTCTTCTCTTCTGAATTCATACGTGGTATGTCCCGCCCTGGTCTTCAGGATACAATTTCGCTCTCTATAAGCCTTCGCCACATCCGAGAAACAACAGAACGATTCACACTAAGCCATCGGGCCACATCAGTTTGCGACTGTCCTGCTTCCAATCTTCTTACGGCCCTCCACTGCGGAGAGTCTGGCAGGCATTTTCTCTGTGACATACTGCACCGTCTGTGGCTGTGTGCACAGCGACTCAGCGACTGTGGATGTGAGTCTACTAGACAAATACTATCTCATTTCATAGGAGCCCTGACCTCGTCGTTGTCATGGTTATCGGTTGACCGGAATGCCATCTTCCGCGCAGAACAAGACCGTGCGGACATCTGGTTGACAGTTTGTGGGATTATATCGTGAATTAGACGCAGGAGGGGGAAATAATGGTTTGTTTCTTTAATTTTGGACACTACTGTAGTTGAATATGACGATACGAGGTGACTCCAGCAAGATAGTGAAGTCAGCATCTAACAAGACAGTTTATTAGAAATCAGAGGCCATCAGATTTCAGTGACCGCTGCAGCTGGACAAATATCACAAAGAGTTACGACAAGACCACGATCAAGAACTGGTCCCTCCAACGATTTGCGTATCACCGCTTTACAGGAACATATTAATAAAATAATTGAAAAGCCATGATAAATGTTAATCCACGTTTCAGATACGATGATGGCACCTTCAGAGTGCTGAAACCGGCCATCTAGTAAATTATATTGAAGCCATCGTGGCTTTTCAATTACTTTAAAAACAGAGTGATCGCCCAACGACACACCATGTGTTCACTGCGGAACATATTTAGTTTATCGTAAAATTTCCTCCAGTCAATTAGGCCTTCTGGTACAGCAACCGTATCTAGAATACTTGAATTAAAAACAATCTTGGTTGCAATTTATTCTTTTATTAACAACGCGTTTCGCTTTCGTCGGGCATCTTCAGATTATCTTATAATTTTCAGTTTACAATGTTTTAAAGACGATGAAACGGTTCCGTGCTAGACTACAGCAAGCATCGGATCAGATGAGCATGCAGAGACCTTAATAAAGTGATACCAGGAGGACAGAACGGTGCACTGATAGCTCCACGCTCACGAACAATTGTAAACTTTTAAACGTAACACACAGTGCTGGCGCCGTTTACCTTCACGGCAGGAGAGCCAAGCTGACACACGCTCGAGCAGTGGAATGAGACTTGCATACAATGCCTGTAGAGGAGTAATTTAAGGGTTCCTTTACGGGCGACTGTGTACTGATTAATTTTAACCGCTTCATTTCATCATAGTGAATCAACCATTTAGATATTTTTGTAAGCATTAAATAAGCTGATCGTCACATAACTACTTAAAGCGGCACTGTGTGCGTCGTCTGCAGACATTGTTTGCGAGCCTCATTCCATTGCTCGTCTGTGTGTTCCCTCTCGGCGCTCCTGCCGTGAAGTTACGGCGCCAGCAGTGGGTGTTATGTTTAAAAGTGTAAACTTGTTGGTGAGTGTGGTCCCATCATCCTACCATTCTGCCCCGCTGGTACCACTTTATTAAGGTCTCTGAAGGTTTATATGACTCGACGTCTGCTTCGATCTAGCAAAAAGCAGTTTCGTTGTTTTTAAAATGTTGTAAAACGAAAATTTTAAGAAAGTCTGAAGATGCACAACGAAGAAACACGTTGTTAATAAAACAATGAATTGCAGCCCAAACTGATTTTAATTTAAATATTCTACATACGGGTGCTGTACCAGAAGACCTGACTGAGTGGAGGAAATTTAACGATAAATTACAGATGTACCTCTAAAGGGGTGATACACAAATCGCTGGAGGGACCACTTCTTGATCTTGATTTTGACCTAACTCCTTGGGACATCACTACAGCTGCAGAGGTCATTGAAACCTGATAGTCTAATTCTTAATAAACTGCCTTGACAGATGCTGACTTCACTTTTTTGCTGGTGTCGCCTTGTGTCTTCATTTAACTAGTTTGGCTACGGATATATTTTTCGCCGGGGTATCAAGGAGCTGCCACTTTTCCTTCTTGGTGGCTATGCCATGTACACTGTCACATCTTGCATACACTGCCAGTCTAAATTCAGTGTCATGGACCACAGTTCATACCCTCTTCCGCCAATCGAGATTTAGGTTTTCCGTGGGCTTCCTAAATTGGCCAAGCCAAATGCTGGGGTGGTTGCAAGTAAGACTGTTTTTAATTCAGACGCTTAGTTTATTTGAAATCTTTCATGGCTGACAGGGAAAAACCCATACACTTGCTGAACTACATTTCCCATGTTTCAGTGACTTTGCCGTTTGGAAAGCATCCGTTCTTTTAACTGTTCCTTGCCATTGATGTTCTGACGAGCAGTGTCTCGTACTGCTGCTAGAGTGCCTGTCGACAACAGACGCTTAGATTACATTAGATTAGTTTTTCGTTCCATAGATCCGTGCTGAGGAGATCCTCGTGGATGTGGAACATGTCAATTTTTTTAAGCTGAAATAACAATACTAATAGTATGACTATATACAACACATCATTTGTTTCTATTAAAAAATTCGTCAATGGAGTAGAATGAGTTGGCCACTAGTAAGTCTTTCAGGCTCCTTTTAAACTGATCTTTATTTGTAACTAAATTTTTGTGTTTGCTGGTAAATTATTGAAGATGAGTGTTCTTGAGTAGTGGACCCCTTTTTGAACTAAAGTAAGTGCTTTTAAGTCCTTGTGCAGATCATTTTTGTACCTGGTATTGTTATGTATGAACTGAGCTGTTTGTTGGAAAAAGAGATATATTATTTAGGACAAATTTCATTAAGGAGTAAATATACTGAGAGGCAGTATTTAGTATACCCAGTTCTTTGAAGAGGTTTCTACAGGACGTCCGTGAATTTACTCCACAAATAATACGTATTACACGTTTTTGGACTCTGAAAACTTTTGTTTGACTTCAAGAGTTATCCCAAAATATTATACCATATTACATTATGGAATGAAAGTAGGCAAAGTAAGCAAGCTTTTTCATTTTTATGTCGCCTATGTCTGCTAGCACTCGAATTGCAAATACAGATTTGTTAGAGCTTTTCTGAAGTTCTGTGGTGTTCTCATCCCAACTGCATTTATTCTCAAGTTGTAATCCCAGGAATTTAAGACTGTCAACCTCTTCTATCTGCTGTTCTTCATATATTATGCATATGCTGGGTGGAAACCTCTTACAGGTTCTGAATTGCATATAGTGAGTCTTTTCGAAGTTTGATGTAAGTGAGTTGGCTTTAAACTATTTATTAATATCCACGAAAATATCATTAGCAGATGTAAGTCCTGTACCCTCGGCCGCCCCGTGTTGCAGTACGGGCCGCGCTACAACTGGTCGCAGTCGGTGCAGGGCCACCTGCTGTCGGCCTACTTCTACGGCTCGGTGGCGTCGCACATCCCTGGAGGGATGCTGGCCGAGGTGGTGGGCGCGCGGCTCGTGGTCGGCGTCACGACGCTGGTCGGCGCTGTGCTGACCCTCCTCTGCCCGCTCGCGGCCGACGCCGGCGTCGGATGGCTCATTGCCGCCCGCGTGCTCATCGGCATCTGCGGGGTGAGTGTCTGCCTCATCGTAACAACAGCACCGGGTACTGCGTGCAGCAGAGGCACAGTTGGGATACGATGAAAGCATCATAACGCACCCTAACCTCGGCGAAGATCAGTTTGGATTCCGCAGAAATGTTGGAACACGTGAGGCAATACTGACCCTACGACTTATCTTAGAAAATAGATTAAGGAAAGGCAAACCTACGTTTCTAGCATTTGTGGACTTAGAGAAAGCTTTTGACAATGTTGACTGGACTACTCTCTTTCAAATTTTAAAGGTGGCAGGGGTAAACTACAGGGAGCGAAAGGCTATTTACAATTTGTACAGAAACCAGATGGCAGTTAGAAGAGTCGAGGGACATGAAAGGGAAGCAGCGGTTGGGAAGGGAGTGAGACAGGGTTGTAGCCTGTCCCCGATGTTATTCAATCTGCATATTGAGCAAGCAGTAAAGGAAACAAAAGAAAAATTCGGAGTAGGTATTAAAGTCCATGGAGAAGAAATAAAAACTTTGAGGTTCGCCGATGACATTGTAATTCTGTCAGAGACAGCAAAGGACTTGGAAGAGCAGTTGAACGGAATGGACAGTGTCTTAAAAGGAGGATATAAAATGAACATCAACAAAAGCAAAACGAGGATAATGGAATGTAGTCGAATTAAGTCGGGTGATGCTGAGGGAATTAGATTAGGAAATGAGGCACTTAAAGTAGTAAAGGAGTTTTGCTATTTTGGGAGCAAAATAACTGATGATGGTTCAAGTAGAGAGCATATAAAATGTAGACTGGCGATAGCAAGGAAAGCGATTCTGAAGAAGATAAATTTGTTAACATCGAGTATAGATTTAAGTGTCAGGAAGTCGTTTCTGAAAGTATTTGTATGGAGTGTAGCCATGTATGCAAGTGAAACATGGACGATAAATAGTTTGAACAAGAAGAGAATAGAAGCTTTCGAAATGTGGTGCTACAGAAGAATGCTGAAGATTAGATGGGTAGATCACATAACTAATGAGGAGGTATTGAATAGAATTGGGGAGAAGAGGAGTTTGTGGCACAACTTGACTAGAAGAAGGGCCCGGTTGGTAGGACATGTTCTGAGGCATCAAGGGATCTCAAATTTGGTACTGGAGGGCAGCGTGGAGGGTAAAAATCGTAGAGGGAGACCAAGAGATCAATACACTAAGCAGATTCAGAAGGATGTATGTTGCACTAAGTACTGGGAGATGAAGAAGCTTGCACAGGATAGAGTAGCATGGAGAGCTGCATCAAACCAGTCTCAGGACTGAGGATAACAACAACAAACAATCATGAAGCGGCATCTGTGAGGCAGTGCTTGATCGGCTAATTGCTTGTTTTGCAGGACGCGACCAAACAGTGAGGTTATCGGTCCCATCGGATTAGGGTACGATGGAGAGGGAAGTCGGCCATGCCCTTTCAGAGGACATCCGGAATTTGCATGAAGCGACTTAGGTGATGCAATGATTAGTGGTCAAGGACATTCCTGAAATGGACTGGCCTGCCAAAAGTCCTAACCTAAACCCAGTGGAACGCCTCTGGGATTATTTAGAAAGTGATCTTCGCTAGAGAACCTAGTGTCTCATATCACTCCCTTCTCTTCTTTGGGTTCTTGAGGAAGAATTGGCTGTCATTCCCACACACACATTCAGACACCTCATTGAAAGTGTCCCCAGCAGCGTTCAAACCGTCATAAGGGCGAAGTGTGACACACGCCCCATTTTAATATCCAGTAATCGTTGCCCAGGTACTTTCGTTCAAATAGTATATACGCCATGAGTTACAAGAAATTCCTCCGCAGTGGGACTTCATTTCGACCATAAATTTATGATGCAACTGATTCATCTAATCTCGATCTCCCTGTCTGAAACATTAGCTAAGATGTAGTCTGCCATGAAACAAATATTGATAAATCTACATTTTCTGAATACTACTAACTAATTTTAACCACCAACAATCACACCTAGTGTCGTCAAGTTTCGACTTCTGTGAGACCTTGCTGACTTCACAGCAAGTAGCTTAGTCAATAGAACACACACACACATTTAGAACTAATCAGCATGATCCATTATTTCACTGTCCATTAAAAGGAAACAACCAATTGCGGCTCAATATTTTACTGACCATTATAACGAAACAGCCATCAGCGTGTACCCCAGTGTTGCCATCTTTACCCTACTTAGTTCAAGGCACAACGGACCCTCAAATTAAGTGTCACAATGTAATTACCGTATCTAAATTGTTACTATTATCTTTCTGTGAGGGTACAAAATGCGTGTTTAATTTAATTGAAATGGTAAGCAAACTAGCCAGTGATAGTTGACAATTCAAAGTAAATATGTATTCAGAATTTCAATAGCATTCTAACACCATAAGCTGACAGCATGTGTGTGTGTGTGTGTGTGTGTGTGTGTGTGTGTGTGTGTGTGTGTGTGTGTGCGTGAGTGTGTGTGTGTGTGTGTGTGTGTGTCTGTGTGTGTGAGAGAGAGAGAGAGAGAGAGAGAGAAGAGAGAGAGAGAGTGCGTGCGCCATAGACTGACAGTGGTTGTCATCCGCTGCAAGAGTGCCGTTAATGAGTAACTTTCAAATTAAGATAAACTTGTCGACGATTATAGTCCGACCATTGCACCCACACTTGGTGAAAAAGCGCCAACGGTCTTGCCGCAGTGGGAACACCCGTTTCCGTCAGATCACCGAAGTTCAGCGCTGACAATTCCTCGTCAACTCAGGATTTCTCGCATTAGCCGACCACTTCTTTTAGTCAGGTTGTGCCACAATTCCTATTTTCCCCATTCAGATTCAGTACTTTCTCATGAGTTAAGCAATCTACACATCTAATGTTCAGCATTCTTCTGTAGCACCACATTTCGAAAGTTGTTATTCTCTCTTAATTGCTTATGGTCTATGAATCACTTCCATACAAGTTACAGTACAGACAAATGCTTTCTTAGAAGACTTGCAAACATTTAAATATATATTCTATATTAACAAATTTCTCTTTTACAGAAACGCTTTGCTTGTCATGCCATTCTAATTTTATATCCTCTATACCTCGGCAATCGTCAGTTACATTACTGGCCAAATAGCAAAACTCGTCTACTACTTTTAGTGTCTCATTGCATAACCAAATTCCCATAGCATCATCTGATTTAACTCGACTTCATTCAATTATCCTAGTTTTGCTTTTGTTTATGTTCACCTTACATCCTCCTTTAAAGACACTGTCCATCCATTCAACTGTACTTCCAGATCCTTTCCTATCTCTGACAGAATTCATCTACATCTACGTGATTTCTTTGCTATTCACAATAAAGTGCCTGGCAGAGGGTTCAATGAACCACCTTCAATCTGTCTCTCTACCATTCCACTCTCAAATGACGCGCGGGAAAATGAACATTTAAATTTTTCTGTGCGCACCCTGATTTCTCTTATTTTATCGTGATGATCATTTCTCCCTATGTAGGTAGGTGCCAACAGAATGTTTTCGCAATCGGGGGAGAAAACTGATGATTGAATTTCATGAGAAGATCCCGTCGCAACGAAAAACTGAAATTTCATGAGAAGATCCCGTCGCAAAGAAAAACGCCTTCGTTTTAATGACTGCCACTCCAATCCATGTATCATGTCTGTGGCACTATCTCCCCTATTTCGCGATCATACAAAACGAGCCGCCCTTCTCTGAACTATTCCAATGTCATCCGTCAGTCTCACCTCATGCGGATCCCACACCAATCAGCAATACTCCAGAACAAGGCGGACAAGCGTAGTGTAAGCACTCTCTTTAGTAGACCTGTTGCGCCTTCTAAGTGTTTTGCCAATGAATCGCAGTCTTTTGTTTGCTCTACCCACAACATTATCTATGTGATAGTTCCAATTTAGGTTATTTGTAATTGTAATCCATAAGTAATTAGTTGAATTAACAGCCTTCAGGTTTCTCTGACTTATCGCTTAATCAAAATTTAGCGGATTTCTTTCAGTACCCATATGAATAACTTCACATACTTTTCTTTATTCAGGATCAACTGCCACTTTTCGCACCATACAGATATCTTATCTAAATCTTTCTGAAATTCGTTTTGGTCATCTGACGACTTTACAAGGCGGTTAATGACAGCATCATCTGCAACCAACCTAAGATGGCTACTCAGATTGTCTCCTATGTCCTTATATAGATCAGGAGCAATAGAGGGCCTATAACACGTCCTTGGGAAACGCCGGATATTACTTCTGTTTTACTCGATGACTTTCCGTCTATTACTACGAACTGTGACCTTTCAGACAGGAGATCACGAATGCAATCGCACAACTGAGGCGATACTCCATAGGCACGCAGTTTGGTTAGAAGACGCTTGTGAGGAACGGTGTCGAAAGCCTTCTCGAAATCTAAAAGATATGCAATCAATTTGACATCCCCTGTTGATAGCACTCATTACTTCATCAGTATAAAGAGCTAGCAGTGTTTCACAAGAACGATGTTTTCTGAATCCGTGTTGACTACGTGTCAATAAATCGTTTTCTTCGAGGTAATTCATAATGTTCGAACACAGTATATGTTCCAAAACCCTACTGCAAATCGACGTTAGTAATATGGGCCTGTAATTCAGCCGATCACTCCTATTTCCCTTTTTAGGTATTGGTGTAACTCGAGCAATTTTCCAATCTTTAGGTACGGATCTTTCTGTGAGCGAGCGGTTGTATATATCTGCCGAATATGGAACTATTGGATCACCATACTCTGAAAGGAACCTGACTGGTATGCAATCTGGACCGGAGGCCCTGCCTTTATCAAGTGATTTAAGCTACTTTGCTACACCGAGGATATCTACTTTTGTGTTTCTCATCTTGGCAGTTGTTCTTGATTGGAATCCAGGAATATTTACTTCGTCTTCTTTGGCGAAGGAGTTTCGAAAAACGGTGTTTAATAACCCTGCTTTAGTGGCACTGTCATCAGTGACTTCACCGTTTTTATCGCGCAGTGAAGGTATAGATTGCGTCTTGCCACTGGTGTACTTTACGTATGACCAGAATCTCTTTGGGTTCTCTGCCAGATTCCGAGACAGATTTTCGTTGTGGAAATTATTAAAAGCATCTTTCATTGAAGTACATGCTGTATTTCGAACTTCTGCAAAACTTTGTCAATCTTGGGGAATTTGTGGTCTTCTAAATTTGGCATGCTTTTTTTGTTGCTTCTGCAATAGCGATCTGACCCGTTTTGTGTACCATGGGGGATCAGTACCATCACTTATTAATTTACACTCTTGGAAATTGAAATAAGAACACCGTGAATTCATTGTCCCAGGAAGGGGAAACTTTATTGACACATTCCTGGGATCAGATACATCACATGATCACACTGACAGAACCACAGGCACATAGACACAGGCAACAGAGCATGCACAATGTCGGCACTAGTACAGTGTATATCCACCTTTCGCAGCAATGCAGGCTGCTATTCTCCCATGGAGACGATCGTAGAGATGCTGGATGTAGTCCTGTGGAACTGCTTGCCATGCCATTTCCACCTGGCGCCTCAGTTGGACCAGCGTTCGTGCTGGACGTGCAGACCGCGTGAGACGACGCTTCATCCAGTCCCAAACATGCTCAATGGGGGACAGATCCGGAGATCTTGCTGGCCAGGGTAGTTGACTTACACCTTCTAGAGCACGTTGGGTGGCACGGGATACATGCGGACGTGCATTGTCCTGTTGGAACAGCAAGTTCCCTTGCCGGTCTAGGAATGGTAGAACGATGGGTTCGATGACGGTTTGGATGTACCGTGCACTCTTCAGTGTCCCCTCGACGATCACCAGTGGTGTACGGCCAGTGTAGGAGATCGCTCCCCACACCATGATGCCGGGTGTTGGCCCTGTGTGCCTCGGTCGTATGCAGTCCTGATTGTGGCGCTTACCTGCACGGCGCCAAACACGCATACGACCATCATTGGCACCAAGGCAGATGCGACTCTCATCGCTGAAGACGACACGTCTCCATTCGTCCTTCCATTCACGCCTGTCGCGACACCGCTGGAGGCGGGCTGCACGATGTTGAGGCGTGAGCGGAAGACGGCCTAACGGTGTGCGGGACCGTAGCCCAGCTTCATGGAGACGGTTGCGAATGGTCCTCGCCGATACCCCAGGAGCAACAGTGTCCCTAATTTGCTGGGAAGTGGCGGTGCGGTCCCCTACGGCACTGCGTAGGATCCTACGGTCTTGGCGTGCATCCGTGCGTCGCTGCGGTCCGGTCCCAGGTCGACGGGCACGTGCACCTTCCGCCGACCACTGGCGACAACATCGATGTACTGTGGAGACCTCACGCCCCACGTGTTGAGCTATTCGGCGGTACGTCCACCCGGCCTCCCGCATGCCCACTATACGCCCTCGCTCAAAGTCCGTCAACTGCACATACGGTTCACGTCCACGCTGTCGCGGCATGCTACCAGTGTTAAAGACTGCGATGGAGCTCCGTATGCCACGGCAAACTGGCTGACACTGACGGCGGCGGTGCACAAATGCTGCGCAGCTAGCGCCATTCGACGGCCAACACCGCGGTTCCTGGTGTGTCCGCTGTGCCGTGCGTGTGATCATTGCTTGTACAGCCCTCTCGCAGTGTCCGGAGCAAGTATGGTGGGTCTGACACACCGGTGTCAATGTGTTCTTTTTTCCATTTCCAGGAGTGTATTTGCTATATATCTCTCAATTGCCGTCAATACTATCTCTCTGGGATAATTCCACATCTTTTCTACGCTTACGTCATAGGATCAGAAGGAGTGGAGACTGTCTGTGAAAAAGGCGTTTAGAGCATTTTTATCAGATTTTTTTAAATATATGTACTTTGCGTTTCTTTTTCTTGGTAGTGGGCTTTCAGCTTAACAGAAGCTTCCTTGTGGTCGCTAATCCCTGTAATCGTCATGATACTCCCTATTTGTCCAGACCGAAAAGTTGTTTCTTCTTCATGAACTTTAATTCCCCTTATAAATTTCTTCTTGCTTTCCTTCACAGATTTCTCCGGGTAAAGATTGAATAACAGTTGGGGTAGGCCACAACCCTATCTCACTTACTTCTCACCCACTGCTTCCCTTCATGGACTTTGATTCTTATAACTGTCATCTGGTTTCTGTAAAAGTCGTAAACGACCTTTCGCTCCCTGTATTTTATTCCTGCCACCTCCCGAATTTAAAGAATGTATGCCAGTCAACATTGTCAAAAGCTTACACTCTACAAATTCTATAAGCGCCGAGTTATTTTGCCTTAACCTACCTTCTAAGAAAGTCGTATCATCAGTATTCAGTATTCCCTTGCTCATTCCTGCATCTCTCTGGAACTCGAACTGATCATCACTGAAGTCGGCCTCTAGCAGTTTCTCCATTCTGTAAATAATGGGTGTCATTATTTTGCAGCCATGTCTTATTAAACTGATAGTGCGGTAATATTCACTTGCTTTCTTTGGAATTGGAATTATTACATTATTGTTGAAACCTGAGGGTGTTTCCCCTGTCTCATGTACCTCGCAGGCCCGTTGGATTACTTGAGCCATGACCGTCTGTCCCAAAGACATCAGTAGTTCTGAGGCAAAGTCGTCTACTCTAGGGGCACTGTTTCACCATAGGTCTTCCAGTGTTTATCAAATTATTTTCTCATTATCATGTGTCCCACCTCCTCCTCATCCACTTCCTGTTCCCTTCTATAATATTGCCTTCAAGCTCAATGCCGTTGTATGTCCCTTCCACGTGTTCCTTTCAACATTTTCCTTCATTGCTTTTGGTTTTCCATCTGAAGTGCTGATACAGCTGCTCCTCTTGTCTTCAAAGAACTCTTTAGTTTTCCTGTAGGCGGTTCATTAGCCAAGGAAGATTTACATCAGAGAGACTTTATAAAACTGATAATATTGTTACCGATATCATTACTCATTCCTTTGCTTGTGATCTGTCATATGAATTTGTTACATGCCTTCATTCTATAATTGGAGCTCTTCCGCTTAAAATGTCTATGCCAATATTCTTATCTTTTTTTACAATCACAATATGTTTTCTTGATTGTTTTCTTGTACACAGAAGTCACGGTTTCATATTACGTAATCACACACCTCAGTTTTGATAAAAAAATCCCAGCGTTAATCACCATCCATAAGATAACTGTCATCTACACAAAGTTGCTGAAATATCTCAAACAGCTCACGCTGAAGAACTTACCAAGTAGGTTACTGTTAAATACGTCACACATTTCGTGCTTTAACACTGCAGGCTGTACCTTCTCCAATTGTTCTTAGCAGTACACCAGCACACAGCTCCTCCCCTCTGCAGCAACCTGATACACGCGCAGCCCTTGTCTCTATAATGCAAAATATGACACAAGCAAGTCTGAATGCATCAGTAACTCTCCATTTGTCAGGGTCCATGCTGACTAAGCATATGTACACATCGTATCACAGTACCCATTAAATAACAATAATGCAACTTCCAGTTACAACTCCTAAATTTAGAAGAAGTCTTGACTCATCTGAGAGCTTTCTGACTGAGCAAACACACGCATCTCAGCATAGTCCCCCTGAGATCACACACACGTGCCAAGGAAGGAGGGAGGAGATGTGGAAGGGGTGCTGCATGTCTGTGGTGACAGGGAACAATGGGAGGCAGGAAAGCAATGGGGTTTCGAGCTATAAGTACAAACTGCCCTTTGAATTTTAAGTTGTCTACATACATGGCAAGGGAGATGCCAGTTCATCTTTGAGCTTTGGGTTGTCTAGATACAGGACTGGAGGAAATGCATGAATCCATCATGTCCCACCTCTTTCCTAAATCTCATCCACTCTCTACTCTCCCCTTCCCCTTCCTTCACCCCCCCCCTGTCCCTCTGCCCATCTCCTCTCCTAATTCATGCTCTACCCTCCCCCTCCTCTACCTTCTCTGACAATCACAGACCAATATTTTACCAGCCACTAAAACGAAACAGCCAATCATTATGTACCCGAGAACCACTACTGTATCAACATTCACAGAACCCACACAGTTTCATCAGCATCATCATCACTCAACATAAACATAACGCCAGACTATACATGCATTCATTACGCTCACCTACACTCTACAAATACACAAAAGACATAATTGCCACATATCTGCGAGGCGAGAGGCACTGTGTGTGGTAAAAGAAACCCCTTTCCAGCTCTGCAGCTAAACTACTCCTTGAGGTCTCCCAGACAACAGTGGCATACGACTTTACTTTTTACTATCCTAACCATTTTAATGTGGCAACAAAAATGTTGGGTGTACTCATCTATCTATCTTCATTCCTGCTAGCATTTGCCACAACTTCATAGCAGGTCGTCTGAAAGGTAGACTCTGCAATAGTGCCAAATGGCAGACATACTTCAAAAAGGGCACATTTCAGTGCAAATAAGCAACATCCAATTCATATAGAACAATGTTTTTGCAGTAAATCGTGTATGCTAACATTGTATAACCCCGAGATGTAGTTCTAGGTGTGTTTGCACTGACTGGCTCTTTAGACAGTCCTGTACTGTTGACAGGGTCCGTTGTACCCCTCCCTGCATGCTCTGGTGGCGCAGTGGGGGCCGCCAGAGGAGAAGGCCAAGTTCGTCTGGAGTCTGCTTGGTGAGTTAACGCTAATTTTATGTTCCGTTAAGTTTACAGAATACTATACATGTAACTGTGAGGCATTCTCAAAAAATGACAAGAATTTTATAACAAATATTGAACAAGAGCTACCACAAAACTGCTTAAATAATGGGATTTAGCTATTTCATGTAACAAAGATGGTAATTTTGCCAAACAGTGAGGTGAATACAACATCTTATAATACGTATTACCACATTTTGCAATTGGAATCCTGGCTCAGTTATAGAACGCCCCGATCTTTGTTGTGGCTGCACAATGGTAATTGTGAGAGTTTGATTCCAAAAGGGTTCCTACATTATTAAATTCAACATCAAGAGAGCAGGGAAATTTTTCACACACATAATAAAATTTATGTACGTCATCCCCACAAAAAGTCGCTCTACAAGACATGTCTCAAGACATGTCTCATGTACAGTACACAGTTTCCAGGTGTACATAAATAGCTAAAAGTGTTACCAGTCACTGTTTATTTATCTCCAAGACGCGTTTCAAAAGTTTAAACCTCCATCATCAGGTGGATTTACATTTGTTAGTATGACATGTGTTTGTGTGTTGTGTTACTATTTTTTGCAGGAACTTGTGGCACTGTCTTCAGTGGTCACAGGTTCCTTTCACTGGCATAGCACATCACATATGATGGTTTAATGTGATCAGAAGTGTGGATGGCGCCATCAGAGAGGAGAAGATCAATAATCAGGGAGGCGGCACACTGGGTTGAGGAGGACAAGGTGAAGTGGATGGTAGGAAGTGTTGAAACTGCGAAGGAATGAGGATAGGGAGTCTTGGTCCCAAGTCCAAATCATGAGGATATCATCAATGAACCTAAACTGGACCAGGGGTTAGGGGTTTTGCGAGGCTAGGAGGGTTTGTTCTAGATGGCCCATAAGTGGGTTGGCATAGGATGGTGCCACACAGGTGCTGTGCTGTGCCGCCAGTTTCTTTGTATACCTTTCCTCTAAAGACGGAGTGGTTGTGTGATACGATAATGTCAGTAAGGTGTATGAGTAATGAGGTAACGTATCTGGAGTCTGAAGGTCACTGGGAGAAGTAGTATCAACAGGGACAAGACCATGGGCATTAAGGAAGTGGCATCAACAGTGACAAATAGAGATCCAGGAGATAAATGGGTGGGGATGGTGGGGATTTGGTGAAGGAAGTGGATGGTATCTTTGACGTGTGAGACTATATTTTGGGCAATCGGTTGGAGGTGTTGGTCAGTGAGAGCTGAAATTCTTTCAGTGGGAGCACAATAACTAGCTATAATGGGTTGCCAGGATTGTTGGGTTTGTGGAGTTTAGGGAGAATGTAGAAGGTGGGTGTGCAGTGTGTCATAGGGGTGAGGCTGGAAATGAATGAAAGGGAGAGGTGCTGGCAAGAGCTAAAAACTTTAAACAGGGATTGGAGGTTATGTTGGACTTCTGGGATAGGATCTCTTTTGTTGCAAAGTTTACGTGTGGAGTAGTCAGACATCGACCATAGAAAGCAGCGAGGAAGTCTGGCGAAGAAGTAGTGAATGATGTAAGCTTGTTGTCTTCCGTGGCCGGTTCATTTGGGTAAAATATTGAGAGTAAACAACAGCGAACCGCCCCGAAGAGGACCTCAGAAATTCAACTGAAACATCGGCAATGTAATCATTTTATTAGTTTTCAATGACATGGCCCAATACCTAAAAATTATATTTATCAAAAAGAAGTGGATGACTTCTCCTCCGCATTGGTCAAGCGAACTCAGATCTAATAGCTTTGAACTTCATTGATCGCCAGAGTTCTGCTTTCACAGTACATCGTAAAGATATGATTTACTATACTTTCAAAGCCACCCAACAGACGAAAACAGTAAATAGGTAACCTTAAAACAAGTGTACAGTAATTCTAACATGTAATGTACTGAAGTATTACCGTGTTTCTTGCTAAGCGAGTCTGTGGGTGAAATTTAAGCCTGGTTAAATTAGAATGGAGAGTTTACAATTCAGATATATATATGTACTAAGATAATGTCTCGTACTAATGGCAGCTCGTAACCATACATTTTCGGTTATCTAACAAACGGCACGTACACGGAAGTATATTCAATAAAACAGTTTTCCTTCTATTATTGTATACTGTCACCTGTGTCAGTTTAAACTGTTAATTATGATACCCTGTACAATAACTTAATGCTACTGTTGTCAGCACTTATACCACAACAGGCCCGTTAATTCTTTAGTAAACGATGCAAGTACACGTTCAACACCAGATCTGACTAATTGTGTGCTAGACGCTCCAACGGTTCTCAGGAGGGACCTTCGGCACGGTGGTGACGTGGCCCATCTGCTCGGCCATTATCGAGGCCCTGGGGTGGAAGGCGAGCTTCTACATCCTCGGCGGCATCGCGGGCGCTTGGAGCATCCTGTGGTTCGCGACGGTGTACGACTCTCCCTCCAGACACCCGCGCATCGCGCCCCACGAGCTCAACTACATCACCACCAGCATCGCGGGCACCGTGTCCCCGGAGAAGGTGAGATCTACTACCCAGTCCATATTGTTGGAAAACAGAAACATTGTAGATTATCGTTGTGTATTGAGCCTTTCGCTGCAAAGTGTACACCAGCATTAGATTTACTGTGCTGAACATTGCCCACCCCTTGTCAGACCCCCTAAGGTGACCATTTCTGTCATACTAGAGATTATCGTCGCTGCTGTATTTCTTTCCATATTGACATTCACAAACCTTTATAATGAAGGACAGTACTGCATTTCTTAAATTATAAACATGGAACAAAACGTTTTCCACATCACATTGTTTATAACAGTTTCCACTTTGGTTCCGCTATTTGTTCTTGTTGCAAACGACGCATCTTCTCAAAGAGTGCCTTTCTGATCGAGATGATTCAACAACACTAGGCAAGTTCTCACATTTGGAAGACGTCTTCCTCTCTCGAAGGCCGACTTCTTAAATTTGTTCTTTTCTGTGCTGTTTCTCTAGAATTTCATGAATAATAATTGTATATAACTCAGTCACTGACAGGTTTTTTCTCGTAAGGACTAGTTAAATAACATAAAGATGGTCAGTACAGGTTAAGAGTTCGGCTCACAACACAGATTTCTGCTTGGCTTCTATTACACAAATAATTAAGTCTGTGAAATGCTGCAAGTCTGTGGATAAAGCCCAAATTCGCCGTGCTGCTAAAATTCGTCGTACTGCTATGAGAAACCTATTCAAACATGAAACACAGCACAAGCTCGCAGCACAGGTTATCAACAAACTGCTTCGAAGTTCTAAGAATGTTGTCTGAATACGACACTGATTTCTTGTCACTGCAGGGCAGCTTTTTGGTGCTCCAGACACCACGAGATCACGCGAAATCACGTGACACGCCGGAGGAGGGAGTGTCTCTGGCCTGTTGCTGTGTGCTCACTGCCTCCTGCACGTACAGTGATAGGCAAAATAATGTGAACATCTTTACTTACTTGAGAATGGTTTATTAATAAGGGGTTGGCTCCCCATTTGCCCGTAATACAGCTGCGATTCTTCTTAGAATACTGGCATATAATGACTGTGAAGTCTCCACGGAATGTTATGCCACTCTTCGATCAGAACCTCTTCTAACTCCTGTAGTGACGAGGGAGGCGGAAATCTCCTCCGGGGTCTGCGCTCCAATTTCGCCGACAGCGTTCGATAATGTTCAAGTTCGGGGACTTTGCTGGCCAGGGAAGATGCTGCAGTTCATTTGTATGCTCCTCATACCGCCATTGTACTGTCCTGCCTGTGTGAATGGGTGCATTATCGTCCTTAAATGTGGCATCACTGTTGGGGAACAACGTTTGAATCATGGGATGCACCTGACCACCTAAAATGTTCACATAATGGTTGGCTGTAACACGGCCTTTGAGTATAATGATGGGACCAGCAGAATACCATGCTATGGCTGCCCACACCATCACACTTCCACCTCCATGCTTAACCGTTGGAATCAAGCAACCATCCATTGTAGGCTTGTCTTGGCGTTCTCCAGACGTAAACCCGGCCCGATGTTGGAAATAACGAAAACGTTGACTCGTCGGACCATATGACGTGTTTCCACTGATCAGCCGTCCAGCATTTATGCTCCAGACACCATGTTTTGCGCTTATTTGCTTTGGTTATCGTCACTAATGGTTTCGGTATAGCAGCTCGTCCACGATTATTCCATCTATGGAGTTCTCGGCGGATAGATACGGGGTCTCGAAGATGCTATTGAGCTCTGCACTCACTTAGCCGTCGTACTTTTGTGTTGTTTTCACACAATTCTTGTTAGCGTACGACAATCTCTGTCATTTAGTTTTGATTTTCGACCACTATTTCGTTTACACGATGACGTTCAAAAATGGCTCTGAGCACTATGGGACTCAACTGCTGAGGTCATTAGTCCCCTAGAACTTAGAACTAGTTAAACCTAACTAACCTAAGGACATCACAAACATCCATGCCCGAGGCAGGATTCGAACCTGCGACCGTAGCGGTCTTGCGGTTCCAGACTGCAGCGCCTTTATCCGCACGGCCACTTCGGCCGGCCACGATGACGTCTTTCAGTGTTTTGTGTATGCTGCCATGACTGTTGAAATAGTTGCTCTTGAAACAGTCGATAAGGTGACTGTCTTGGTTACTGGTGCTCTAGGTAATCGGGGGGGGGGGGGGGGGGGGGGGGGGGGGGATACTGCAGGAGCCTCCACGAAGATTGCGTTCACCACTCGAACAACAAGCAATCGGGCGTCCCCTGAAAACGACTTAGTCGGCCAATCCTGCAAACTCCGGAGCACCAAAACCAAAGATGACAAAACAACTCTCCGAAGAGACTCAAAAAAGGCCTTTATCAAGACCATCACTAGTGACAACTTCCTGCAATATTGAAAGCTTATCTGTAAATAAAGAAATTTTATTATCTGACATGTGCAAACGAAACAACTGTGATGTTTTAGCGATACAAGATACACACAGAGCACCAACTAGCCATAGACCAAAAATACAGGGCATGAAATTAGTTCTTGAGAGACCACGCGAAAGGTACGGAAGTGCTATATTTGTGAAACCGAACTTAGACGTATGCTCCTGTGCTCTGACCTGCGAAGAAAATACAGAAATTCTAACTATTGAGCTACATTCATGTACTGTAACATCCGTGTACAAACCACCCAGTGCGAGGTTCACATTTACGGAGCCTGGAAATTTCCATTCAAAAAACATTAAAGCTGTACTAGGAGATTTTAACTGTCACGGTCTCGCATGGGGTTATAAAGAGACAAATGACGATGGCGAAATGCTGGAGATCTGGGCAGGCTAAACTGAAATTGATACATGACCCAAAGTTGCCTGCATCATTTAACAGCGGAAGATGGAAACGAGGATATAATCCAGATAACATCTTTGTCTCCGAAAAGGTATCCCTGCAAACTGTAAAGCAAATCGAGGACCCAATTCCAAGATCGCAACACAGAACAATAACTTGCTGCATTACTGCAGTAATCAACTCAGATGTAATGCCCTTCAAGAGACGCTTCAATTTCAAAAAAGCTCATTGGGAACTTTTCACAGAGGACCTTGATAAGGAGATCTTGGAAATTAAACCAGAGACACAATCATATGAAACTTTTATAGACCTTGTCAAGAAAATCTCTCGACGGCGCATACCTAGAGGGTGCCGCACACAGTATATCACTGGACTCAATGGTAGCAGCAAGGAAGCTCTGAAAAAGTATGAAGAACTGTACAATAAGGACTCCTTCTCAGAGGAAACGATCCAGGCAGGTGAGGTACTGATGTCTGGTATCTCCGAAGCGAGAAAGGAAAAGTGGTGTAACCTCCTACAAGAGACGGACATGAAGCACAGCAGTAGGAAGGCATGGAAACTGGTCAAAAGTCTCAACAACGACCCAACAGAACCACAACCAAATTACAGCGAAGTTACACCTGATCAGATAGCCCACCAACTACTCATGAACGGAAAAACTAAAAGGAAGATCATAAATGGCAAAGTTAAAAGAAAATTGAATGAGCAGATTAGCTTCCTAGCTCGCCCGTTCTTCATTCAGGAGCTACAAGATGCCATCAACGATTTGAAAAACAATAAGGCCGCTGGCCTCGACGATCTGAGATCTGAGCAAATTAAACATTTTGGACCGGGAGTACAAGCATGGATCCTAGAGCTAATGAATAACTGTATTACAACAATGCAAATTCCTAAACTGTGGAGGAAAGCTCGGGTTATTGCGTTACTAAAACCAGAGAAAGACCCAGCTGAAGCTAAAAATTTCCGGCCTGTCTCACTGCTTTGTCATTTATTTAAAGTGCTGGACGAATGATCCTCAAACGCATAGCTGATTATGTGGACAAAGCCCTCATTAACGAACAAGCTGGATTTCGACCAGGAAAATCATGCTGTGGCCAAATCCTTAATCTCACACAGTACATCGAAGACGGCTATCAGAGAGGAGAAGTAACTGGGGTCGCATTCCTGGATCTCAGTGCTGCATATGACACAGTTAACCATAAGTTGCTTACCCAGAAATTGTATAATGTCACTAAGGACTACACCCTTTCTATGTTCGTGCAATGCATGCTACAGAACAGACGCTACTATGTAACCTTACAATCTAAAAACAGCCGATGGAGGACACAGAAAAATGGTCTTGCACAGGGTAGTGTCTTGGCTCCAATATTATTTAACATCTATACCAATGATCTTCTCATCAGCCACCAGACACGAGTGTTCATATATGCTTATGATGCAGCAGTGGCCACACGGGATAAAACCTTTGAACAAGTGGAGGAGAATCTCACAGGAGCCTTAACAGAACTTGCTACCTGTTACGACGGCAATAATCTCAAACCAAACCCTAGTAAATCTCAAGTATCCGCCTTCCATCTTAGGAACAAACAAGCCAAACGGAAACTCCGAGTCATGTGGCAAGGGGAAGAGCTGAAACATACAAACAGCCCAAAATACCTGTGAGTAACATTGGACAGAGCACTTACTTTTAAGCAGCACTGTCGCAACACTAAAAAAAAGGTCTGTGCCAAGAACAACATACTGTGGAAGCTAACAGGTTCATCGTGGGGAGCTCAACCACATGTTTTGCGCACCACGAGTCTGGTGCTGAGTATCTCAGCAGCGGAATATGCGACGCCAGTTTGGAGGAACTCTGCTCACACTAAGCAAGTTGACGTCGCCGTAAATGAAACTGTACGTATTGCCACAGGATGGCTCAAACCAACTCCCACAGACATCATTTATCCCATCATAGGCATAGCACCACCCACTATCCGCAGACAAGTAGCCGCCGAGATCGAAAGATCAAAACAAAAGAATGATCCTCGACACCCGATGCATATGCATCGAAAACCACGTGTCCGGCTGAAATCCCGCGGGAGTTTCACTGAAACTACTGAAGAGCTCGCCACCAAGCCCGGTGCAAGGCGGCTATCTCTTTGGGAAGAAATGGTGCCACACTCCACAATGGAACTACTTGAGGAGGGATCTGCAGGATTTCAACTACCTTTTACAACTTGGAGGTCACTAAACCGGCTGCGCACTGGAGTAACCGGGTGCAAATCAAACCTATTTAAATGGGGTTACAGTGATAGCGATAGGTGTGAATGTGGAGCAATACAGGACTTGAGCCACCTACTGATTCGCCCAGATATGTCTATAACATGCACTAAAGATGATATTTTGAAAGTCAATGACAAAGCAAACTACGTTGCTAATTACTGGGAAGGGAAGATATAATTGGTGCATCCGGATACGGAAGAAGAAGAAGCTAATCGGGCCCCCACAATCTGCCCCGTTTGGAACTCTCTTAGATCTTTCATTGCGCGTCGACTTCGGCCTCTGAATTCAAATACGAAGCTGGCCGTGGTGGGCGAGCTGTTCTAGGCGCTTCAGTCTGGAACCGCGTGACCGCTACGGTCGCAGGTTCGAATCCTGCCTCGGGCATGGATGTGTGTGATGTCTTAAGGTTAGTTAGGTTTAAGTAGTTCTAAGTTCCAGGGGACTGATGACCTCGGATGTTAATTCCCATAGTTCCCAGAGCCGTTTGAACCATTTTTTTTGCAAATACGAAGTGTGCGCTAATCGTAAACAACCTGCACTGATGCCTAGTCCATACTGATCACGCACAGTCCAGCGCGACACGTGCCTTACCTGCGTTGTTGACCGTCAAACACAACCATCCCGTTACTACCGCTGTTCACATGATTTTGCATATCTCCTGTATGTGGCACCGCCGATTGTGGGAGCCAGTAAAGAGTCTGTCTACCTGAGTCACTAATTACAGCATGAGCTAAAAAGGAATTTTTATATCATTTCATGTTTTTTGCAATACACTCACTTACGCCTAGTGTCTTGTCACATCTGTCTACGGCTCCCATTGACTGGCAGTCCAACACCCATTTCGGTTTCAGTTTTTCAAAATTTATTTACTCCTGTTGCTACCGTTTCACCAGCACGACATATGAAAACTATATATACGTCCCTCCAGTCGCGCCACTTCAATACCAATACCTTCCTCGTTTGGCCAGTTTCCAGATCTCTCACCTGCAACTTGCGAGCCGGCCGAAGTGGCCGTGCGGTTAAAGGCGCTGCAGTCTGGAACCGCAAGACCGCTACGGTCGCAGGTTCGAATCCTGCCTCGGGCATGGATGTTTGTGATGTCCTTAGGTTAGTTAGGTTTAACTAGTTCTAAGTTCTAGGGGACTAATGACCTCAGCAGTTGAGTCCCATAGTGCTCAGAGCCATTTTGCAACTTGCGTTTGAGATTCTTTACTGACGGAATGTGTCCCTACTGCATTAATTTCTCAATTACACAAGCACTTTAGCATATCTGGACTCGTGTACCAGTTGTCAACGTACAGAGTGTGTCCTCTTCCTACGTAAGATCCCAGAAATGTTGTTGCTATATTGTCTATTTTTTTAAGTAACCTTCAGTGGTTACTATGTCGGTCGTTGCACCGGTGTAATCTTAAATATCGCGAACAAATACTGTTTCAGACTCACAGAGAACAACATTTTTATTCCAAAATAACTTATTTTCTAAATAACATACGGCTTGAAAGCTAGGCACAATTTGACCAAGAGAAGGCTTTCGCCTGTACATACGTTTTGAAATGGAGTGGGAGCAAATAAAAAACCGTCAGCAGACCTTATATTGAACATTTTCACTCCCGAAAAATGAGCTAGGGAAACGTGAACAATTTTTGTCGGCCCCGAGATGCTAAAGGGCCAGGATCGAATGTAGCTACAGTATCCTCACCCGAAGATGAAAGAGGGTTAAATTCATCCTCTCTATAACTACTTGCAAGCAACATTTCTACTTCTGCGTTTCGCGAACCGCGCAGCCACATCTTTGGACTGCTTTATAACTCGCTCCTGCATTGTAATCCCTCCAAGAGGAGCGAATGGCAAAATAATAAAACTACTTCTGCCATATGCGATCGATATGAATAAAATTATTAAAACAACTAACAAGCGCTTGAAGAGCTACAGTTCACTCCGTGCTATAGAGCCTGGAAGGCTCTCTACGGCGTACATTCCTGTTGCGAAAAAAAATCGATACATATATACCCGCCACACGTGCTACTCACGCTACTAATTTGTGTCGCGCATATACGACGTTAGCTCAAGAGCGCGTAGTTAGTGTTGTATGTACGTTTCACAAGCAGTTAAAAGGCTAAGTGGATCCCAGTTGTTATGAGCTACTGTCTGATTAGTATCACTGGACTGAAGTCACACACGTCGTGTAACCGCTGAGACAGTTAAGCATGTCTGCTAGTTGTAATAATCGTAACTACAATTTTCTCTTAAGTAATTTCACTGTCCAATCACATAACTATGATCACCCGTCAAAAACCTCACAACCACCTTTCGCAGTACGGACCGATGCGAGACGGTGCGAGACGATGTGCAGCCACTCCAACTCCAGCGCCGTGGCCAGTTGTCCTAGGTTTCTCGTTTAAGGATCCACGTCGGGAACAGTCCGATCGAAATGGTAATATAGATTCTCGACTGGGTTTAAATCCGAAGAGTTTGTTGACCAACCGAGTACAGCAAACGCATCCTGATGCTCTTAAAACCACACACTTACATTGCGAGCTTTGTGACAGCTTGCAATGTCCTGCTGGTAGATGCCATCGTGCCGAGGACAAGCAGACTGTATATGGGCGTGGACATGGTCCCCGACGATAGATGCATATTTGTGATGAGCCACTGTGCCTTCCAGAATGAAGAGCTCACCTAGAGAACGCCACGAAAATATTCGCCTGACCACGACGCTCCCTCCTCCGGCCTGGACCCCTTTGCTTTCAGACGTTTCACGCAGTACGTACCAACGGCCGTCTGTCCGATAGAGCATAAAACGTGATTCATCGGAAAAGGCCACCAGTCGCCAATCAGTAGACGTCCAGTTGCGATATTGGCGTCCAAATAGCAGCCATCGTCGACGATGAACAGCAGTTAGCATGGTTGCATGAACCAGACACCTGCTGCAGAGGCCCATAAGTAGCAACGGTGGCTAAACGGAGCCACTGTTGGCAGCATCTTGGTTCATCTGGATGGTCAGTTGCTCAACAGTCGCACATCTGCTGCCCCGTATACAACTCTACCCGCCGGCCGGGGTGGCAGAGCGGTTCTAGGCACTACAGTCTGGAACCGCGCGACAGCTACAGTCGCAGGTTCGAATCCTGCCTCGGACATGGATGTGTGTGATATCCTAAGGTTAGTTACGTTTAAGTAGTTCTAAGTGCTAGGGGACTGATGACCTCAGAAGTTAAGTCCCATAGTGCTCAGAGTCATTTGAACCATTTTGAACATCTCCACCCTGTCAACAATGGCCCTTAGTGCACCTGAGTTGTGTTGGCGTCGGTTTGGAGGTTTGGATAGCGCCATTTTGTCATACACGGTATACTTTAACTACTGCAGCACGCGAACTGTTTACAAACTTAGCCATTTCGGAAATGATTCCACCCTTGGCCCGAAATCCAATGATTATGTCTTTTTGGACGTCAGATAAATCGTTCCATTTCTGGAATACGACAAAGACTGCGTCCTCCCGACATACTTTATACATCTTCCATTGCTAGTACTGCCACATGCCATCTGTGGCTGGTTATTGCACGCTGACGTCGAACGTAGACGATGGTAACAATGTAACTGGAACGTTTATTTTCAAATACACTCCTGGAAATGGAAAAAAGAACACATTGACACCGGTGTGTCAGACCCACCATACTTGCTCCGGACACTGCGAGAGGGCTGTACAAGCAATGATCACACGCACGGCACAGCGGACACACCAGGAACCGCGGTGTTGGCCGTCGAATGGCGCTAGCTGCTCAGCATTTGTGCACCGCCGCCGTCAGTGTCAGCCAGTTTGCCGTGGCATACGGAGCTCCATCGCAGTCTCTAACACTGGTAGCATGCCGCGACAGCGTGGACGTGAACCGTATGTGCAGTTGACGGACTTTGAGCGAGGGCGTATAGTGGGCATGCGGGAGGCCGGGTGGACGTACCGCCGAATTGCTCAACACGTGGGGCGTGAGGTCTCCACAGTACATCGATGTTGTCGCCAGTGGTCGGCGGAAGGTGCACGTGCCCGTCGACCTGGGACCGGACCGCAGCGACGCACGGATGCACGCCAAGACCGTAGGATCCTACGCAGTGCCGTAGGGGACCGCACCGCCACTTCCCAGCAAATTAGGGACACTGTTGCTCCTGGGGTATCGGCGAGGACCATTCGCAACCGTCTCCATGAAGTTGGGCTACGGTCCCGCACACCGTTAGGCCGTCTTCCGCTCACGCCCCAACATCGTGCAGCCCGCCTCCAGTGGTGTCGCGACAGGCGTGAATGGAGGGACGAATGGAGACGTGTCGTCTTCAGCGATGAGAGTCGCTTCTGCCTTGGTGCCAATGATGGTCGTATGCGTGTTTGGCGCCGTGCAGGTGAGCGCCACAATCAGGACTGCATACGACCGAGGCACACAGGGCCAACACCCGGCATCATGGTGTGGGGAGCGATCTCCTACACTGGCCGTACACCACAGGTGATCATCGAGGGGACACTGAATAGTGCACGGTACATCCAAACCGTCATCGAACCCATCGTTCTACCATTCCTAGACCGGCAAGGGAACTTGCTGTTCCAACAGGACAATGCACGTCCGCATGTATCCCGTGCCACCCAACGTGCTCTAGAAGGTGTAAGTCAACTACCCTGGCCAGCAAGATCTCCGGATCTGTCCCCCATTGAGCATGTTTGGGACTGGATGAAGCGTCGTCTCACGCGGTCTGCACGTCCAGCACGAACGTTGGTCCAACTGAGGCGCCAGGTGGAAATGGCATGGCAAGCCGTTCCACAGGACTACATCCAGCATCTCTACGATCGTCTCCATGGGAGAATAGCAGCCTGCATTGCTGCGGAAGGTGGATATACACTGTACTAGTGCCGACATTGTGCATGCTCTGTTGCCTGTGTCTATGTGCCTGTGGTTCTGTCAGTGTGATCATGTGATGTATCTGACCCCAGGAATGTGTCAATAAAGTTTCCCCTTCCTGGGACAATGAATTCACGGTGTTCTTATTTCAATTTCCAGGAGTGTAATTACGAGGGCGTGAGTAAAAATGGTTCAAATGGCTCTGAGCACTATGGGACTGAGGTCATCAATCCCCTAGATCTTAGAACTACTTAAACCTAACTAACCTAAGGAAATCACACACATCCATGCCCGAGGCAGGATTCGAACCTGCGACCGCAGCAGTCGTGCGTTTCCAGACTGTAGCGCCTAGAACCGCTCGGCCACTCCAGCCGGCTCGTGATTAAAAGTAATGCATCCGAAATAATTATGTGAAAACTCTTAAATAGATGTTACTAAAACTGTATTAACATTCTACATCTTTATTCTTAATGTTTGTTTGCTTATTTCTCAACATAGTAACCATGGCGAAGAATACCCTTCCAACAAGAGACCAGTTTGTTGATACTTTCACTATAGAATGTTTGACTTTCTTGCCACCACCTCACCTCCGCTTACACCGCTTCTTCACTATCAGAGTGAAGTCCTTGAAGGTTTTCTATAAGTTTTGAACGTCCACTCCCAGCTCTGTCACACGTGTTGAGGTTAGCATCACCGTTTCCTTCATTACGAGAGTGAAAAATCCAACGTCGTACATTACTGATGTCGATACCATCACAAACGTAAACAGCTGTCATTCCTCCATGGATTCCAAAAGGAGGCACGTTTTCTGCGGTAAGAAACTCGATTACAGCACGCTGTTTCTCACACACCGGCATTGTGCCATGTTACTCGCTACATTTGGGACCTTTCCAGCGACATAGTATTGCTACTTGCATCTGCAAAGCGGAAAGTCGTCGGAGTAATATGCGTGTAGTACCTCGACTGATATTAAGAACAGAATAAAAAATTCGGAGGTATTACTTTGCAGCACGCCCTCGTATCTCTCTCAATGTCACAGATTACACGTACGATCAGCATAAATGTTTTACTCAGTGGTTAAGTGGCTACCTGTCAGACTATAAATGAAGAGGTAATACAGAGTTCATTCAGTTATTTGCGTGCTGCATGGATCATACGAATAATTAAGATATCTCGTTATGATCGACTAGTTTATGACGCCTAAGAAATAAAATGAGAGTGAGAAAGTAAAATTATTTCTGATTTTTAGCGCTAAAAACGCTTTAGATGTTCCCCCTTCCTCAAAATAGAGTCACTGTGCCAACAGTACATGTCGCACATGGTACAGATTACTAAAACAGCTGGGAAGAGGTGACAGGAACGTCACAAATCAGCTGTAGCCCATCATTGCTGAAATGTAAGCCTGAAATTATTTACAAGGCCAGTACCGTGGTCATTACCATAGTGATTAAAATACGTCACCACATGAGGTGATGACCATAATCAACGAAACCCAGTTACGCCAAATTTTCTTCTTGACATGTAGACTGAATAAATGTTTGCAGTTAATCTTGGGGTTGCTCTATTACTTTTGCACGCGGGCTGGTTGTAGTCTAGCAGTCATAGCAATTACAAACGTTCCTCAGCCAATATGTTTTAAAACATATAAAAATACGTGTAAGGTGTTAAGGAGCCACCTAAACACACGCTTTTTCTATAAATTACAACACAGATGGCTCTTTTTGACTTTTCAGAAGATTTTATTGATGATTAATTAAAATGTAAATACACCGCCTGAGCAAAAAGCACCCAAAATATATGGTCGGATGTCAATGTTAACTCTGTACACACGTACAACATTCGGAGAATGCAGTTGCAGTTCTCTGAGACAGATGAACAGCTACCACAGTGCATTAGTGTTGTTCATGTTTAGTGTTGTTACCAGGCCCGGTAGGCTATGTAAGGGATGTGAACAGCGTCAGATGTTGAGTGATGGCTGAAAGACATGGAGACGCTGTGTACTTGTGTGATACAGTGTTATCAGCACCTGACAAAGTTTTTAACAGGCCTCATTGTGGGTCTCCATTTGGCAATATCCAGATGTGTGGGACATTTGGAGTGACACTGGCCCAACGTTGGACTACTAGGGAAGATGAGGGCAGACATAACGTTCCGGTCGACCACATCTGATCACCACAAAGGAGTATCGCCGTATTATGCATCAAGTACATCGTAATCCCTTCAAATCTGCGCATGCCATCTGACAAAAAGTAATGGACTCCTTGCTGCACTCTGCATCATCCCGCACCATTGGTCAGGTCGGAAACTAGCAGCATCCGGATTAGGGAATAACCGTCCCATTCGTAGGGTGTCGTGGACAACACAGCATAATCGGCTACATTTAGATTGGTGCCGTGATGGGTAAGCATGGATTGCTGACGAATGGCTTCACATCGTGATCAGCGATGAATTGCAGTTCTGCACTTCCCGAGATGACTATCGTCAGCGAGTATGACGGCAACCTTGGAAGAAGTCACTTTCATCCAACGTATTAGAGATGGAGAGGCACAGCAGTGTTACTATTGGAATCGTGGGCCACAGCTCGTACGGACTGAGGGAACACTGGCACAATGGTTCATCATGGACAGCCTGTGTACTCATGTGTTACCACTCGTGCAACAGTATCGTGGTGCCATTTCCCAACATGACAATGGTCGTCCACAAGTGTAAAATGTCTTTTGAACTGCCTACGTAATGTTGAGGTACTCCTGTGACCAGCAAGATCCCAAGATCTGTCCCTGACAGAACATGTGTGGGACAAGTTCGATCGTCTACTTCGTTACAGTGCCTGTGTCCAGTATATCAAGCACCAGTTACATCAGTTGTCGGCCAGTTTGCCTTAGGAGAGGATACTTTGGTTTTGCAATGCTCTTCCCAACCAAATCAGAGTATGCAACCAGGCGAGAGTTGCAACGTCATACTGTCAAGATTTTTTTAATTTGACTATATTTTGTACTGAAATAAAATCACACATCCTTCCAGCCCATAAAATTTCACTTCATTTCCCGCTATGCTTCTGGGTATTCCACATTTTTGTCAGGTAGTGTTAATAAAATTATTGTTATACAGACATGACAATAGGCCAACTGGAAAAACAGATAATAAATATGGTTTTGTAGATTTTTGGGGATTAAATTTGGAACTGGTGTGGATTCAATGAAAAAGGGGGGTAGTTGATGTAGGTTTCATGTGAGGCATAATATTGGACATACTATTAAAGATTCGTGGAGAAA
Organism: Schistocerca serialis cubense; assembly: GCF_023864345.2. Classification (NCBI taxonomy): domain Eukaryota; kingdom Metazoa; phylum Arthropoda; class Insecta; order Orthoptera; family Acrididae; genus Schistocerca; species Schistocerca serialis. The sequence goes on from NC_064645.1 coordinate 472,606,308, forward strand.
CAACTTGTAGACGCGAAATTCGGAGTGTGACATATGAAGTGTGGCAGTGTAAGAAGGACCAAAGCTCAAGCGAGATTCGCAGGGGTCTTAATTTCGGGAAGAAAGAAGGGGAGCGGAATTCAAAAAAATATATAAGTAAATGACGCAAACAACGTTAAATAATAAGTCTGTGGATGTGAAGGTGACGCGTGTAAATATCTGATATTTTTACAATTTTGACTTATGCTAAAACACGAAATTTCCACTGTGTTTCTACATCTACATGACCACTCTCCCATTTATACTTAAGTGGCTGGCAGAGGGTTTGTCGGACCACCTGCAGACTACCATTCCACTCTCGAAAAATGCGTGGGAAAAACGAACGCTTAAATCTTTCGTGCGAGCTCTCATTTGTCTTATTTTATTACAACGATAATTTCTCCCCCATGTAGGTGATCGTCAGAAAAATGTTTTCACATTGGCATGAGAAACTCTGTGATTGAAATTTCGTGAAAAGATCTTGGCGCAACAAAAAACGTCTTTGTTTCAATGGTTACCGCCCAATTCGCGTATCATATCCATGATACTCTCTCTCCCCCCCCACCCCCACCCCCCCCCACCCCTCCCCCTGTCTCGTGATAATACAAAACGAGCTTTCCTTCTTTCAAATTTTTCGATATCCTCCGTAAATCCTCAATCCTATTTGGTAAGGATCCCATACCGCGCAGCAATACTCCAGCAGAGGACGCAGAAGCCTAGTGTTGGCAGTCTCCTTAGTAGGTTTGTCGCATCTTGTAAGTATTCTGCCAATAAAACGCAATCTTTGATTCACCTCCTAAGAACATTTTCTATGTGATCGTTCCAGTTTAAGTGTTTATAACTGTAGGTATTTGGCTGAACTGACAGCCTTTACATTTTCGTGACTTAACGTGTAACCGAAATTTAAAATTCCTTTTTGTACTCATGTGCATGACCTCACACTTTTCATTATTTAGAGTCGATTGCCATTCCTCACACCATAATAATTTTGCAATTGGTTTTGACCTTCTCAGGATATTACTAGACGATAAACGACAGCATCATCTGCAAACAAACGAAGGGAACAGCTCAGACTGTCTCGTAAGTCGTTTATATAGATTAAGAAGAGCAGAGAGCCTATAACACTTCCTTCGGGAACATCAGATATTACTTCTGTTTTACTCGGTGGCTTTCTGTCAGTTACTGTGGAATGTGACCTCTCTGATAGGAAATCACGAATACAGTCGCACAACTAAGACCATGCTCCATAGGCACGCAGTTTGATTAGAAACCTCTTGCGAGAAATGGTGTCAAAAGCTTCCTCAAAATCTAGAAATAAGGAGTCACTTGGAAATCATTAAATACAGAAACTGCTATAGGTGATTTTATAAATAAATAAAATTAATAGTTAAAGGGGACGATTACTTTCTTGAAAGATTTTATATGATTGTGAGCCTCAAACAATAACAGTCTACTTTAATAAGTTTGTTGCTCGGCTAGGGAAGTTATAAATGACGTAGTAGAAATCATGGAATGGAAATCTGCACCTGGTTTCTTTTTCAGTCTTTGGCTGGATCTTGGAAGGGCTTGTCCATAGGAGCCAGTTGTACCGAGATGTGAACTGGTTGACGCTGAGCTGGGAGAGATGGGTGGGGTTTCTGGAGGAAAGGTGGTGTCCTCAGTGTCCTGTAGGTTGACAGGAAGAAGGGTTGAGTCATATCGGCAGTGTAGAAGATACACTACAATGTAGTGGAATATATGGATTTGGTCCTTTTTTAAAGGTTATGTACAATGACAACTTGGATAGCCAGAATGCAATAATGTGGTTATCGTTTACTGAAGGGATATCGAAATGCCATATTTGAAAATTGGATTTTTCAAGATCGAGGGGTAGACAAATTGCGAATTTTTAGTTATTCAGTTGGTGGGATTGAAGATGTGCAAGGTAGAGATGTAGGGCGTTGAAAGAGTGTTTGGGATCAGAGCTAGGATACAGTCCTCAAAAGTAATTTAGTACAGTATATATGTAGATAATGGACAAGCATAACCTGAAATGTACCGTTGACTTTTACTAATGTTGCTGTTACATGGGCAGGTAGGAATTCCAGTACATGGAATATGTGTGAGCACCAACACAGCCGTCCTGTTTCAGAGGGTGCTACCGTTCTGGTCGGTGATAACTTCCTGTCCGTTCCTGGCGCTGGTGGCACTGCACTTTGGCAGTCTGGGAGGACTCTTCTTTCTGATGACTGAAGGCCCCAAGTACATGTCTGAGGCTCTCGGCTTCGACATCCAACAAGTAAGTATTCTTTCGATCTCGCTCTACGTATGAGATTATTGGAACTTGGTTTATTTCTGGCATCATCACATCTTGCCAGGCTAGAATTGTTTGTAAATTTGAATTCGACAACGTAGTCAAGCGAATATTTATCATAATGTTTCCGTGCTCTGAGTTACATAAGGCCCGACAGGCGAAACATTTTCACGTCCCAGACAAACAAACCACTGTCGTGCAACTGCGCGATAGGCGATATCAGCGAGTAACCTCCAGGTGTAAAGTCATGTATCTAATTATATCTATCTCGACACAATGGGACGAGGTGAAAGGGATGTGTCTTAATTCCACCTATGTTAGCTCTATATTCCGTAATGCAAACCCAACGAAACGCGTTACGTAAAAGGGGGAAGGGGATGATCTTAATTTTGTCTTTATTTACTACTGATAATAAAGTGAGCCCAATTGTGCCATATGGAGTCTTAATTTTGTCCTTAGTCACCAATTATAATAAAGTGAGCCTAACTGTATCATTCAGCCATATTGGTTAATACTGAACGTTGTCGTCACGAAGAGCAGGAGGGCGTTCTATTTTAGTTAGCACACGGTACAAGGTTTCACTTGCTGTATCTCGCCTCTTGGGCGGCTAAATCGTTCACTCCACATGGAAGAGTCGCGCAGGACCTGAATTCATAGACTAAAACATTTAAGACCAACACCATCTAATCATCACATCAAGAAACATCACACAAATGCAAGGGATACGCTAAGATCTGGCAGGACCATCCAGTGGCGAAGCTACCAGATGAAGAAGTAAGAAATCGGAATTTGGTTGCAATAATTACACGTCTATTGTTTGAAACTGGTAATATATTTCTCCATTTCTATTTACACATTTCTCCCACCTCTCCGGCAGGCTATGAATTCCACGCCAAAGAAACAGTCAGCGAGCCATTTTCGTACATTTTCAAACGAATTAAAGTGTTGTTCAGCGAGAGCGTATCCCAGTGATGCAAACAGATGATAATCGGACGGAGCCAAGTCTGGAGAATAAGCCGCATGCCCCAGTATTTCCCAACTGAACGCCTCGACCGCTTCCTTGACCCGTTTTGCTGTGTGTGATGGGGCGTTATCATGGGGCAATACGACTTTGTGTTGTCTTTTTCCAATTTCCGGTTGTTTTCCACGTAATGCTCGATTTAAATCGATCATTTGCTGTTGGTAGTGAACAGTGTTAACCGTTTCACCAGGTTTTAGCAGCTCATAATAGATGGCACCATTCTGAACACAACAAACACAGATCATCGGCTTCTTTCTTTCCAAAGAGACTTGGTCTTACAGTGGATGTTGATGGTTTGCCCGTATTCACCCATGATTTACGACGCTTAGGATTCTCAAAATATATCCAGTTTTTATCACCTGTCACTATTCGATGGATAGACGACTTTCTTTTGTATCTGACGAGCAACATATCAGAAGTGGTCTTTCGATTTGCTTGCTGTCTTTCATTCAGTTCATGCGGAACCCATTTTACGACTTTCTGTACCTTTCCCATAGCTTTCAACCGAAGAGAAACGGCTTTCTGCGTCACATTCTACTGTTCCGTGAGTTCCTGTTGAGTTTGAGTATCATCTTCATCCAATAAGGCCTGCAATTCGTTGTCTTCGAAGGTTTTCGGTGGTTTCCCGCGCTCGTCGTTTCTCACGTCAAAATCACCACTTTTGAATTTCTAGAACCACTCGAAACACTGTGTTTTCGTAAGAGATGTTGGCCGAAAGCTTCTAAAAGCAGTCGGTGCGATTCTGCAGCAGTTTTCTTCAAATGTTAACAGAAAACCAATGCTGTCCGCAAATCGTAGTTCTTAGCCACAAAACTCGACATTTTTACTGATTTGAAAGAGATACCGATGCATGGAATTTGGGTTACTGTGTTTTGACATTTGTCGTCAGCCGTTACAGGAAGCAGATGGCGCTGCAGATGTGGTCTCACGGGCCCTACACTGACGGCTAGCACCATCTCTAGAGTAATTCCGGTTTCATACTTATACACCTGATACTTTTATTCAGCGTCCATTTTCTTTGAGAGATTCTGCAATCATTACCAAATGTCTCTGAAGGAAAGGGAAGCGGAAGAATCTTGAATGACAATGGGTCTGCATTCAAAAATCTGGCCATTTATTACAAAGACTGATACCAGATTGGACATATACAAAACACAGACAATCTTATACTACGTCAGATCTGTACTTTTACACAAAATATGGGTGGGTTACGTTAATTTAGCATAGGAATCCAGCGCGGAAAACCTCATTATACATGCAGGATAAATATCTGCTTTATAACGGATCCACGGACTTGCAGTTATACGGGGGGATCCAGACAGAGAAAAATTACCAGTATGCCAAGACCCTTCGGTCCAAACTACAATAAATTCAGGGATTGGTTCAAATGGCTCTGAGCACTATGGGACTCAACTTCTGAGGTCATTAGTCCCCTAGAACTTAGAACTAGTTAAACCTAACTAACCTAAGGACATCACAAACATCCATGCCCGCGGCAGGATTCGAACCTGCGACCGTAGCGGTCTTGCGGTTCCAGACTGCAGCGCCTTTAACCGCACGGCCACTTCGGCCGGCAAATTCAGGGATTATTAAAATTTACACGCAAAGGCAAAAACAAGTACAGGCCATTACGCCATACTCGAGATGGTGCTGATCCCGACAGGCTTTAACGCGACCTAGCATGCAAATCTCACCCCGACTCAGTATCTAACTCCACATTCCATAATAAGGTGTGTACACACTGGTTACTCCAGTCCGAGTGTGTGTCTAACTAAAATTCACCAAGCTACCTAGACGCTGTCTCCAGAGTTATTCTTTTACGTAGGGGTGGCAACTGACCAATCCCCGGCACCTGGTAAAAAGTGTGGGTCGCTAAGTCAACAAGATGGGTTGGGAAAGCACAGGAGGTCATTGTCCGTAGATTATCTTTGACAGGAGGAAAGTTCCAGATACTTATAGAAAGTTCTGCTACGGATTCTACAGGGGCAATCAAAGGACTCAAGTCTGAAAATGGCGGAAAAGTACGCTCCTGTTGTTGAGACTAGCTCCTGCCAGGCAGGCATAAAGAAATGCCGAATGGACCACTCAGGATTGGCAACACGTTCTCTTCACCGATGAGTGTCGCATATGCCTACAACCAGACAATCGTCGGAGACGTGTTTGGAGCAACCCAGTCAGGCTGAACGCCTTAGACACACTGTCCAGCGACTGGAGCAAACTGGAGGTTGTCTGCTTTTTTGGGGTGCCATTATGTGGGGCCGATGTACGCCGCTGGTGGTCATGGAAGGCGCCGTAACGGCCATCCTCCGACCGATAGTGCAACCACATCTGCAGCATATTGACGATGCATTCGTGGACGACAATTCGCGTCCTCATCGTGCACATCTTGTGAATGACTTCCTTCAGGATAACGACATCGCTCGACTACAGTAGCCATCATGTTCTCCAGACATTAACCCTATCGAACATGCCTGGGATAGACTGAAAAGGGCTGTTTGTGGACGACGTGTCCCACCAACCACTCTTGAGGGGTCTACGCCGAATCGCCGTTAAGGAGTGGGACAATCTGGACCAACAGTGCCTTGATGAACTTGTAGATAGTATGCCACGGCGAATACAGGCATGCATCAATGCAAAAAGGACATGCTACTGGATATTAGAGGGACCGGTCTGTACAGTAACATGGACCACCACCTCTGAAGGTCTCGCTGTATGGTGGTAAAACATGCAATGTGTGGTTTTCATAAGCAATAAAAAGGGCGGAAATGATGTTTATTTTGATCTCTATTCCAATTTTCTATACAGGTTCCGGAACTCTCGGAACTGAGGTGATGAAAAAATTTTTTGATGTGTGTAGAACATATTCTGAGTCAAACGTAATTCTGGGTATCGAACAGAACTGCTTCCGCCATTCCAACCATCCTGGATTCCGAAAATGTCCTTCGTAAGAAACATATTTGGCTTCCCTCGCAGGACATCCTGCAATCTGTGGATCAAGCCTATCGGGTGAATACATATATTTCTTGAACTCCGAAATGCTTTTGACTTGGTACGACGCCCAGTTTTATTAAAAGACTACGATTATATGAGATATCCAGCAAAATCTGTGGATAGATTCAGGATTTATTAGCTGGGAGAACACAGCATGTTACGTTTAACGGAGAGTCGCCGTCGAAAATGAAAGTATTTCAGGAGTGCCTCAACGAAGCCCGTTGTGACCCTTGTTTTTGTATATTAAGGGCCTGACAAACAAAATTACTAGCCCCCCGCCCCCCTGGTTATTTGCAGATTAGGCTCAAATGAAAATATCGTAGACTTTGTAGCTACAAATAAGCTGGATCTTATCGACGTCATTATGGAAATAGAAATGCCGTGTGGCTAGGGCCTCCCGTCGGGTAGACTGTTCGCCTGATGCAAGTCTTTCGAGTTGACACCACTTCGGTGACTTGCGTGTCGATGGGGATGAAATGACAAGGACAACACAACAACCAGTCCCTGAGCGGAGAAAATCTCCGACCCACCCGGATATCGAACCCGGGCCGTTAGGTATGACATTCCGTCGAGCTGACCACTCAGCTACCAGGGGCGGACATAGAAATGGGGATTAGCGATTGTGACGTCGTTATAGCAATTATGGTTACGAAAGTTAATAAATCAGTCAAGAAGGCTAGGAGAGTGTTTCTGCTAGAAAGAGCAAATACGTAGTTGTTAACTTCTCACTCAGACAGTACACTGACATCACTTAATTCCAGTAAGATGGATATGGAGGAATTGTGGGCGAAGTTTAAGCAGATTGTAAATCGTGGTCTGGAGAGCTACGTGCCTAGCAAGTGGATAAAGGATGGAAAAGACCTACCATGGCTTAATAACGAAATGCCTAAAATACTGAGGAAGCAGAGGCTGTTGCAGACTCGGTTCAAAAGAGAAAACGTAAATGACGACGAGAAAAGATTGGTAGAGATTCATGTGTCTGTGACCAGATATAGTGCAAAGCACACAAGAACTATCGCCGTCATACCTTAGCAAAAGATCTGACACAGAACCCGAGAAAATTATAGCCCTATCTAAAATCGCTAAACGTGTCTAAGGCTTCCATCCAGTCCCTTATTGACCAATCTGGTGTGGCAGTTGAAGACAGCACAACGAAATCCGAAGTTTTAAATTTCGCGTTCAAGAAATCGTTCACGAAGGAGGATCGTACGAATGACCCATCATTTGACCATCGGACAGACCCCCGCTTGGACAGCATACTAATTAGCATCCCTGGCGTAGACAAACAACTAAAAGATTTAAATACAAATAAGTGAACAGGTCCGGAAAGAATCGCAAATCGGTTTTCCAGAGTACTCTACGGCAGTGGCCCCTTATGTAGCTTGCATTTATCGCGAATCTCTCGCCCAGTGCGAAGTCCCAAGCGCATGGAAAAATCGCAGGTGATTAATGGATATAAGAAGAGCAAAAGGACGAAGCCGCAAAATTACAGACCAATATCCCTCACATGGGTTTGCTGCAGAAACCTTGAACCATAATAAATTTTCTTGAGAACCCTATATCTACGGATCAGCATAGTTTTAGAAAGCATCGCTTGTGCAAAACACAGATTGCCCTGTTCTCACAAACACAGAGCACACGTTGGACACAACCACAGTCTTAGTTTTCTCAACAATCTGGTGGTGCTCCTGGTGTTTAGTCCTTGATGGTGATCTTCTCGGGGACCTACAGTGACTCAAAAATGTTTCAAGAATTAAAAGTACTCCCTCTACGAGAAAGGTCCAGGACAGGTTTAAAAAAAATTGTTCTTACCGAGTAATGATCCCAGCTCCTATCGAAATAGTCCTATTAGCCGTTTATACAGGTTTTCCAACGTTTCTGGAGGTCCTGGAAGCAATCAGAGAAATTTTCAACTGCGATGATTGTAAGCTAATTTGTCACAGCAAGTTGAATGTCTGCGACATCTTAATGAAGCTTTCACTCGAGGAAACAAGAAAAAATCGCAAGCCGAGAGGTCGGGCGAATGTGGCGGATGTGGGATGGCAATAACAGAATGTCTCGCCAGATACTCGGTAACAGATGAAGCAGTAGGGGGTCTTGCATTGTCATGCAGCAAGAACCAGTACTGAGAATGCCATAGATATGGACAGCGACGTTGAACTGCTTGTCTCAAGCGTATCAAGACTTCGATGTAAAGAGTTTGGTTCACTGTTTGATCTAGAGAAACACTCATGGTAAACTGTTTGCTCCCGAAGGTTGTCGTTTGACTTTTTTGAGGCTGCTGATGTAGGAGTCCACCATTCAGCACTTTGTTGCTTCGTGTGAGGGCCATAGTGCTAGTACCAATTTTCGCCTTAGCAATAATCTTTGACAGAAATGTGGGATCACGTCTGGCTCTATCCAGTAGTTCAGTAAAAAATTCTTCATCTTTCCTCTTCCTATTCGTCTGTTACTGTGTGAGTGGCGAGTTTTGCATTAAATTTCCGTTTCCCTAAATCTTTGCGTAAAATCCTACGCCACACATCACAATTCAAATTAAGTTATTTTGATATCGCGCACACAGTTACGTGACAGTCTGCTTGCAATAACTGCCTTACACGCACCACCGCACCACGTTTTCATCGTTATGTGCTGTAGACGCGCGACCAGCTCTGGAATTCTCTTGCACTGAATATTTGGCTTCACGAAACTTTTTTTACCACTCGAAAATACATCTTGAAAGTGCCACTCCTGCATATGCCTGTTTAATCATTGTCCACGTTTCACTAAGGGTTCTGTTGTGGATCGGCAGGAGACCAACACACTACTTTGAGAGGAAGCCGAAAGGCACGCGCTTAAGCTCACGCAGGCTGGCGTGAGGTCTGGAACAGGACAAGGAATTTAGACTTCAGAAAAAAGGTGGTACTTGGTGGAATACTTAACTTTAATCCATTAATGTTGAACGTAGCTCTTGTCTGTACATTCTTTACAATATCAATAGCAACTGAACATGGCGCCTTGCTACGTCGTAGCAAATGACGCAGCTGAAGGCTATGCTAACTATCGTCTCGGCAAATGAGAGCGTAATTTGTCAGTGAACCATCGCTAGCAAAGTAGGCTGTACAATTGGGTCGAGTGCTAGGAAGTCTCTCGAGACCTGCCGTGTGGCGGCGCTCGGTCTGCAATCACTGATAGCGGCGACACGCGGGTCCGACGTATACTAACGGACCGCGGCCGATTTAAAGGCTACCACCTAGCAAGTGTGGTGTCTGGCGGTGACACCACAGCTTTTCCCGAGCTTAACACAGAACTTAACGTTCACTCTTTGCTCATAATCAGCTCCATTGTCTCACCGTGACTAATGCGCCAAGAACCCAAACTGTGTGTTGCTGAGAACAGCACTGTCACCTAATGAGTTTGTGAGGAAACATGACCAATGTCGTTTCATGGATGCACACATACCAGGTAACATAAATACAACATTTGTTCATTTTTATTATTTCAAACTCAGAAATAAAAAAACCTGTTCTGGAACTTTTAGGCAAACGTAGTAGATATAGATCTGCTCTAACAATAAATCTTTAAAACCGCCATGTCACCCTGCTTTGAACACGCTATCTCCTAAACTACAGGAAGAATTTTCATGGATTTTCTCAGGTAAGTTGAGCATAGTTTCCGCATGGCAAGGCCTTTAGCTGATCAAAATCAGATCACTTACGAAAAATATATCGTGATTTAAAGTTTTACTAAAACTTTGTCTGTCTGAACAAGTTAATCTCCAAGCCTACTTGACCGATTTTTAGGGGGTTTTTAATTGGTAACTTCAGAACAGTTAGGGGCATTGTATAGGCAATATTTCATCAAAACTGCATCACGAAAAAAAGAACTCCATATATACCTACTGGCCATTAAAATTGCTACACCACGAAGGTGACGTGCTACGGTCGCGAAATTTAACCGACAGGAAGAAGATGCTTTGATATGCAAATGATTAGCTTTTCAGAGCATTCACACAAGGTTGGCGCCGGTGGCGACACCTGCAACGCGTTGACATGAGGAAAGTTTCCAACCGATTTCTCATACACAAACAGCAGTTGAGCGGCGTTGCCTGGTGAAACGTTGTTTTGATGCCTCGTGTAAGGAGGAGAAATGCGTACCATCACGTTTCCGACTTTGATAAAGGTCGGATTGCAGCCTATCGCGATTGCCGTTTATCGTATCGCGACACTGCTGCTCGCGTTGGTCGAGATCCAATGACTGTTAGCAGAATATGGAATCGCTGGGTTCAGGAGAGTAATACGGAACACCGTTCTGGATCGCGACGGCCTCGTATCACTGGCAGTCAAGATGACAGGCATCTTATCCGCATGGCTGTAACGGATCGTGCAGCCACGTCTCGATCCCTGAGTCAACAGATGGGGACGTTTGCAAGACAACAACCATCTGCACGAACAGTTCGACGACGTATGCAGCAGCATGGACTATCAGTTCGGAGACCTTGGCTGCGGTTACCCTTGAAGCTGCATCACAGACAGGATGAATCCAGGTTCTATTTACAGCATCATGATGGTCGCATCCGTATTTGGCGACATTGCGGTGAACACACATGGGAATCGTATATTCGTCATCGCCATACTGGCGTATTAACCGTCATGATGGTATGGGGTGCCATTGGTTACACGTATCTGTCACCTCTGGTTCCCATTGATGGCACTTTGAACAGTGGACGCTACATTTCAGATGTGTTACGACCCGTGGCTCTACCCTTCATTGGATCCCTGCGAAACCCTACATTTCAGCAGGATAATGCACGACCGCATGTTGCAGGTCCTGTATGGACCTTTCTGGATACAGAAAAGTCCGACTGCTGCCCTGGCCAGCACATTCTCCAGATCTCTCACCAATTGAAAACGTCTGGTCAATGGTGTCCGAGCAACTGGCTCGTCACAATACGCCAGTCACTACTCTTGATGAACTGTGGTATCGTGTTGAAGCTGCATGGGCAACTGTTCCTGTACACGCCATCCAGGCTCTGTTTGACTCAATGCCCAGGCGTATCAAGGCCGTTATTACGGCCAGAGGTGGTTGTTCTGGGTACTGTTTTCTCAGGATCTATGCACCCAAATTGCCAGAAAATGTAATCACATGTCAGTTCTAGTATAATACATTTGTCCAATGAATACCCGTTTATCATCTGCATTTCTTCTTGGTGTAGCAATTTTAATGGCCACTAGTGTGTTATCTAAATGTAGCCACTGAACTGATTTTACTGAAACTTGGCACATATATCACTTACTGTCTGGAAAGAATCGCTGTAAGGGAGTAAGTACCTCGTCCCTATCAAAGGGGTAAGAATGGGAGTGAAAAAGAAGCATAACCCAAGACGCACGAATACCCCAGTTTTATTCATCCGGTATTTGAGAAAGAGAGCATTTAGTGACTTGCAACGTACTTCACACATAATAACTTTATGAAACTTTTTCCGCTGCATCCTCACATAATAATAGAAGAAAAAAAATTCATCCCTTACAACATTTATGCTGTTCATTTTCGCATCAGGCATGACATTGTAATTTCTCACTTCTTTACTACTTACTGTATTTGCGACACAATTTGCAGACAGTGTTCACATATACCACTGAATGTACTTGCAAAATTATATCATTGTACGATACATAGTTCAGCATGTATGAAGTCATAAACAGTGGGATGCGTGAAAACTGCCGCACTATGCTTGACGTTTAATTTCTTACAACCCGCTTTTGATGAAATTTAGTAAAGAGATAGCCTGAACCCATACGAAGTAGACAGGCTGCTTAGGAATTGCACAGTACAAGATGCTTATTGATTTGAAGAATAGTACGTGATTTTGATAAAAATATTTGCTGTTTGAAAAGCTGTTTACTCTCTGACTTTTGTACTTTATGATAATTGGGAAAATTCTTTGCTTGATTGACATGTGCTACACGCTACGATTCGAACTAATGAATACAATGCTTACACACACAATATAAACATCATTTCTGCCCTTTTTATTGCTCATGAAAACAACACATTGCATGTTTTACCACCACACAGCGAGACCTTCAGAGGTGCTGGTCCAGATTGCTGTACACAACGGTACCTCTAATACCCAGTAGCACGTCCTCTTGCATTGATGCATGCCTGTATTCGTCGTGGCATACTATCCACAAGTTCATCAAGGCACTGTTGGTTCAGATCGTCCCACTCCTCAACGGCGATTCGGCGTAGATCCCTCAGAGTGGTTGGTGGGTCACGTCGTCCATAAACAGCCCTTTTCAATCTATCCCAGGCATGTGCGATAGGGTTCATGTCTGGAAAAGATGCTGGCCACTCTAGTCGAGCTATGTCGTTATCTGAAGGAAGTCATTCACAAGATGTGTACGATGAGGGCGCGAATTGTCGTCCATGAAGACGAATGCCTCGCCAATATGCTGCCGATATGGTTACACTATCTGTCGGAGGATGGCATTTAGGTACCGTACAGCCGTTACGTTGCCTTCCATGAGCATCAGCAGCGTACGTCGGCCCCACATATTGCCACCCCAAAACAGCAGGGTTCAAACGGTTCAAATGGCTCTGAGCACTATGGGACTTAACATCTGAGGTCATCAGTCCCCTAGAACTTAGAACTACTTAAACCTAAATAACTTAAGGACATCACACACATCCACGCCCGAGGTAGGATTCGAACCTGCGACCGTAGCGGTCTCGCGGTTCCAAACTGAAGCGCCTAGAACCGCTCGGCCACTCCGGCCGGCAAACAACAGGAAACCTCCACCTTGCTGTACTCTGTGGACAGTGTGTCTAAGGCGTTCAGCCTGACCGGGTTGCCTCCAAACATGTCTCCGACGATTGCCTGGTTGAAGGCATATGCGACATTCATTGGTGAAGAGAACGTGGTGCCAATCCTGAACGGTCCATCGGCATATTGTTGGGGCTATTTGTACCGCGCTGTATGGTGTCGTGGTTGCAAAGATGAACTTCGCCATGGAGTCGGGAGTGAAGTTGCGCATCATGCAGCCTATTGCGCACAGTTTGAGTCGTAACACGGCGTCCTGTGGCTGCACGAAAAGCATTATTCAACATGCTGGCGTTGCTGTCAGGGTTCCTCGGAGCCATAATCCGTAGGTAGTGGTCATCCACTGCAGTAATAGCCCTTGGCCGGCCTGAGCGAGGCATGTCATCGACAGTTCCTGTCTCTCTGTATCTCCTCCATGTCTGAACAACATCGCCTTGGTTCACTCCTAGACGCCTGGACACTTCCTTGTTGAGAGTCCTTCCTGGCACAAAGTAACAATACGGACGCGATTGAACTGCGTTATTGACCGTCTTGGCATGGTTGAACTACAGACAACACGAGCTGTGTACCTCCTTCCTGGTGGAATGACTGGAACTGATTGGCTGTCGGACCCCCTCCGTCTAATATGCGCTGCTCATGCATGGTTGTTTACATCTTTGGGCGGGTTTAGTGACATCTCTGAACAGTCAAAGGGACTGTATCTTTGATACAATATCCACAGTCAACGTCTACCTTTAGTCGTTCTGGGAACCGGGCTGATGCAAAACTTTTTTTGATGTGTGTACGATCTTGGATGTGTTGAATCCACATTTCCTCATTATTCGTTGCATAATGTATGCAGTGCATAATGCTACGATCCGTGCTATCCAGTATTTGAGAATTAGAGCGCTTAGTGCCTTGCGACAGTCTTTACATACAATTTCAAAACTTTACAAAACTTTTCCTCGCTGACAATCCCTCAAACTATGAAAGGAAAAAAGTTTATCACTTACTACATTTTCACTGTTTGTGCATTAAAACTGTCGCAGTAAGCATGTAATCACGACATTTAAATTTATTATTTCTTTGCTACTAACTCTATCTGCAACACATTTAGCAATATCCTCATATGCCGCTGAATGTGCCTACAAAATTATGTCATTCTACAGCACATTGTTCAGGAGATGTGAGAGAAGTAGGATATGTACAGATAGACGGCAGAGAAATGAAAGGAAAGGTGATGGACATAGGAAGGAAATAGGATGCGATGGGCAGTGAGGGGGGGGGGGGGGGGGGGGAGTAGCAGACGGACAGTGAGAGGGGAAGGAGGGGACGGACAGAGAATGGTGGATGGAGGAGGTGGACAGAGAGCAGTGGGGGGAGGAGAGGGACACAGAAGGGAGATGAACAGAGAGAGGGGAAAGAAGCTGATGGACTAACGGAATTGAAATAAATACATACAAGAGCAATGCCGAGTAGTCAGCTACAGTTTCCATTTAAAAAAAAACGTAGGTTTGTGTTAAATAACATACTTGCGTGCATTTTTTTATGGTTTGTATTAACCAATTACACTAGCCCCTCTCCTCACGTTCGGTCTGTGGAATCGGTTCAGCAGTATTTGATGTGGTTTACGAAATATATCCAGCGGTAACGTTAGGTGACTCACCCTGTATAATTCTAAAACTGACTTGTTCCATATCACAGAAAGTGGTCGGAAATCTTATCCACGGAGCACGAAAATAAAGAAACTAAATAACATGTACCGAAGAGAGAGGCCTTGCGTCGTCTACGAGTACAACATCTAGGGAACGAGATGATATTCTGCTTGGTACCAGGATATGTGAGAATTTGAGGTAACGAACTGGTGACTGCAGCAGCCAAGGACGCCTGCATAACGCCGATAGTGGCTCGCTTTCAAGTCCCTCTGCATACAGCGATCTCGCTGTTGACGAAAAGTCTTCTGAGTTGTCGAGAGGAAGAGTGGCTAGAAGAGACAGATAACAAGTTGCGGGTGGTGACGTCACGCACACGACCGTGGCGCAGGTGCTTCAAATCACAGAAGCGGAATAGAGTGCTACTAACACGCCTCTGCATAGGAGAACACTCTCCTGACATACGCTGTCTTCTCCAGTGAGAAGACCCCCCTCTGTGTAGTGCTTATGATGGACTACTGGCAGAATGCCACATTTTAGCCGGCCGCGGTGGTCTAGCGGTTCTAGGCGCTCAGTCCGGAACCGCGCGACTGCTACGGTCGCAGGTTCGAATCCTGCCTCGGGCATGGATGTGTGTGATGTCCTTAGGTTAGTTAGGTTTAAATAGTTCTAAGTTCTAGGCGACTGATGACCACAGATGTTAAGTCCCATAGCGCTCAGAGCCATTTTGAACCACATTTTAGTTGACTTGTTTTATTTTTTTACAAGTGGGCAGCCCTACAATTGCATATGGACTTGCTTTGACTACACTTGGTCGAGTTTAGAATGCATTTAAACAGTTTTTTAGGTGAAAGTGCCACTTCCTAAAATAGTGGCTCATACACTGAAGCGCCAAAGAAACTGGTATAGGCATGCCTAATCAAATACAACGATATGTAAACAGGCAGAATTCAGCGCTGCGGTCGGCAACGCCTATGTAAGACGACAAGTGTCTGGCGCACTTGTTAGATCAATTACTGCTCCTACAATGGGATGTTATCAATATTTAAGTGAATTTTAAGTCGGCGCACGAGCTATGGGACACATCTGAGGTAGCGATGAAGTGGGCATTTTCCCGTACGACCGTTTCACGAGTGTACTGTGAATATCAGAAACCCAGTAAAACATCAAATCCCCGACATCGCTGCAGCCGGAAAAGATGTTCCAAGAACGGGACCAATGAATAGAATCGTTCAGTGTGACAGAAGTCCAACCCTTTTTGCAAATTGCTGCTGATTTCTATGCTGGGCCATCAACAATTGTCTGCGTGCGGAACATTCAACGAAACATCATCGGTATGGGCTTTCGGAGCCGAAAGCCAACTCGTGTACCCTTGATGACTGTACGACACAAAGCTTTACACTTCGCCTGGATCCGTCAACACCGACATTGGACTGTTGATGACTGGAAACATGTTGCCTGGTCGAAAGAGTCTCGTTTCAAATTGTATCGAGCGGATGGACATTTACGGGTATGGAGACAACTTCTTGAATCCGTGGACCCTGCATGCCAGCAGGGGACTATTTAAGCCGGTGGAGACTCTGTAATGGTGTGGGGCGTGTGCAGTTGGAGCAATATGGGACTCCTGATACGTCTAGATACGACTCTGACAGGCGACACGTACGTAAGCATCCTTTCTGATTACCTGTATCCGCTCATGTCCATTGTGCATTCCGACGGACTTTGACAGATCCAGCAGGACAATACGACACCCCACACAACCACAATTGCTGCAGAGTGGCTCCAGGAACACTCTCCACCCTCTCCTACTCTTACGGATTTACGGGCAGCCGTGCAGGATTCATGGCGTCAGTTCTCTCCAGCACTACTTCAGACACTGGTAGAGCCCATGCAACGTCGTGTTACGACACTTCTGCGTGCTCTACACGATATTAGGTTGGTGTTCCAGTTTCTTTGTCTCTTCAGTGTAGATTTTAATTGCTATCGTAGTGACTGGTTCTTTCCCACTTTTTATAGCAAAGGGCAACCAGCCTTAAACATTTGTACAGTAATTTTAACTAAACTTATTCCACGACAGTATTTTTAACAGCTTATCTTTTGAGAAATCACATGCATCCGTATGTTTCAATATTTAGCGGAATAGCGGGTAACATTTATTGTCAACTAGAAACAACTTTAAGGTATTTTTTTGGAAATTATTTCATCGTATGTCTGTTGGCGTTATTTCTGTTAACGGATAAGAAAGGTTTTATTAAATTTTAATCGCACCTGTTCAAGTACAATTACACTACTGGCCATTAAAATTGCTACACCACGAAGATGACGTGCTACAGACGCGAAATTTAACCGACAGGAAGAAGATACTTTGATATGCAAATGATTTGCTTTTCAGAGCATTCACACAAGGTTGGCGCCGGTGGCGACACCTACAACGTGCTGACATGAGGAAAGTTTCCAACCGATTTCTCATACACAAACAGCACTTGACCGGCGTTGCCTGGTGAAACGTTGTTGTGATGCCTCGTGTAAGGAGGAGAAATGCGTACCATCACGTTTCCGACTTTGATAAAGGTCGGATTCTAGCCTATCGCGATTGCCGTTTATCGTATCGCGGCATTGCTGCTCGCGTTGCTCGAGATCCTATGACTGTTAGCAGAATATGGAATCGCTGGGTTCAGGAGAGTAATACGGAACGCCGTGCTGGATCCCAAAGGCCTCGTATCACTAGCAGTCGAGATGACAGGCATCTTATCCGCATGGCTGTAACGGATCGTGCAGCCACGACTCGATCCCTGAGTCAGCAGATGGGAACGTTTGCAGGACAACCATCTGCACGAACAGTTCGACGACGTTTGCAGCAGCACGGACTATCAGCTCGGAGACCATGGCTGCGGTTACCCCTGACGCTGCTTCACAACGACGAACCTGGGTGCACGAATTGCAAAACGTCATTTTTTTCGGATGAATCTAGGTTCTGTTTGCAGCATCATGATGGTCGCATCCCTGTCTGGCGACATCGCGGTGAACGCACTTTGGAAGTGTGTATTCGTCATCGCCATACTGGCCTATCATCCGGTGTGATGGTATGGGGTGTCATTGGTTACACGTCTCGGTCACCTCTTGTTCGCACTGACGGCACTTTGGACAGTGGACGTTACATTTCAGATGTGTTACGACCCGTGGCTCTACCCTCCATCCGATCCCTGCGAAACCCTACATTTCAGCAGGATAATGCACGACCGCATGTTGCAGGTCCTGTACGGCCCTTTCAGGATACAGAAAATGTTCGACTGCTGCCGTGGCCAGCACATTCTCCAGATCTCTCACCAACTGAAAACGTCTGGTCAATGGTGGCCGAGCAACTGGCTCGTCACAATACGCCAGTCACTACTCTTGATGAACTGTGGTATCGTGTTGAAGCTGCATGGGCTACTGTACCTGTACACGCCATCCAAGCTCTGTTTGGCTCAAGGCCCAGGCGTATCAAGGCCGTTATTACGGCTAGAGGTGGTTGTTCTGGGTACTGTTTTCTCAGGATCTATGCACCCAAATTGTGTGAAAATGTAATCACATGTCAGTTCTAGTATAATATGTTTGTCCAACGAATACCCGTTTATTATCTGCATTTCTTCTTGGTGTAGCAATTTCAATGGCCAGTAGTGTATTATGGTCGATAATAACCTAGTTGTTGACTGACCCAAAACGAAACAATAAATACCCTATTTAAATTGCATATCTAGTATCTGTGTTGTTCGTCTGTAAAAATATCTTTCACAATGCATGAACATGTATAGAGGTATGATATATTTCGCGGATGAGATTTTGAGACTCACTTCTTCTGACGTAGTGCAATGCTCCTGACAGCGTCCAGCCTCATACGGTAATGCATACTTATAGTTATTATCATTTTTTACTGCTTGCCTCCGTTTACATATAGCGTTTCAGGGGCAGAGCTATGGCACAAAAGAATGATAAGGGAGCGAGCTGTGGTCTAGCATATTAAACCTTCATGATTACACACTGAAGATGTATGGGGAAATGGCGGACAGTCTAAACGAAGACGAGCGAACAAGGATTTGAACCATGACCCTCCAGACTGCGATTCTAATGTCATAACCAGTATGTCAGGTAGCTCTTTTTCATCTTGTTGCTCTCATTATTACATCGCAGTTAGGTCTTTCAGAAATGAACTTCCATTTCTCCTACCATGTTAACTCCTGTAACTGTTTGCGAGAAATCGAAGAGTGCGTCATCGATATCGTCCTACCTGTGGTAGAAGATTTGGGTCTCTAGCTGAAACGCTTGTACGAGCAACACGAATGATGACTGCACTTGTTGGTTTCCAGCGACACTCATGTTATTGGTCCAGCACATAGGTGTATATTGGATATGCAACGTTATGTCATTATTATCTGTCAATTCCACATAAACGCTAGTGTAGCTCAGCGACTTAGCTTAATTACTGAGTAATAATGGAGAAAACGTTTCTGTCTGTATTGCGAAACCTTCCCATTGTTTAAGCGAAAGGTGTTGGCTACTAGAATCAGTTTTAAAAAGTCAGTTGAATCAATGATTTGGAGAAGGTGTCATGTCTGCTTTCCTTTCAAATTACGTTTACCGGAGATAACTGATCTTTATATCCCTCCCCATAGTTTGGTGTAACGTGGGTCACACCTCACCAACAGAAGTGATCGTTAGATGGGTATTGAGGTAGAGAAGGAAATATGTCCATATAAAATCATGTGGCAGATCTGTGTCAACAAAAAAGAAAAAAACTAGAGGATGCACAGATAATTCTACAAAACATACCTGACGACCAGACACCATTTTATAACAGTATCAGTCAGTGGCCAGTGAAGGCTGCACAAGATAAAGTTGAAGCAGACCCACGAATGTCTCCTTTGCTGTATTTTGCTTGTAGTTGTAATTTAGGTACATTATGAATTCACCTTTATACTCATAACACACTATTTTATTACTGTAATAATATAAACTTGCGTAACACAAACGGAACGCTTGTTGCCTCATCAGCATCGTCAGATTCGAAAATGGGTCATTTCCATACTTTCAAACTCGATTACTGACCTTACTCGATGGCTAAAAATGTTGTATTGATGTATATTGTTTCAACCTGGGGTCAGTTGCTACACGGCAACTTCACGACACCATGCTTAAGAGCGTTGTGTACTGAAACAGTTTTTGTGTCTCCTGAAAAATTTACTTTCTGGGACATGAACCTTTTCCAAATAACAATTCAGTTGTGAGTACAGAAATTCCTGAGAATTAGTTGTGGAAGTTATATGAAGCAATACCTGCTGAATTTGGTTGTGCTACTCGTATTTTGTTCACTACATCTGCGATTTCTCCTTGCGAAGCGCAGTAGGCACGTACTGGTAACAGAAAATGCCGTAGTGAGAGTTATTGTAGTTTTTAATGGGTTTAGGTATTCGACCATATAAGTTTACTATTTGGGTGCAGTTATGTGGCGGAAAAAGTGATTCAAAGAATATTTATAAGGCAATCTATATGTCAAGTGACAAACACTGATAAGGCAAAAAGAAACGGTCGTCTTTGGGATAACGGGCGTTTTACTTCCCACATTGGTGGAGACATTATTCCTTACTCTTGTGCCGACCGGTGGTTTACTGAAGGGAGTGATAATTTGATGATATCATTGCACTTGGACAAGTGTATTCGCATGCTAATGGCTGGGACAGAGGGTCTATCCTCCGTATTTGCTTGCCTTGGCAGCTTTCAATAAAGCTCTCGTGCTTACGGCTTTAGACGCCGTGAAATGCCACAGACCTTCACGTCTAACAATAGGTAATCCGCATAATAGCCTAATCCTTCAAGCTGCCGAAAACAAGAAGCCGTGGAGCTCTTAAAGCCGCTAAAAAATTTGCTTGTTCATGAACGTGTTTTACAAAACAGTCAGCTATCAACACATAGTTATTCCTGTAATAAGATTGTATGGTCGTCAAGTGAAATAAAAATACTACCTCAAAGTTTGCTAATGATTTCTTTTGGCATCGGAAGTGGCTTTTAGTTTGAAGGTGTCCTTCGTCCTCGGCCGTAAACGGTGCTGAAATAGTTATTCGCAGTTGACTTAACTACCAGGCTTACGTTGAACTATAACCATTTAAATCCTTCACGGAAGCTCTTTAACAACGCAATTTGTGGTTTTCTGAGAAAAAAGGAAGATAAACATCTAAACAACACATTCCTGAAAATATTCTCTTAATTTTTTCACAGCATTTTCTTTACTGTCATTTTATCGTCCCTCTGCACACAGTTGAAGATTGGATCTCAATGGCACAAACAGTGGATGATTTTTTTTTGGGGGGGGGGGGAGGCTGGGGGGGGGGGGGACATGACAATGATGGTCGTATGAGAAGGTAATGAGGGGACCGTTGTAAGTGGTCAGGTAGTTAGGCTGGGTTTCATGTTTTGGGACTGTTATCAAGTCGAGAAACGATGTGGTGTGTTTACAGGTCTATAGGATGATAGAATGAGCGTTGTATTGATATATGTACAGTAAAACACCAAGACTGTAGATCAGACGGAAAATGATGCAGTGGTTGGTTGTCCTCGATTTGAAGCGAATTATTAGAACTATGTGGCTACTGACAGTTATGGCATTCAAGGGACTTGTAGTAGTTTAAGAACATGGATGCTACAGCGATACTGTCATTGGTGAAGATTGGTTACATTAGGGATTTGCTCTTGTATATGATCACTACGGATGGATGAAAGGGTCCGAGTGCGGAACTAGTAGTTTAAGAACATGGATGCTACAGCGATACTGTCATTGGTGAAGATTGGTTACATTAGGGATTTGCTCTTGTATATGATCACTACGGATGGATGAAAGGGTCCGAGTGCGGAACTAGTAGTTTAAGAAGATGGATGCTACAGCGATACTGTCATTGGTGAAGATTGGTTACATTAGGGATTTGCTCTTGTATATGATCACTACGGATGGATGAAAGGGTCCGAGTGCGGAACTAGTAGTTTAAGAAGATGGATGCTACAGCGATACTGTCATTGGTGAAGATTGGTTACATTAGGGATTTGCTCTTGTATATGATCACCACGGATGGATGAAAGGGTCCGAGTGCGGAACGCAGTGGTTAGCACTCTGGACTTGCATTTGGGAGGATGTCGGTTCAAACCCGCACCTGGCCATCTTGATTTAACTTTTCTCCAATTTCCCTAAATCGCTTAAGGCTAATGCCGGGATAGTTCCTTTCAAAGGACACAGCCGATTTCATTCTCCATCCTAATCCGAGCGTATACTCCGTCTCTAATGACCTAGTTGTCGATGGGACGTTAAACACTAATATCCTCCTCCTGGATGGATGGATGGATGGATGGATGACTTGGCAGTTTTAGTATTTTGTGGGCTTTGCGTTCGACAGTAGGTTTGTTTAGAGTCACGGGATAGTTGAATATATTTTAGTAGGCTAGGGCATGGGACTGGATGTTTGTAGACGGGCAGACGCCGTGGGTGATTCCTTCTGGATTATGTTGAGGGCATTTTTTACAACATGATGTGCATTTATTGAACTGTAACAGGTTGGTTGCCTGGTTTGGGGGCCGGCCGATGTGGCCGAGCGTTTATAGGCGCTTCAGTCCGCTACCGCGCTCCTGCCACGGTCGCAGGTTCGAATCCTGCCTCGGGCATGGATGTGTGTGATGTCCTTAGGTTATTTAGGTTTAATTAGTTCTAAGTCTAGGGGACTGATGAGCTCAGATTAAGTCCCATAGTGCTTAGAGCCTTTTGAACCATTTTGAACCTGATTTGGGGAAGAGGGCCAAATAGGAAAGGCATCGGTCCCATTGGTTTAGGGAAGGATGAGGAAGGAAGTCGGTCGTGCCCGTTCAAAGCATCGAAATGTTGTAATCTCTGGGTGGTTGGGTAGTGGTCTGTAAAAGTGTCCCCGACAGCGAACTGAACGGGGCAGATCGGCGTTAGTCAGTTGGGCATATTCCGACGTAGAGGAGATACAAGTTAATGGCTCCAACTGAACCATGGGAACATCTGCAGTGAGATTGGAGGCATAGGACATGGCACTGAAGTTAATGAAGTAGGTAGGCCGTTTAGGAAAGAAATATACAATAAGCTAGACATTCGTTACTTGTATTATGCAGGTACTGGGCTTGAGGGAACAGAGCAAACTGACTCAAGCCTTGGTATATTGTCTCTAAGGAATACAAAAATATTCATACTATTATTGTCCACTTGTTGGGGAAAGAGATGCATGAGATGAAGAAGATAATATTTAGCGGGAAAATTGAGATGGAAGCTAGTCTGATCAGTGGTGAGGGGAAGATGGTTGTTCAGGTGTTTATAGGTATGTGGGGAGATGGTTAATTTTGAAGACACCGAGACAAGGCTGACCGATTGAAGGACGTTTTAAAGAAAAGTTTATTGGTTTTGAGGAAGGGAGATTGAAGATTTTCAAGTGAACGGGGGAAGATTCCTGTCAGAAAGGTCACAGTTCGTAGTAATAGACGGAAAGTCATCAAGTAAGGCGCCTCGTTTTGTATTATCGCGAAATAGGGGAGATAGTCCCACTGACATGATACGTGAACTGGAGTGGCAATAATTAAAACAAAGGCGTTTTTCGTTGCGACGGTATCTTCTCGTGAAATTTCAATCACCAGTTGTCTCCTCCGATTGTGAAAACATTCTGTTGGCAGCCACCTACATAGGGAGAATTGGTCATTACGATAAAAGAAGAGGAATCAGGGCTAGCACAGAAAAATTTAAGTGCTCGTTTTTTCCGCGCGCCGTTCGAGAGTGGAACGGTAGAGAGACAGCTTGAAGGTGGCTCATTGAACCCTCTACCAGGCACTTAATCGTGAATAGCAGAGTAATCACGTAGATGTAGATGTTAAACAGCGCCGGCCGTAGTGGCCGAGCGGTTCTAGGCGCTACAGTCTGGAACCGCGCGACCGCTACGGTCGCAGGTTCGAATCGAGCCTCGGGCTCAGAGCAATTTGAACATTTTTTTTTTTTTTTAACAGTGAGGTCAGGGTTACAAGGAAAGGATTCGGGCACTCTTTTTAGGGTCGATAAGGAAACAGCGTGGTTCAGGAAAAGCAACTTCCATATGAGCTCGAAGTTCCCTTATTTTATTGTCAATCATATGACACAGCTCCGGATCTGAAGTCGCTAACGCACGCCTCGCTGTGACGCACGACGTTAAGGCAGCCGGTTCCGACACTGGTGGTGGAAGAAAGATTCACTGCCAGTATCTGGCTAGCAAGCGGAAGTGAAGTGGTGGCGCATAACCTCTGATCAACAGTCTTTGTGCCATTAGCTTGATTGAATTTCAGACTTCTCTGCAGTATCTCATGGCGTGAGGGCATGTGACACTTTTGACTGTCCGACCGTCATCTGCAGCTTCCTCAGTGCGTCAGTGTTTTTCGAGAGGAGTGGACTATGTGCTAGCATCAGGTTTCACCCTCTTCCTTCCACAAACACAACTCTAAACTGTATAAATACTCATCACAGCCATCCGGACAACACAGACTCTCCCCTGACACTTCAAAGAGATCAGTAGAAGGTAATAGTAAATCACCCTCATTAGGACTTGGCCCAGCACGGCAATGAGGGATTCCTGTACCTGTCCCCAACGCTCATTTCTTGACTATCAGATTGTACTGAACTTTATCATACGATATACTAGCTGTTACCCACATCTGCACTCGCACATCTGTAGTTCTGTAACGAAGAGTGACGATGAGTAAGTAAGCTACTGTATGTGCAGTAACGTCAGCTGCCCTCAGGTGTGTGCCAGATCGGGTAAGCGTAGCTCATGACGTGAGCCCTTCCGCCTCTCCCCCACTGCCCCGATGCACGACGATGCGGCAAGCAACGCGTCGCTGCCGAGCAGTGCATGTGGTGGGGGACTGGCAGAAGCATGCACACACTGTGCTATTGAACATTTGCATCATGCAATAAATTTACTAATTTTTAACGTGGTTTTTCTTCACTAATGCAGTCAATGTTCATTCTCAGGGTTCAACGTACCTCCATACCAGATTTCCTCGAAATTGGTTTAGTGGTTTAGCATTGAAACTGTGAACACAGTTACTTTTGCATTTAATAATATCAGTATGGAAGTAAGGGTTAATTGTCAAATGGCTCTAAACACTATGGGACGTAACATCTGAGGTCATCAGCCCCCTAGACTTAGAACTACTTAAACCTAACTAACCTAAGGACATCACACACATCCATGCCCGAGGCAGGATTCAAACCTGCGACCGTAGCAGCAGCGAATAAGGGCTAAACAAGTTGAGTAATGTATAATCACTGCATTCATTACATTGAATTGTTTTACATGTAATACATAAACCTATAAAAGCATTTTCACGTATATTATAAAGTTCAAAAATCAAAAAGTAAATAGCTTTTTTAAAGAGTAAATATTTTCGGTAATTCGCCTAATATTCTTCAAATTAATAAATGTCTCGTACTTCACCTTATGTTCTCGCTCTCCATACCAAATTTCATCTAAATCGGTTCAGCGGTTAGAGTTGTGAAAATGTAAGACGTGGAGTTACTTTCGCATTTGTAATATTAATATCGACGTCGGAGGGAGTAAGGTGTTACAACATTCTTCATGGAGCATAAACTCTCAGAACTTTAACATTAAATCTCTTCTTGATGCATAGCCGCTCTCTTGTAGCATGGGGCTTCTCCGTGGTCGACTC
Organism: Schistocerca serialis cubense; assembly: GCF_023864345.2. Classification (NCBI taxonomy): domain Eukaryota; kingdom Metazoa; phylum Arthropoda; class Insecta; order Orthoptera; family Acrididae; genus Schistocerca; species Schistocerca serialis. The sequence goes on from NC_064645.1 coordinate 472,631,789, forward strand.
GTGTTCACTAAACGAATCCGTGACGGATTTTATTACTCTTTGAAGAAAACACATTCTAACATTACGGCTGCTGTTTACATACTGGCTGACTAGTTTTGGGATTTGCCCATTTCCACAAGCTACCTTTTACAGACGACAAAATTTGCAATCAGTGGGTGCGTAGAATGTGGATAAGAACTGTAATGACATGTTGTAAATAGAACCGTCCACACAAACCATATCATAAATACAAATACGTTAGTAGATACCACACGGACCATTTCATCACTGATTGATTTTAGTATGACGCATAGTAAAGAACCGATATATGATTCCTGCAAGGCGATCTAATTTACCAACTTAGCAGAGAAAAGGTGTACAAAAAAGCATTTAGCAATTTATGGACACATAACGTCTAAAGCAACACTTTGAAATTAAAATAAGTGTTTGCCAAGGAGATGGACTGTCATCACTCATCTTCAGTCCCATCTTTGATAAAGTCTTCGGGAAAGGGGAAAAAGAATTTAAAAAACATCAAAATCGCTGGAAACCTGTCCGACTTGGACAAAAAAATGACATTAATGTCTTTAGCTTAGCTTTCGCAGACGATTTAGCGATACTAGCAGAAGTGAAATCACGTAATAAAATATAAGTCCTGAAAGAATGTGATCAAAAAAAGGCTAGCCTATAAATTCCTTTAAAAAATGTGAGTTATCTATACTACGTTTCACATTCAGAAATTAATCACGAAGTGTCGCAGTTCAAAAGGGACCGACACATCGGTGATGCGGAAAACACTAGGTTAGCAATGGAAGCACTGAGAGCATGATTTAAAAAAAGATAAAGAAAAAGAAAGAGAGATAGCGTGCAGTAAAAACGCATGACATCTACAACCAAAAGCTTGTATACGCACGCATAAACATTGTAGTTACAACACGGGGATCAAACCTGAAGCTCTGTACGCGAGCAAAAATTTTAATTCTTAACAGAAAAGGTGATCTGGAGAAGATCCTGAAGGAAGAACGAAGAAGCAAACGGAAAATTCTTGGTCTAGAGAAAAAGGAGGACTGACAGATACTGAAATCCTATAAAGCAACACAGAAATGATCACACCTAGCAGCAGACATTAGAAAACGAGGATTTAAATTTTGTGGACATATTCATAGACTCCCAACATCGAAGTTCACGCACAAGATTACGGCATACATCGGAAAATTAAAAAATGGACCATATATCAAAGAAGTTAAAAATTACTTCTACGAGGCACAGACAGAAGCATTGGTAGTAGCAGACTGGCATCTGTTCAGTCAGAAGATAAACTGCTGATTAGAATGAGGCTCCAGAACAATCAGGAACCAAGTGAACTGAAGAAAGAAAAACATCCTTTGGCGAGAAAATGAGGGCAATACTGAATATCGGGAAACCGAACCTAAAATCACAGCGTGATCCAACATGTTTCACAGGCAAGTAACAATAATAATAAAGAACAGATTTAATTTGTTTCTTACAAATTATCAATAGTGTGTACGTTACTAAATAGAAATAGAAGAGAAAGGTCTTAATTAAGAGCTGAAAACTATAACCCCCAATAACAATGTTTGTATTATAATTTTATTTTCCATTTCTTCGCTTTACGCGCGGGAAACTCGCTGATTAAGCCTCTGCTCAGTAGAAAATCTGTAAAACGTTACTTAGCATCTCTGGCCTTTGTCGTTTAAACTGACATAAATTGAAACTATTTTGGCCACTTATGTCATGAACCACCTCTGAGGTATAAATACTTTTAATAATAATTTCATTTATTCAATGTTTATACTTTGAAAAACACAATTTTATACCTTTTCCGGTGGCTTTTTAAGGATATATAGTTTATTCTCATTCTACACCAGAAGTTTTTACCATATAATTCTTACTGTAAATTTGCGCGGGGTCTATGTTCCGAGCCTACAGGTTTTTATATGCTTCTGCTCTACACAGTTTGCACATTTCTTTTCGTAGCTAGAAGTATCGCTTCCCTTACTGGATCCGGTGCTACTAATGTTACAGGCATTCATTACAATTACATTGATTCTTCCACAAGTGCTAGTTCTGCAAGGTCAGCAGGAGAGCTTCTGTGACGTTAGGAAGGTAGGAGACGAAGTACTGCCGGAAGTGAAGCTGTGAGGGGCGGGGGGAGTGGGGGGGGGGGGGGGGGGAGGTCGTTCTGTCGGTAGAGTCAGTAGTGCACTTGACCGCGAAAGTCAAATGTCCTGAGTTCGAGTCTCGGTCCGGCACACAGTTTTAATCTGCCAGGAAGTTTCACTCCGAAGGTGACTGATATCTACAGTTCATGACTTGTGAATACTATTCAGGATCAGAACACCCAGTAACTTTTTTCATTTCATGCAAATGTATATCCACCCAGTCCTTGTAAAAGATTCAACCTTTCTTTTTGCTCCACATACGCACTTTATCAATGAGGGGTACACGAAATAATAAGGTACTTTCAAAATGTTTCTGCAATAAATAATCAAAGACAGGGTCTGAAGTTGTATCTCCTTTTAAAGGTAAGTCATGTAATGCGCAAAACAATACTTAAGAAACAACTGATTTCAGCTTGCCACGATTGCTTTCTAATAATTTCGCAAGATTCTCACTGATCGACGAGTTCTTCTACACTCTTACTTTTGTTGTAACAACATTATCAAAATTACTTGATCTTTCAGCTGGATCTTTATGCCACACCGAATTCATGGGCATTTTTACAGTTTCTTGTAACTTTTTAAAATAGATGAACGAACGGCTTATGAATGCGCCATGATCGCGTTGCGTTATACATGGCCGAAAAACACACGCAATTTACGAAGTGCATACACCATACATCATAGCCAGCGAAACCGAAAAGTTTTCTTTAAGGCACGTACAGTCATGCTCAAAAGTATCCGAACGATCTGAATTGAATTTCACCTGATTCGCATGCAACCCACATAACGCAGCTGTCTAGCAGGTCCTCTAATCGCTCCTTGGTACAGTCGTTTGACTATTGAAAATGGTTCCAACAAGTCACCACTAGAAAACACTGCTCTGTATCGCAATAACTTAAGATGTAATACCACGAAACTAGAAATATCAGGGAACAACTTATCACAGATGAGACAGTCCTCAAGGCTTGTAAGCTCACATTTATTGCAATAAATGACATACCAGAAATGTTACCACACTCATTATTACGTCAGATAGGTAATGCACGTAGTAAGTTCGTCGTATTCATGATTTCCTCTTCAAAGTAACATACCATATTTGTTATTTTACACAAAATGACATAAAAAATTTACGTTATTTACTACTAGCTAGTTGAGAATGTGTATGAACTTCAAATGACACGACGAGCAGCCACGTTCTGCATATGGATTCAAACACAGATCATGCAGACTAAGATTTCGTGACTGACGGAAACTAACAGTCATTCCTGACTAGGCACACAGAGAGTGATATACCTCGATTTTAGACAGTATCAGTTAGCAAATAACAACTTTAAATTACATAACGTAAACATTTTTAACGGACGCGAATTCCTACCCAGCATCTATTGTCCCTGTCAACGATCTAGGATTCCGTAGACAGGGAAAGAACCTGTTCTTGGGCAACTACTTCTATAATGACCAAAAAGAGTTAAATGATCTTCAAGCACATGTGTTCCAGCAGCGGTATGAAGAAAATGATAGTAATAATGACGGTAATAAACGAATTATCCGGTAACTTCACACTTCACAGTGGATTTTCTCGAACTAAGAAATTTCCTTAATTAGTGAAAATTTCAAAATGGATTCACATCGAGGCTATGATGCCTAGAAGAGTGTTTACATTCTGCTGACGTGAGAATAGCATAATCTCCGCGTCAGAAGCTTGCTTCTACTTAACCATTTAGTAGACTGGCATTTTTTTCCACCGTGACTAATTTTGTAAGCTAAGCACATCATCCGTTACAGCACACGCCTGGGGCTGGGAAATGTGGCCACAATGGTCTGCTGGAACGAACTATCACAAGCGCAATGCGTGGGTTCAGGAATTTACTTTTAAGAGGCACAAACAGATTTTTTTACCTCTGATAACCTCAAGAAGAAGAAGTTATAATCCACAATCTTCATTAAACATGATGTTCCTTCATTCCCAACTGGACAGAGCCGGTTAACTTTGGCAAATGACATAGGCGGAGGTCATGGTAAACAGAAATACTGTCGACAGCAAACTTACTTATATTAGAAAATGTCATTTTATTTGATGAACCGATAGACATTTAAAGGAGCAGGACTCTTTTTTTACTTGTACTTGACTGAACTAGAGACGTTGAAAAATATGGTGCTGGACTATGATTGGAATTCGTATCTCCTCTTTCGAGGATCTGAATCTCTCGGATCAGTATAGTTCAATCATTTCGTTCCTTTTTCCAAGACTACAATCTTCTCTAGGTCTCCTCCCAAGGTATGTATGTGAGTCTGGTTCCTGATCCAGTACAAAAATATTTATAATTTCATTTCAAGCCCTATCACATGCACACCGGCCTGCTAGTGAAAATTAACGTGCATTTTTAATGTCTGTTCATGTGTTGTCAACAATTTCTGGTCAAACACGCACACATCTTACTGTTGGTGAGTAAGCAATTGATACTTAAGCTATATTCGTGGACGATAAAGAAGAACGATAGGAGTGCTGTTCGATTGTCGCTCAGGCACAAAAATTTGTATCATTATTTTAGATTCAAACACCTAGCAACTGGTAAGAAAAACCGATATGTAACATTTAATTTTACTTAGTTAACAATCCAATTACGTGATGGGTTCGTATCTCCGTCACAGAACTTCACATCATGCGCTTCATCTTTAAATGCATACACATTTTGTTACTTCTGAATGGAGGTATATCAGACATGTTTCATGCTTAGTTAACAGGGATAAAAGTGTCTTGATAGGAGTCCCGGTTTATTACAAAAACTGTCGTCTTTTATTTTCAAGTTTAGATTTGGTTACTGATATTGGCGAAAATTTTGGTAACTCATCATTCTTTACAGCTAGTACGCAATATGATATGATTAGATTAGATTAGATTAATACTTGTTCCATAGATCACGAATGCGACATTTCGTAATGATGTGGAACATGTCATTTTAATGAAAGATTTCTTTACATATCGGTATTCAATTTATTTACAACAATTTCTACCCTCTCTCTCACGTTTTTTTATTTTTATCTCTCTCTCTTACTCTCTCTCTCCTACATACACACATTCTTTTTTATTTTTATTTGTTTGGTGTGCTCGACTATTGGCGAGGCACGAAAAGTCCGTGAATGAATCTCTTAGTTTTGAGTACACTTTCGATACAAATATAAAAACAGCTATGTGAGTTACTAATTTATGATGCTTACTTTGCAGTCAGTTCTGAGTATTATTAGTAATTACGCTCCAGTTCCTAAAGCTAGTTACAGAAATGCGAATCAGACGCATTATGCATTCCAGACCGTAGTAGCCGCGTCTCTGAGATGCCAGCTATGTTCACTTCCCAGCCAGCTGTAGGATCACATCGGTTCGTCTTCTTCCTGCTAGTACTGTAACTGAGATTTGGCAACAAGGCAAGGTATGTTTGGCAACTCTGTGATCGACGAGTTACTTCCTGGTGTGCACGGAATTCAGCCTCAAAGTTCACTTGAATTTTCCTGTCATTTCCATTGAATAATCAGTGTTATTTTCGCTTGAGGTGTAACAAAAGATTGTAAATTTACGGTTTTCAGCCGAGGAAAGTCGTTGCACGTGGAAATCGCAACTAACCTCGTCCTTTAAACAGCAGTTTACGAGTTCTAGGCTCTATTGGCCTCGTAAGAGGAAGGCGCCACACATACCTCTTTGCTGACTCTGTGGGGACGTGCTGACTTGTGGAAAAGCGTTTGTTATGGTTCGCGGTTCCGCTCTCACAGACTGTAACGTTTTCATCCCTTGTGTGAAAGAGCTACAAGCAGTCAGATCAAATATCGATAAGGAAATCGCAAGAAAATACTTTCAACTCACAGTGCAATGATGAAAAACTTACAATGCTACACAACAGGCCTCTTACGAGGCCAATAGAGCCTAGAACTCGTAAACTGCTATTTAAAGGTCGAGATTAGTTGCGATTTCCACCTGCAACGACTTTCCTGGGCTGAAAACCGTAAATTTACAATCTTTTGTTACATCTCAAGCGAAAATAACACTGATTATTCAATGGAAATGACAGGAAAATTCAAGTGAACTTTGAGGCTGAATTCCGTGCACACCAGGAAGAAACTCGTCGATCACAGAGTTGCCAAACAGGTAAAGCCTCTTTCCGCTGCTGACAAGCAAGTTTTGGGTTTCTAGGAATACATAACTTTATTTATAAAAAGCAACATTTGCAGACCTGTTGAGTATGACACAGCATACCAATTAAACACAGACCCAATCGAAATCTAAGTGATAGAAGCACTCCTGTGTACAGATACTCAGTTATATTAAAAAAGACTTACGTCGTAAGGTTATCATAGGGAGTTTTATTTCATTTCTTATAATACAGTACACAATTTTCGTAAGGTTTCTTTTAGTGTTGTTAAAACAACACTAAACATAAGCGAGAGATTAATCATCAACGATATATGCGAATTCTCTGATGTAATCTATAACAGTCTGACAATGCACATGCAGTGTATTGATTATATGCATGTATAAAACTTGTTCTGAGTTAAAGCTGTCTAACAAGGTTTGAAGACGAATAAAATGCCACTACCAGACGTCAGCTAATGTAAAAAATACTTTTCTGACTATTGTGGCACAATGCGCTCTCACCATACGTAATACAAAAGCTTCTAGATGCATCTGTTGCTTGGCCGTCTATTGAACCTGAAAAGAACGAAATGTCGCAGAAGTTAGCCCTTTTTCCACATGCGGCAATTTTGGGTTGAGATGTGAAGCAAATTATGTTCAATGTTCAATTAAATTGATCACTTCAGCAGACAGCAGAATTTAGTTTTAAAAAATGCGGCAGCGAATGTATAGAACTCGCGACGATTACCAGTACTCTACTAGCTCTCATGTAGCTACAGCAGCTCCAGAAGTCAACAACGGTTCCTCCAGAACTTCCACATTTCACAGTGCTGTGAGATAATGCATATGGCCGGATCTAAACTTCTGTGAGACAGGCAGTTACTGCTTTTCTTTTGCACTGCACGACATTTTCGATGGAGTAGCTCAAATGGAAAGGAACACTTCCTATTTAAATTTCTGCGTCTTACACTGTTGGCAGTTCTGTGTAGGTGGCAGTTACGTGATTTTATTTCGGTGATTACAAAATAGAGTCGAAGGTAAGCACTTGGTAGCCGTGGCAGCTAGATCGTGGCGATTTGGTCAACCAAGTAAATGAATGTACTGAACATGTTTCAAACCTCTACCGGGAGTCTGTGTGTCACAATTCTCATCGTGTGTGCCGCAACGGTGGTATGATAGAAAAAGGAATCCCAGTGAAGTTGATTTGGTGGTCTGTTGGATTGATGATAGGATCCTATGATAATGGTCTCAGTTCAATTCCAACATATGTCGTTGTTTTTTAATAAGGAGAGACAGATTCTATTCTCTTCTGGCTGCGCCAAGTGAAGAAGGTATAATGGCATTGTGGTCTGAAATTCACATGAAACATGATATTGCTTCTCTACCAAGTAGACGTTAGGCTGAATCACAATAAAGTCAGGAGTGGCGAAATGTGGGAACTCTATCACCAGTAACCTTTCTTATAGTAATTATTTATTTCTAGTGACGAAACAAACGCTATGGAGGGTCACAGGACACTTATTCCATCTTTTATTTGAGTTTATGTTATGTCGATAAAATTGGTTCTGAACTGGGAATGCAACTCAGACCGCCCTTAACGCGGAGTTTGATCCCTTCGTGACAATACAGCTCGACTACTATTCGATGTTTGTTCAAAACTGCAGATTCCTCAACATCTCCACATATTGCGCGTGAATGGGTTCGAATCCTGGCCCAGCACTAAAGCTTTCATTATGTATTATCAAGCTCTAGCATGAGAACTCCTATCTGCTAATGGATAATAATTTTGATTTTTAATGCATTTTCATTCTTTGTCAACACTAACGATATCTGACGTTTTTGACTCCCAGTGTGAGACAGAACTATTTGAGAGATCACTGTAAGTCCAAGGATATTATTCCGAGCTGCTGGTGGAGAAAAATTCGGTAGCCGACGTCTCTTTGTGTGTAGTCAACAACGATATGTGTGGGGTTCGATTCCCAGTCAGTACTGAACTGTACTTCATATTATTTCTAGTTCAAACATGCTCACATGTCGCTGCTGGTGTAGCAAACCCATATTTAACGTTTGTTTTCTCTACAATATAACAGCGATAGGTGCCCAGTTGGTGTTCTGGGAAGGAAAAAATTAATGTTTCGTCTCGTCATTTCAGTTAAAACATCTAGCTATTGTCGAGAGAATCCGATATGTCACAGTTGATTGTGCTTCGATAACAATCCGATTAGGTTCTGGATTCGAATCCCTCTCCAACACAAAGATGTACCTCACGGCATTTCAAGTAAGTTACTTGTGAAGAAGCAATATTTAACATCTCTCTTAGTTCGTTCACAGGGACAATATGTGTTGAGTAGGAATGAGCGCCCGTTAAAAATTTTTTAGGTTACGTAATTTAAAGTTGACATTTGCTAACTGATACTGTCTAAAATCGAGGTATATGACTCTCTGTATGCCTAATCAGGAACGACTGTTAGTTTCCGTCAGTTACGAAATCTTAGTCTGCATGACCTGAGTTTGAATCCATATGCAGAACGAGGCGGCTCGTCGTGTCATTTGAAGTTCATACATATTCTCAACTAGCTAGCAGTAAATAACGTAAATTTTTTATGTCATTTTGTGTAAAATAACAAATATGGTATGTTACTTTGAAGAGGAAATCATGAATACGACGAACTTACTACGTGCATTACCTATCTGACGTAATAATGAGTGTGGTAACATTTCTGGTATGTCATTTATTGCAATAAATGTGAGCTTACAAACCTTAAGGACAGTCTTATCTGTGATAAGGTGTTTCCTGATACTTTTAGTATCGTGGTATTGCTTTACATCTTGAGTTATTGCGATACAGAGCAGAGTTTTCTAGTGGTGACTTGTTGGAACCATTTTCGATAGTCAAACGACTGTACCAAGGAAGGATTAGAGGACCTGCTAGACAGCTGCGTTATGCGGGTTGCATGCGAATCAGGCGAAATGCAATTCAGGTCGTTTGGATACTTTTGAGCACGACTGTACATCATTTGTTTTTTTTAATTATAATTGTTGTCAGGCTCCCATGGCTTCAATAAAGTCTTATATGGTACTTCAGGGAATCATCAATCTCTTTTCTTGCTTTTCAAAGAAATTTCCGATATTTTTCTACTCTTTTGTTGCCAAGTTTCAGCCAGGTACTTTATTTTTTCTCTCCCTCACTTTCATTTTTGGTTTTCATTCGTTTAAGAGAGACAAAAGCATTACAAATATCTGTCATTTTTTCGTCCTATTGACTGCGCTTTTACACCCCAGAATGCACAAAATCTGCATTCACACACCACTACTCACTGTTGACTGTAGAAAAATTGAGAGATAACTTCGTTCACTGCCAACAACTCTCTCCCCCCGTACGTGTCAGATGAGTTCCGTGACAGCCCGCCACAGAGACGTACATGCTCAAACTTGGCACTTATTTCCAGTAATGACCATGAAATTAATTAACTGAAGGCCTTCACATAACAATTACTCAGAGAATGCTACCCACTGTTAGAAAGCGCAGGTTGACAGTAGTTCCAGGGACGACTTCCTACTTTTCCTCACAAGTAGAAATGAACGCCTCTTCAGTAAATGGAATGAAACACAGTATGCTAGGCACTTTAAATCAGCGTCTGTCAGTAGTAAAGCATTACTTGAATTTTGAAGGAGTAAGCTTTTGTTGAATGTGTTTTGTTGTGCAGCCTTCTTGTTACACCAATGGGTGCGTGACATTTTCAATTCCTAGGAAGGGAACATTTCCAAGACGAAACTCTCACCACAGACATCCTTCTTAATGGAATCGCGTACACATGTAATAGTTCCTTCACTCGGTAGACAGACAGCGTTATTTCGTGCGACCGTAGTATATTAGTAATGCCCAAAATTGGTCAACATGTAATCTTACTTTCCTCGTGAGCTACACCATGTTCATGAGTACTAAACGTCCGAATATTCTGGCAGTAGAAATGTATATTTAATTTCACATTTTTCCTCATACAGCAACCGTACTGTATTTAATTTTCAATTATGGTTTCATTTTTAAGATTTTATGCCATATTTATATGTTTAACATACATTTGTTTCAGCAAATGTTGAATGATTTTCTAACTACAAGCAAACTGTTCCGTCAACAGAAGCTCCCTCATTTCCACGAACCTCTGCATGCTGACTGTCATACACTGTAACGGTTCTAAGATTATCATACGACAATTCTCGTGCATCATCAACGATAATGTAGAGAAAAACATGGCGATTTTAAATTAATTATCCATTCCGTAATTTCAGTTACAACATCCTATAAATTTTTTACTACTCGACTTCATTTTATAACTTACTTTACATGTTTCTTGTATCAGTTTTACATCATTTTATAGATACTTTCAGGTCATTTTAGTAATAATCTTCCACGTATTTTAGGTCATAAAAATCCGAGCCCAGCAGTTACAGGTCCTTTTCATAAATGTAAACTAAATGAATTCTCACAAGGTGCAGAGCTGCAGTGACACCCCCCCGCCCCCCGACCAACTATGAGCGCCCATGAAAAGAACTTTATTTTAACGATTGTTTTACAAAAATGGTTGAAATTAGAAAATATTATACACTCAAAGATGACGGAGGTGACATTAACGGTTTAACAACACTTCATTTGCATATTAGATTACGCAGCAAAAACATGGCAGTATTACGTAACCACATTCAAAGACACGCATAAAAAAAGTCCATAGGTAACAGAATAACGAAGATATTTTTGTGGTAAATGTAGCGCTAAGAAACAACTGTGGTGGCCTTTAGATTCAAATAGGTAAAATTGGTATCATATCTATTACGTTATGAGCAAACAGTAAATTTTTTAAATGAAGTTAATGACAGTGGTTGTAACTGGTAACGGATAGAAGAGTTTCTATTCGAAATTCTTATTTAATGTCTTGCAAAATTTATGTTAAATCTACTCACAATCTTTAACAGCGAAAGCTTCACAGTTTAACCAAAGATATGGTAATTAATTCCTTTCGAACTGACTTCACTCAAAATTAGTATAAAAATATTTATCCACCTTTGCTGGAAGCGCATTCATTTAATAAAATAATCTAAATAATCTTGTTACCTGATTGCCTGTACTGAGGTTTGCTACATTCACGCGGCGACAATATAATTCGTACCTTTCGCATACATTACACACTCTTTTTTCTGTAAAACTGTAGCTGCAAATAAAAGTAGTCAACCGATAAAAAAACAACAATCGTTAATAACAGTACAGTTTAGTAATTTATTCATCTGGTAAACTGAAATTTGAAATCCAACTGACTTTACAAAATTTTACTTACATGCTGTACTCTCTGCAGAGCTATTCGGAGCATTGTTGACGTCAGAGATGTACAATGTCATCTCCTTGGTCGATGTCTAAAACAAAGTTAATGTTTCTGGTAAACAGACAGATAACTCTGTCGTAGCGTTATCAATGATTTCATAGATGTTGGCAGTTTATGTAATGAAGCGGTTTCTTCCGCAAACTCATTATTTGGAACTGTCCACAACTATGCACAAGCTCTGATTTACGCGCACATTGCCGCTCACTGACTCACAACTGCTGACTGTTTGTCTCCTTGTTCAACAACATAGCAATATCTTTGATCTACGTAGTGCAGCTCTCTCTCTCTCTCTCTCTCTCAAATATTAAGAAAATATTCTTGTATAACATTTTCTTATACGTCACATATACTACTAATTATTTTACTATTTAAATCGTTAGTAAAATAATCGAAACCGAATTACTGAGTGATAATGAAAAATTGTAACTTTGCACAGACAACAGAAAGTTTGAAACAGTATCATATGCCATTAACGGGTGGTATTGTTTGTTACTTTAATAAAGCATTGGTGCATGTACTGATGTTCGTCAAAGAAACTTATGTAATAAACTGAAAACGGAAAAAAAGAAAAATGAAGTTGTGAGTTAATCCCTAGAATTTATTGTGTCATTACGAGGTAGACGGATTGATGGTCTATCGCCCATACAGACAAATCCGTCGTCCTTCTGTGTCTGATTTCTTCCTGTGCGACTTCATTAGGGACAATTTTGCATCCATTTGCTTACAGTGTGATGTTGGCAAAATTAAGAAGGCGCGTTATGACAGTAATCGCGAGTGTCATACCACACCACCTTGGGTCCGCAGCTCGTGGTCTAGAAGCTAGCGTCGCTGCCTCTGGATCACAGGGTCCCGGGTTCGATTCCCGGCCGGGTTGGGGATTTTTCTCTGCCCGGGGACTGGGTGTTTGTGTTGTCCTCATCATTTCATCATCATCATCATTTGTAACTGTGGCTAGACCGGACTGTGCAAAACGACTGGACTGTGTAAAAATTGGGACTTTGACGGGATCTGATGACCGCGCAGGTGAGCTCCCCACAAACCAAACATCATCATCATCACATCACCTTGAAAGTGTTTAAAAGAATTGGGATACGTTTGGGCGTCTGACGTGTGCATGGAACTGAAATAGAGTGCATCTGAGAATGGTGCTGAAATATCAGACTTCTGTCATTAAGTTCGCGGTAAGATCACCACTCAATTTCAATAACGGTGGAAACACAGCTTCACGAAATTGTATAATAATTCGTAATCGTTGTAAGTTCACCGGAAAAAAATTAGTCATCCAGTGCGCATGCACAGAAGAATCGTCAAGCCTTTACAGGTGGCACAGCAGTAGAGTCACGTGCTCAATCACGCGCATACTGCCTCTACGTAAATAGACATAAATGTCGTGTGACTAGGGCCTCTCGTCGAGTAGACCGTTCGCCGGGTGCAAGTCTTTCGATTTGACGCCACTTCGGCGACTTGCACGTCGATGGGAATGAAATGATGATGATTAGGCCAACACAACACCCAGTCCCTAAGCAGAGAAAACCTCCGACCCAGCCGGCAATCGAACCCGGGCCCTTTGGTTTGGCATTCTGTCGCACTGACCACTCAGCTACCGGGACGGACGCCTCTACGTGAACGCAATGAAGTAAGGATCACCGGAACATTTATATTTCAAATGGACATGGTATGTAAATATGCCCATGGCCATAGGGTGCGTGTAGTTACTGGACTTGATGGTGTTTCACGGCGGGTCGTTCAACGTGTCTACAACCAGAGGTGTAACACACGTGACCACAAAACGCGACGTCAGAAATGTGGTCGGACAAAGGTCCTGAGCGAGAGGGACCGGAGAAACGTTTCACGGCTTGTGAATCAAAATCGCTTCCAAACCCGACAGGAAATGCAGCAGGCAGTGAATGGTGGTCCATTCCAAACCTGTTAGAGCGAAAACATTGCTACTAAAACTGCTTGAAATGAACATTTGGAGTCGCAAGAGACCATTGCTCACACAGGCACATAAGGCTGTACGTTTTCAACGGACTGGAAATCATCGAACGTGGACAGAAGCTGACTGGCGGAAGGTAGTGTGGTGTGACGAGTCACATTTTTGCCAATGTTCAAATGACGCACGTCGTCGAGTGCGTCTAAGGCTAAATGAAGCACTTCATTCTGAATTTGTGCAAGGTCAGGTTCAAGCCGCAGGTGATGTTCAAATGGCTCTGAGCACTATGGGACTTAACATCTATGGTCATCAGTCCCTTAGAACTTAGAACTACTTAAACCTAACTAACCTAAGGACATCACACAACACACAGTCACCACGAGGCAGAGAAAATCTCTCACCCCGCCGGGAATCGAACCCGTGAACCCGGGCGCGGGAAGCGAGAACGCTACCGCACGACCACGAGCTGCGGACCCGCAGGTGATACTGTGACGCTCTGGGCGTGTTATGTTTTGAGAGTGTTTTTCTTATCATGATTTGAGCCATCTCCCTGAAGTGACCACTTACATAAACAAGCATGTTTATTTAAACATTCTGAATGATAAGGTATTGCTTTTCAGTCAACGCCTCCATGATGTGTATGCTATTGATGCTCCTATTTTTCAAAATGATAACAGCGAAGTTCATAGGGCTGGAGGAATATGTGACTGGTTTTCTGCATACTCCCTGACCATATTACATCCCGACTGGCCTGCAAAGTCACCTGACTTGAACCGCATAGAAAACTTGTGGGCCACGTTGGAAGAGCGGGTAAAACGCCGACATCGGCATCCCCGCAGTGTGATGGAACTATGCGATCAAATCCTCAACGAGTGGCTTAACGTGGATGCGACGTACTTGGGCAACCTTTTGGAATCACTTCCCAAACGAACACAGCCGGTTATGAAGTCCAGCTGCGGAATTACGTGGTATTAAATGACGCTTTTCTAGAGGTGACTAATTTTTTTGTCCAGTGAGCTTACACACCGCTTAGACACATCAATGTGCCCACCTTTCAAGAGCCTGAGTGAGCACCTTTTGCAGCATGGACGGCTGTGAGACGAACAGGAAGAGTGTCAGTGCGGTTCTTGAAGAGACAGAGATGTGGATCCAGGTCGACTCCAATGCTGTGGCCAGCTCCACTACGTTTCTCGGTTGAGGAGCCATGACGCGAACATACTGGTCGAGGTGGTCCCAGAGATTCTCGATTGGATCTAAATCCGGCGAGTTTGATGGCCATGGGTGTACTGTAAACTCATCATGGTGCTCTTCAAACTACAGTGCGAGCTGTGTGACACGTTACGTTATCCTGCTGGTAGATGCCATCGTGCTGAGTAAAACAAACTGCATGTAGGGGTAGAACTGGTTTCGAAGGATAGATGTATACTTGTGTTGATCCACTGTTCTTCCAGAATGGGAGATCACACAGGGAATGCCACGAAAATATTCCAGAGAGGATATACTCCCTTCTGCATCCTGGAACCTTCCAACGATTGTTGCTGGACCATACACGCCAATGGCTATCTGTCCAATGGCGAATAAAAAGCGATTCATCTGAAAAGTACACTATCGTCACTCAGTGGACGTCCAGCTGTGGTACTGGCGTGCAAGTTTCAGCCTTCATCGCCGATGAACAGCCGTCAGTAAAGGAGCATGAACCAGGCGCCTGCTGCGAAGGCCCATACCCAGCAACCTTCGCAGAACGGTCGATGAGGAGACACTGTTGATACACCTTGGTTCATCTGGGCAATCAGGTCCTCAACAGTTGCACGTCTTTTAGCCCGTACACATTTCCCCAGTCTTCGTTCACCGCTGTCGTCTATTGCCTGTGGTTTACTGCAGTTACTTCGACACCAGTTTTGGATCTCGCCCTTTAGCCATGGACAGTATACTTTAACTAAGGCGGATGCAAACATTTTACAAACTTAGTCATTCCAGAAATGCTTCTACACTGGCCAGAAAATCAATGATCACGCCCTTTTGACGTCAGATAAATTGCTCCGTTTCTGCATTAAGACAATGATCGCACTGTTTTCGGCGTCCTCCCGACATGAATGAAAATGAAACATTGTTATTTTTGTTGTTGTGGTCTTCAGTCTGGAGACTGGTTTGATGCAGCTCTCCATGCTACTCTATCCTGTACAGGCTTCTTCATCTCCCAGTACCTACTGCAACCTACATCCTTCTGAATCTGCTTAGTGTATTCATTTCTTGGACTCCCTCTGCAATTTTTACCCTCCACGCTGCCCTCCAATACTAAATTGGTGATCCCTTGATGCCTCTGAGCATGTCCTACCAACCGATCCGTTCGTCTAGTCAAGTTATGCCACAAATTTCTCTTCTCCCCAGTTCTATTCAATATCTCCTCATTAGTTATGTGACCTACCGATCTAATTTTCAGCAGCGTCTGTAGAACCGCATTTCAAAAGCTTCTATTCTCTTCTTGTCCAAACTATTTATCGTCCATGTTTCACTTCCACACATGGCTACACTCCATACAAATACTTTCAGAAACGACTTCCTGACACTTAAATCTATACTCGATGTTAACAAATTTCTCTTCTTCAGAAACGCTTTCCTTGCTATTGCCAGTCTACATTTTATATCCTCTCTACTTCGACCATCATCAGTTATTTTGCTCCCCAAATAGCAAAACTCCTTTACTACTTTAAGTGTCTCATTTCCTAGTCTAATTCCCTCAACATCACCCGACTTAATTCGACTACATTCCATTATCCTCGTTTTGCTTTTGTTGATGTTCATCTTACACCCTCCTTTCAAGACACTGTCCATTCCGTTCAACTGCTCTTCCAAGTCCTTTGCTGTCTCTGACAGAATTACAATGTCATCGGCGAACCTCAAAGTTTTTATTTCTCCTCCATGGATTTTAATTCCTACTCCAAATTTTTCTTTTGTTTCCTTTACCACCTGCTCAACATACAGATTGAATAACATCGGGGATAGGCTACAACCCTATCTCACTCCATTCCCAACCACTGCTTCCCTTTCATGCCCCTCGACTCTTGTAACTGCCTTCTCCTTTCTGTACAAATTGTAAATGGCATTTCGCTCCCTGTATTTTATTCCTGCAAACTTCAGAATTTGAAAGAGAGTATTCCAGTCAACATTGTCAAAAGCTTTCTCTAAGTCTAAAACTGCTAGAAACGTAGGTTTGCCTTTCCTGAATCTATCTTCTAAGATAAGTC
This sequence comes from Schistocerca serialis cubense, assembly GCF_023864345.2. NCBI lineage: Eukaryota > Metazoa > Arthropoda > Insecta > Orthoptera > Acrididae > Schistocerca > Schistocerca serialis. The sequence goes on from NC_064645.1 coordinate 472,648,627, forward strand.
GTAGGGTCAATACTGCCTCACGTGTTCCAACATTTCTATGGAATCCAAACCTCTTCCCCAAGGTCAGTTTCTATTAGTTTTTCCATTCGTCTGTAAAGAATTCGTGTTAGTATTTTGCAGCTGTGACTTATTAAACTAATAGTTCCATAATTTTCACATCTGTCAATACCTGCTTTCTTTGAGATAGGAATTTATTATATTCTTCTTGAAGTCTGAGGGTATTTCGCCTGTATCATACATCTTGCTCACCAGATGGTAAAGGTTTTTCAGGGGTGGCTCTCCCAAGGCTATCAGTAGTTCTAATGGAATGTTGTCTACTCCTGGGTCCTTGTTTCGACTCAGGTCTTTCAGTGCTCTGTCAAACTCTTCACGCAGTATCGTATCTCCCATTTCAACTTCATCTACATTCTCTTCCATTTACATAATATTGTCCTCAAGAACATCGCCCTTATATAGACCCTCTATATACTCCTTCCACCATTCTGCTTTCCCTTCTTTGCCTAGAACTGGGCTTTCATCTGTGCTCTTGATATTCATGCAAGTGGTTCTCTTTTCTCCAAAGGTCTCTTTAATTTTCCTGTGGGCAGTATCTATCTTACCCCAAGTGATATGCACCTCTACATCCTTACATTTGTCCTGTATCCATTCCTGCTTATCCATTTTCCACTTCTTGTCGATCTCATTTTTGAGACGTTTGTATTCCTTTTTGTCTGCTTCATTTACTGAATTTTTATATTTTCTCCTTTCATCAATTAAATTCAATATATCTTCTGTTATGTAAGGACTTCTGTTAGCCCTCGTCTTTTTACCTACTTGATCCTCTGCTGCCTTCACTATTTCATCTCTCAAAGCTACCCATTCTTCTTCTACTACATTTCTTTCCCCCATGTCAATCGTTCCCTAATGCTCTCTCTGAAACTCTCTAAAACCTCTGGTTCTTTCGGTTTATCCAGGTCCCATCTCCTCATATCACACCTTTTTAGTTTCTTCAGTTTTAATCTGCAGTTCATGGCCAATAGATTGTGGTCAGAGTCCACATCTGCCCCTGGAAATGTCTTACAATTTAAAACCTGGTTCCTAAATCTCTGTCTTACCATTATATAATCTATCTGAAACCTTCCAGTATGTCCAGGCCTCTTCCACGTATACATCCTTCTTTGATGAATCTTGAACCAAGTGTTAGCTACGATTAAGTTATGCTCTGTGCAAAACTCTACCAGGAGGCTTCCTCTTTCATTCCTTGCTCCCATTCCATATTCACCTACTACGTTTCCTTGTCTTCCTTTTCCTACTGTCGAGTTCCAGTCACCCATGACTATCAAATTTTCGTCTCCCTTCACTATCTGAATAATTTCTTTTATCTCATCATACATTTCATCAATCTATTCGTCATCTGCGGAGCTAGTTGGCATAAAAAACTTGTACTACTGTGGTAGGTGTGGGCTTTGTATCCATCTTGGTTACAATAATGTGGTCACTATGCTGTTCGTAGTTGCTTACTTGCATTCATAATTTTTTATTCATTATCAAGCCTACTCCTGCATTACTCATATTTGATTTTGTATTTATAACCCTGTATTCACCTGACCAGAAGTCTTGTTCCTCCTGCCACCGAATTCACTAATTCCCACTATTTCCAACTTTAGCCTATCCATTTCCCTTTTTAAATTTTCTAACCTACCTGCCCGATTAAGGGATCTGACATTCCACGCTCTGATCCGTAGAACGCCAGTTTTCTTTCTCCTGATAACGACGTCCTCTTGAGTAGTCCCCGCCTAGAGATCCGAATGGGGGACTATTTTACCTCCGGAATATTTTACCCAAGAGGACTCTATCATCATTTAACCAAACAATAAAACTGCATGCCCTCGGGAAAAATTACAGCTGTAGTTTTCCATTGCTTTCAGTTGTTTGCAGTATCAGAGCAGCAAGGCCATTTTGGTTAGCGTTACAAGGTCAGATCAGTCAATCATACAGACTGTTGCCCCTGCAACTACTGAAAAGGCTGCTGCCCCTCTTCAGGAACCACACGTTTGTCTGGCCACTCAACAGCTACCCCTCCATTGTGGTTGCACCTACGGTACGGCTATCTGTATCGCTGAAGCATGCAAGCCTCCCCACCAATGGCAAGGTCCATGGTTCATGGGGGAAAATGAAACATTCTTTCTCTTTTAACACTCCATAATATCTGCCTTGCGCCAATTTGAACGTGGCAGCTTTTTTATCTGAATGGAATGGTAGCGGGCGTTATCCATTACTATAATTGACCCTTCTTCCAGCGCAGACAACAGTCGAATAAACCAATTCATTTCTGAATGGCTGTCAGATTGGCAAGAACTTTTGTCACCACGAAAAACTAGTTTGACCTCTGGTATGAAGCCTGTGGTTAATGAACCAGCGTGGCTGAAGATTAATCGGCCACCTCTACCAGTAGGCACTTTCAAACTGCCGTTTCCTTTGGGGTCGTATCACATATACTTGTTGCCGTGGTTCTGTGAAACCCAAGTTTCATCCAAGTACACTACAGGCCTGGTGTTTTAAGCATGCGAGAAGTGCATTGTACGCAAAAACTTCGCTCTTGCCGCTGCAATGTCTCTGTGTTCCATTAAGAATTTCCGTCCGCCATTACACTTCTTGAATCGGAAACCAAGCAAGTATAGAAGATGAAGAACGGAGGTCTCTGAGCCCGAGTAATTTTTTCACGGAGGCCAGCCTATATTTTTTTAGCATTGGATACTCTCCTCTGTCGTAATATCCAAGTACAGTTCTACGCATGAGCTCTTTGTTAAAATCGTCAAAGTCGGTTGATTTCCGTTCACGTTCGTATACCTTTCTTGGAGAATCGAAACACTCACTCATGTCTGGAGATTCTGCCAATGACACAGATCTGATAATACGTCCTAGAGTTGCTTTGGAGACACCACACGCTTTAGCAGTAAGTTTATGAATCTGCGCATAATTTAGGTTATTCCTCGCTTCTTCATTGTCGGCCAGATCAGTAAAATACTTGAGTACATTCTATACGATAATTTTCGATTGTTTACGAATGTCTTTCCGCCCTTAACGCACACCGACCGGAGGAGTACAAAAAGTAGGCCGTTGCTCCTGCATTGTTGTCCACCACCGAACACACGTCAAAGCGCCTTTCTAAAGACAGTAAGACACTGAGATCAGGCCTGAACACTCGATATAGAACGGTAACACTGAGCTTTCACCTGCTCTGACGTACCGCACTGCTAACGGTACCTACATGGCAACAAAGCCGAGAGGCGGGCGAATCACAGCCCGCAGCCCATTGGGGACTCTACTTTCGCGCTGGCCACTCAAGTCCTGCCACCTGCTGTCTGTGAATGGTTAGTGCAAGATGACGTTGAACATGGCGGTGTGACTGGACTCTGTGCTTTGTAACTTGTGCAGCACCTACTGCTGTACGTGGGCGATACTGCTAGCAGTTAACAGTGCAACACCAGAAGAATGGCAAATAATGTATTTTACTTACTGTCAGCATATGGTATAGCGGGAAGAATGCCTAATTAAAATTATAGGTGATTTGGGGCTGTACAGGGTGTGAAATTCAGTACACAGAGCTGCCACTTGTCGGTGCAAGAACAGCTCTAATCCGGATGGTCATCAAGTGGAACTGAGCATGGATGACATGAACCACACTTCTTCAGCTTTATGCCCCAATTCAACAGCAGTTCTGGCTGCGAGTTGTGGTATACCACGACAAGACGTTCTCAGTGAGTGAGATAGGCTGGAGAGCGCTGAGGTCGCAAATCACATTAACCAACTCGTCCCGTGTGCCAACAGTGCTCTCTGTCGAGAGATCAGATATTCCATCCATGTCCATGTCAGTGTTGCTGCCTTGTGCCACGTGAGGGCACCTTTAGGGTTTTAACAGCACATGCAGCGTGTGGTATTGCATTATCTTGCTGAATAAGAAAAAAAAACGCCACAGAGACCTCGACTATGTGGTACAGAAACTACCTTAACAGGTAGAAAATGTATTGGATCTCGTCGAAAATATTAGGTATACGCACCAGAGGTGATTGTGTTATTACCCAGAGGCGCTCTGCACCATCAGGCCACGTGCTGGTCCCTTATGATTATGACAAATAAGCTGCCAACTTTGGTTTCCTGTAGAGTCATTGCACATGTATACATCCATGGTGATGCTGAAGAGACAGCACGCTGCCTCTAAAAAAATGGTTCAAATGGCTCTGAGCACTATGGGACTTAACTTCTGAGGTCATCAGTCCCCTAGAACTTAAAACTACTTAAACCTAACTAACCTAAGGACATCTCAAACATCCATGCCTGAGGCAGGATTCGAACCTGCGACCGTAGCGGTCGCGCGGTTCCAGACTGTAGCGCCTAGAACCGCTCGGCCACTCCGGCCGGCATGCTGCCTCTCCTCTTGTGTGTAGGACTGTCGTTGGTTGCACTGTAGTCGGCAAACCTCTCTGTCAAACGAAGCCGCAACAAGTATACTTTGTTCATATTAAAAGCTTTGTGGCATCAACAGCATTAGAGCAGAAGTTGTGGCACAGTTTCCATTACTAAAAGTGCAAGTATTCCAGAAGGTATAAGGTTTAGAGCAATGAAACCAAGTCTGCCATCAGTAATTGTACCTCTTGGTTTCACTTTGGTAAAAAGCATACAAGTGTCATTTAAAGAAAATAATTTTGTGTTGAAAGTAATGTTTGTTTACTTGTAGAGATTATGCATTCCTGCTCATTGTGTCAGCCCCTGACATGAGTGCATCCCTGGCAAACTGCACTTTTCGCATTTTGTTTCATTCGAAAATATATGAAGTGGCAAAGTTAGTGGGACACCCTTTGTATATAGACGAACTTACTCCGGCGTTCTTTGTGGAGTTACACCTAAATGCATTTACTTAACCAAGCGTGTAGTTCACTTCATGCTGAAGGTGACGTTTGTCGCACATCGCCTTCACGATTTTTTTTATTTTAATGGCCGAAAGTGCCTGTATGCCGTGACTCTGATATTGGTGCTCTTCTTTTGCAGTCGGGAGGTTTCGCAAGTCTGCCGTACCTTATGAGGCTACTCTTTGGAGTTGTCTTTAGCTCTGTGGGCGACTGGATCCTTTCAAAACCAAACAGAAACAAGATCGTGGTCCGAAAGCTGTTCGTCATTCCATGTAAGTGAAACTTGGTTTGTATAGTTACTTATGTTTCAGAAAGCGTTTTCAATGGATGTGTAGCTATCTGTATAGTTCTACTGTTGTCTTTTTCCTGAATCTTCTGCATGGTAAGATAACCTACAGCAATGTGGACGCCAGATTTCTCAAAATTGAGGTAAGCCTAACTCGTCTGAGGAACGTTCCCTTCGGGGAGCACTATTGAGAAAATTTAGCGAACCAGCATTTGAGGCTGACTGCAGAACGATTCTGTTACTTTAAACGTACAGTTAGCGCAAGGACCACCAAGATAAGATTAGAAAGATTAGAGTTCGCACGGAGACGTATATACAGTCGTTTTTCTCTCTCTCTATTCGCAGGTGGAACAGGAGAGGATATAACTAATAGTGGTACAGGGCGCTCTCCACCATGTACCGTACAGTGGCTTGCGGAGAGTGTATGTAGATATAGGTATAGAAATTCAGGGTAATTGCTGGGTGCGGCGCTTAAATCCGGACAAATGAAACTTTTTCTTAAAAGCAGATTTATAGAAACAAAATACAAATTAAAATGAAAATCCTTTTACATATAAGTAGTGGTATCTCACAAGAGTAATATTACTCGATGTAACTCCCCTCAGCCGCAGTGACCGCCTCTAGCCTTGTGTCGAAGCGATCGCATGCACTCCTTAAAACAGCGCTGTCCATATTCGCGAATGCTGCTTCGATAGCGGTACGTTAGGGTGCCTCGTCTTATTGGTGCTATGCTCCAAACATAGTAGTCGACGGGGTTCAAATCCGGACTATTTGGGGGCCAGAACTCCTTTAACTAGAACATGTTAAGATTACCCGAGAGCCAGTTTTCGTCTAAATGGCTCATATGAGGACCTCCTCTGACATTCGACGCACTGTTTGCTCGCTGACATTCAATACTGACGCCAATTTTCTCAGCTATTGCCCCGTGCCCACCAAAATCAGCGCCTGAGCCTTTTTTTTTTTTTTTTTTTTTTTTTTACTGCCGCAGTTCGTGGCACACGATTCCTCGAATGAGGTTTCCTCGCCAGGTTAGCGGAACCCTCCCCAGACTTCTCTGAAGCATTATATTTGGCCACAATATCGTAAACAGTTGGTCTCGGGTACCTGAAGAATCGAACTATTTCAGTCGGTGAACGATCAGCGCGAAAGACTTTCGATAATCGCGCCTCTTCGGTTGTACTCCGCACTTGTCCGTAACATCTTGGCCATTTTGAGGTTCTGAATGTTTACTAGATGCCTATGGCCAATCGCGACCCCCGGCGGAACTACGATATGGCGGGAAATTCCAACTGAAATTTGTCCAGATTTAAGTGCCACACTCTGTATGTAGTTCATGAAACATTTCAAAAAAGGTACAGATAAATGGCCTAGAACAATGCTACAGATGACACAGTTTGTGAAAAACAAATTCTCAATTTTTTCATAATGTTTATTGATGTTCAATGGGTCCACCTTTAGTCACACGGCACACATCTAACCGGTAGTCCAATTCCGCCCATACCTCACGCAACATATCAGGAGTGACGATGTCGCTAGTCTTCGAGGTTCTGTAGTAGAGGTGGAACATGAACGCTGCCAGTGATGTAACCCCACAAGAAAAAGTTGATAGGCGTCCAGTCTAGCAACCGTGTAATGGTGGCCACTCGAGTAGCGCCAGGTCTGCAGCCACATCATGGCGTATCCAGTGATGTGGCAAAGTCTCATTCAAACAACCTCGTACGCGGTTGTGGAAATGTAAATGAGCGCCATCTTGTTGAAAGATGAAATACTTGCTATCAGTTTCAAGTGCAGCATGTCGAGATAGGTGATACCATTGACAGCTCTCTCACCATAGAAGAAAGCTCCACACACTATCTTGTTGTACATGATACAGAACACATTAACTTTCTTAGAATCCTGGATGTGTTCGACGGTTGGATGCGAATTCTCTGTCCCCCAAATGTGTGTGTAGTATTAGAACATCTTTCCTAAAAGACGATAAGTGCATTCGTCACTGAAGATCAATTTGGCTACGAAGTTCTCTTTTTCTAGATGCTTCTGCACATCAGTCCAGAAAGGTAGACGGCGCAATTTGCCGTCATGGCTTACAGCTTGCAGGGGATGCAATTTGTACATCTTCACTCATAATCGTCTACAAACATTCTCCATACTTTTGCCTGAGGTATATTTTTTTTTAATCTCATTTTGTTCGCTTCCTCTTCTCAGGGCGGACGTCGCAAGACATCCGTTTATGTTCGTTGTTGATCGATTAACTCAGTTTTTTATTACAGTGAGCAGCTAACCCTCTGACCGAACACGCTGAGCTACCGTGCCGGCTATTTTTTTCTTTCGTTCGTTGCATCTGCTCGGAGCAGACGTCCTGAGACACCCGTTTATGTTCGTCGTTGATCGAGTAACTCATTTTTTTTTTATTGCAGAGGGCAGGTATATTGGGTTCTGCGTTTGTTAATTGGGTAGACTTTGTGGGACTTCGCAACATCACGTCTCTCACCCAGCCCACTACCTGCTCTGACAAGTCCGGTCGGCCCCACCCTTTTGAATCACACAAACCACCATCCTCCTCGAATTTCTTTTACCATTTCACTAAGCTGTTGTAAACCAGTGATATCTTGTGAAACTTGTTACAGAAAGCTCTTTCTACACTCGCTGCCGATTGGCAGCGGCCAAACTGTAGCACACAAAATGCTTTCTCTGTTTGCTTGGACACCATTTACAAAACTACTGTCAGTGGCGCCACTATCGACGGTTTACCAAATTAATTTGCCGATACCAAGTTCAAAATAAATTTTGAGACTTTTTCTTTATAATGTTATTTATAACATTATCCTTTTTATAGCATTTACCTGTACCGAACACAGTTTTCAAACCTTCCTCCAGCACCCCCCCCCCCCCCTCACCAATACATGAAAAATCTTCCTCTTTTTGTTAACAAGCACCAGCACCCTCGCTACTGACAAAGACTCGTCAGAAGAGTTGCGTTCTTGACACCAACAAGGGAAGTATCCCAGCTCTAACAGCTAAAATCGATTACGAATGATTTTAAAACTCGGAATATGTCTGTTCTACCATCCATCAAGATCATTTATCCAAAAAACTCTCCATTTGTATACAGTAGGTGCTTGAGGGTCAACAAATCTAGTGAGAACACAAGCACAACTTGCTGAAGGAACTGTACCATGTAACAGACAATTATGACCAGCAGATTCACAGGAGTCGTAAATGAACTACAATTTAAGAAAAAAGCTAAAAATTTGTTTGAAGCAGTACATGTAAACACATTTTAAATATAATCTGAAATCACTTCTTCTGGACAACACCTATCTCACTCGCGAATATTTCATTTAAGACAGGTAGCATACGTTATACAGCAAAAAATATCTTATGGACATGTGTTGTAAGCTGTGTTTTATTTGTAATGTGTGTAATGATAAAGTCTAATAATCCCACTTTTATTAAATTTAAACAACAGCACTATTTAGTAATCCGTAAATGCCACACACACACACACAAATACACATCACTTATATGTAGCCTGTAAGGTGAGTCGTTGTACATCATTTCGATAGGAATCATGCATATGACCAATAGAACGTGTATTTCTTCATTTAAGTAACTAACAAACCACCCCCACCAAGGCCACTGTTCGAGAAACGTTGCCCCATAGGGGACAGCCACATGCGGCTACCACGATTCTTTGATAGCGCAATACTAGGTGACGGCTGGTTCCATGCACACAGGGGAGGAAGGGCTGAACTAGCGGACGGGCAAACTTCCCCAGGTAGACCAACATGCTTGTGTTCGCTTCCATCCAGCTCTGGAATATGGGTCTCAGTCCTGAGATTCGCATCCATGTCCGTCAGCGTGCAGCTTAGAAAAACGTCACGTACAGAGTTTTCGACCCTTTAAACCGGCTGACGGCAAACAACTAGCGAGTAGAAACTTTGCAAACCCGCATGCAGATTCGGCAGATAACAGTTTATACTGTGACGACATTTCACTGCAGATAGTCACTTGTCATCAGAATGCGAGTGCGTCCTGGTTACTCAAAAAACAAACAATGAGAGATTAAATGCAAATAGCGTGGCAGGGGAGAATTTTATAGATTCCACTGAAATACGCTGTGAATGAGCCGATGCATAGTGATTGTAAATTTTGATACCTGTACGCTTGCGAGCTTAGCAGCAATTTTTGCTTTCATCTAGTTAACAAATCCATGCTTCTAAAGTAGTAGGGGTTTGCAAGATGACTGTTCCTTCGTCCTCCAAGCGTAATTAGGAAAATAACAAACCATTCACTTTATCTTGTCGGTGGGCCTACATGACGCTCAGTAAAAACATAGAGACGTTTATGAACGCAGACATAGCGATTATCCAATAATTGTACTGATATTATCAGGAGCATCCAGGAGAATTTTGTTTTTTCAGTGATAGGGCACACGATTTCATGGGCAGACAGTTTTATTAAGAAAAGTTTATTTTAAGCCTCAGTTGCATGACATAAATTACTGATGACTAGTTCCGATCTTATATTATGATAATCTTCAGAACTATATTGAAAAATAAAAAATAAAAGTACCTGTTACAATATTTAAACAAAAGCCTAAATCATTTACAGAACTTCTATGTTGTAACAATACCTGTGTGTTCATTGTTGGTTACCAGTTTAAATCCTTTAGGCAAAAGTAATCTGCGTGGAATTATAAAATAAAGGAATTATAGCACAGCAGTATCAAATTTTGACTAAGTGTTTCAATTGGTACACAACTTACTGGTGAGGTCTATTAGTACTGCAGAGGCACTTAAGACAGGGATAATGGGTAGGGATACAAGGTGCTGTGAGACAGGGTGTAGGAGGGGGGGGGGGGGCGGGGGGTGCGGCGGGGTGGGGTCGGTCATCTGCGTTTCTATAAACGCTATCGTTCAGTCCACCTACCTCGATAGGATTCTTGCCGATGTCCCTTCGCTCTGTGGTAGTTGATACGCGCTTGGCAGTGTAAAGCAGTGTTGATGAAACCACCAGCTAATACCTACCACACAGAGGCCACTTAACTCTAGTTAAAAGTCAGTTTCTGAAGGTTCATGATTAAAAAATCATCTTTTTTACAAATAGTCTTATACAGTACTAATATTTTCTGTAAAGCATGAACTGACCATTATCCAAAAATAACAACAGTACCCAAATGAGCACAATTACTTCACTCTTTTTCAAAAAATCATTATATGCATTACAGTGGGATGGTTCCTAAGCAAGTTCCTGCTGAAAGCAGTACTTATTACAACGCAAGTAAGCAAAAATAAAAAAAATTTTTTGAAAAATTTACGAACATTTTCTTTATTAACTTTTCTTTTCAGAAAAAATATTTACCTTACAGTTACTATTAAATATCTCATGACTTTACATGAAACAAGCTATTATACACAAAGAATGCAAAATTACTGGAAATGTTGAAAATATTTACGCCAACTTGTGTGGCTCTCAATAAACATCAGATACATGACATATTTACTTACGTCTATTAGGCACTTTCCTTATGCCTTTTACCACAAACATCTTCCAACATCATTTCTTATTATGAAAATGGCTTAGCGATCACATATTAAGGAGTCACATTACATTATTTTTTCAGTATACCTTTTACATCACTTTCACTTCACATTGATTCGTATTAGTCTTTGGTAATCATTTACCTCCAAAAATATCTTTCTTGTACCAGTTCTCTTATTTTCCGATGACCTTTATTCTCTATGTACTTTTTATATACATTATTTACTGCGGTAGGGAAGAAGGAAAGAAAAATAGCAAAAAAGTTCCGAATGATGAGGAGTTTGGTTGACAATACAAAACGAAAAGGAAATAGTATTGCCAACAGCTCGGGATGCCTGATGTTTGTCATACAGCTGATGACGCTAAGAATCCATGTCCCCTGAGGCCTATTAACTACTACTGTCCTCATCATCCTTCTGTATGTACTTCTTAAAATCAATGATATTTCGCAATGCCAGACGTTTGTGCAACTTGACATATTCTAATTTATATGCATTGCCATGAGGCTTAGACACAATTCTAAAGGGTCCCACATACTCATCTGTAAACTTTTTTGTTTCTGCAGCAAGCTTTTTAGATTTTTCCTTGGTTTTCACCAGCATTAAATGGCCTTTCATTAATACGTAATGTGAAAGCAGCAAACAATTTATCTAATGTGGTCTCTGAATCTGGCATAACCTTACGTAATCATTTTAACACAGAAAATAATAACAATGTTAATTATGAAATTCTCAGTTATTCTTTCCATCAATTATTACACTGATTAATCACTGATTTGCCAACAATATATTACAGATTTCACAGTCTTGGCTGAATACAGGTCGCTCGGAATTTTCATTTACCGGGTTAGGATCGTGCTTGGTTTATGAGCGGGATAAATTACCAGGTGGACACAATTGTTAATTTGGATGATGGTTATTATTCTTAACGCACCTTTCAGCTTCCTGGCACACACTATAATACATAGCTAAAATGTCGTACCCTGTAAGCTGTGATCAGCGACGGTGGCATTTGTGGCAACAACTGCATTAATATCAGAACAGCCAAGAGCAGTTATTCAAGTCGGACTTATTTCCTCTTCATAGCGATGATCCAACTTATAATCAATAGCCTGTTTTTCTCCCCATACCAGGCCGTGATAAAACTGCAGTTTCCAACCGAGGCAAGATGCAACAATACGGCGCATTCCACACTATGCTGGCGCTGTACGTGCTGCCTCTAAGATCACTGGCCACGGACTGACTTTGTTCGCGCCCGTCAAAGCGCGCCAAACGTTTCCGCTCCCACCTTTTCCTACGCTTACACAGCTTTCCGTTCCTGACGGAACTACTCCATCTTTTATACTACACATATCTCATACAGCCCTAAGTGAGTGCCAGTAACTATTACATACATAATTACATTATAGCACCTTTTTACATTTAATACTTATAACAAATAAATATCTTTACAATATTTAAAAGTAAATATTACACCCTTTTTCTTAAATGTACATTCATTTTAATCTTATCAAAGAGTTTCAGTATCGATTTCGCTTCAAACAAGATGTCTGTACTTCTGCTTTAACAGTTTCAATAAAATATTTACAAAAAAATTTTTTAAAAATATGAACAATAATGTCACAACCTCTTCAAAATATTCTAAGTAGTTGGTCCAAACTGAATGCTTCTGGTGACAATACGTCCTACAGAGACGATTTAGTTATTTCATTATTTTTCCGCACATATTTCCTTGGAGCAAATAAGCTGAAACCTTTATATGTTGTATATTCCTTTTGTATAAACATTCCTCAAACCTCTTGAATGCAAACTGTGGTCCATTACCTGATAACATGGCTTTCGGCACCCCAATGTTTACAAATTAATCTTTCTCTGGTTTACTGACTATTACCTTGGAGTTTGGCTTTTTTATAGGATAAAATCTAACATACTTCGTAAATCCATCGACTAGTATAAAGACTTATTCACAACCCCCCCCCCCCCCCTCCTAGAAACAGCTAAAGGGCCAAAAAGGTCCAGAGCACCGAGATCCAACCTATTTTGAGGTACTACAGAATACAGTAGTCCCTGTACGATCCTGTTATTTGCTCACACCTTCTGACATCTGTCAGAAGATTCTAGCCTTTTCTGTATCCTGCGCCATATGTTATCGAAAATTACTACCTCATTCAATTTCGCAATACATTTTCTGGCTCCATAATGACCGTACTTCCAATGCACATAATCTATCAGCAAGTCCACATGTTGTTCTGGGAAATAGATGCGCCATTTTTCCTCATCGTTCTTTCTTCGCCTAAATAGTATCTCCTGATGCATTTTGTAATTTCCGCTATTTCGGAAAATCTGGATGACCTAGCCCGGCTTTTTACCAGTTTAATATTGTCATCTTGTTTTTGTTCCCTCCTGAGGTTCTTACAAATTCGTTTAAGCGGTCCTTCTTCCTATAATTGTATTGTTGCCAGCAAAACATCACTCCATTCCCGTTGTCCTGCCCTTTTTCTTTCACATTTCTAGACAATACACCGGCTATAATGTTCTCTGAGCCCTTTACGTACTTTATATCAAATTGCTGGAGATACATTGACCACCTCCTCAGTCTGCCGTATTTTAATTGGCATGTCTGCAAATATGTTAAGGCCCGATGGTCACTGTAAACAATTACTTTGTGGCCTAATAGGTAATGTTCAAATTTCTGTAGCCCAAGTATAATTTCTAGAGCTTCCAGCTCCGAAATGCCACAGTTCTTTTCCGCCTGTTGCAACGATCGACTAGCAAACGCGATCGTTTTGTGGACTTGCTTTTTTCCTTCTGTTTCAATTTGTAACAGTTCCACTCCCAGACGATAACCACATGCATCTGGTCAAATACAGAAAGCCTTGGCAAAGTCAGGGTGTTTTAAGATCTGACTACTTAGCAGCGCCTCTGTAAGTTCTTCAAAGGCCCTCTGACATTCATCTGTCCATCTAAACAGTACATTTCTCTTTAATATTTCTGTCAGGCAGGGTGCACTGAATAACTGTCCAGGCACAAATTTTCGATAGAATCCAAAAAGGCCAAGCATACCTTTGAATTCCTTTCGGGTAGTAGGTGCTAAATAATCTTTAATGGCTTTAATTTTTTCAGAACCGGGCATAATTCCATTTCCATTAACAATATTGCCCAGAAATTTTATTTCTTTCCTCATAAACTCAGTTTTGTCTAATTTGAGTTTCATTCCACCCCTTTCGATTGCTTCTTCTTATCCAATAACATCAGCGTTCTTCCCAAGTGGGAGTTGGAATCAACACATCGTCCACATAAACTGTAATTCTTCTTAATAACTGGTCACCTAGCATTTGGGACACTACCCTAACAAATGCACAAACGCTGATGTTTAACCCAAAGGGCACAAGCTTGTACTGATAGCACCTACCCCCGAACAGGAAAGCTGTGTATTTCCTAGATTCTCTCGATAAGGATAGGTTCCAATAACCACAAGTTACATCCATCGAGGTGAAAAATTTTGCACTTTTAATTTTTGCAATAATTCTACTATATTTTCAGGCCTATCGCTCTCTCGCAAAATTATTTTGTTCAAAGCTCTAGCGTCCAAAACGAGCCTTATCGAGCCATCTTTTTAGGCACTACAACCAATGGGTTGTTATACACACTAATTCCCCTTTGTATAATGTTCCATTTAAACATTTTCTGAATCATATCTCTCACAACTCTAAGTTCAACCTATTTCTTAATAGGTATCCATTTTTGAAAGTAGTTTTCCTAAAAGGATAATTAAATTTGACAATGCTACGCCATTAAAGGGACCTTTGATCATTACAGATATCAGAGTGTCTTTACGATGAGAAAAGGAGTCGTGCACAATCGACAATACAAGCAAACAGTGTAAACAGTATTGTAAAATATTAAGAAGGCTCGCAAAAAAATTCAGGAGTCTGTACATCTCGTCTGAAATCGACAGATCAGATAATAAAATAAAATCTATGCGGAATGTTCTTAAAAGAGAGAGAGGGAAAGAGGGCGCAGAAGACGAAATTGTTTCTGTGAAAGAGAATGCGGTAACTATTTTTTCGAAACAGGTGAGAAAACTAGTACAAATACTTCAGAGGAGAAAGCAAAACACTATACTGAAGAATCAATACAGAAGACATTGTGTGAATTAAAACTTAATTTCCCATTCCTATTTGAAATATGAAAGATCATCATGACTCTAAAGAGCAAATTTTTTCAAGCGGAGGATAATAATTACAATAAGACACTAAAAAGTTGTAGTCCTACAATATGAATCTTAGTCACTTAGGAATGCACCATTAACTCAGAGAGTTTTCCCAGAAAGACTGAAATGTGCCATAGTTATGCATCTCTATGAAAAAGGTGACTCCACAGATATCGATAACTACCGTCCAGTATCAATCTTTATACAATTTTCTAAACTTTTTGAGAAGGTAAAGTACACCATGATTGTCATCCATCTGTGAAATACAGTTTACTTAGCCAGTTACAGTTTGGAATGGCTGAATGCACCACTACATCACTTTCCCTATCAGATTCCAACAAGAAATTTACGTTAAAATCACCACAGATTAATAATCCCTCCCTTCTGTCTGACAGATAGCACAATAACTCGTCAAAATATTTCATGATAATCTCTCAACTACCTAGTGGAGACCTGTATACTGTAACAGTCACAAGTATTACGTTTCCCAACAATAGCTCACAAAACTTGCTTCTACACCCTTATCTGTACACAATACACTTATTTCTACATTCTTGCGTTTATATCCATTTTCAACGAATGTGAGAACTCCTCCTTGTGCAGCTAAGTTACAACCACTTACGAGTATATTAAGATTTTCTATCCCTGTGTTTATATTGTGTTCAGACAGACAAATGACATCAATTTCTTTCCGACTACTAAGATAACTCAAACAAATTAACAGTTCGTTTGCTATATGTTCCCCCTCCCCTCCGTAATATTCTGATGTAGCAAGTTGATTCCACTTTCCCCTCTATTTTTATAAGATTAACTATGAGACTCTGTCAGTGTACTTCCTCTATCTGTCTATCTGAACTTAACCTAACATCACTGTCTCACCTGACACAGATAACCACAAGGACTTGCCTTTGTGTTCTGGTGGCTCCCTTATGTCTTCTGCTAGTAACTTGTTCTGAGTCCTCCTTTTCAGGTGTAGACCATGAGAGTTACGTCCTTATGTTCTTGTAGAAACTAGTGGAGCAGCACCATATGAGATCTTACGGGATTTGTCATGACGCCACAGAGCCTCCACAAAACCTACATTTGTGTGCTCCGTTAACATATAGAAATACAGAAAAGAACTTCCACATTTTGTGTATTACAGTGGAGGGTAGTGCTGTGAGCTTGACGCATTAATTTCGCCAACTGAGATCTTCTATGACTTATCGAAAGCACTTGATTCCCTTACACATAACACTCTTTTAGAGAAGTTAAATTTTTATGGAAGAGTAGTTCAGTAAATGCCTGATTTAGTTCATATCTCAGAAACAGCCTGCAGAACGTTAGCCTAGGCTGTCCGAGTAATACAAACAGTAATGCTACATCGTCTGAATGGGCTGAAATTACAATGGGAGTCCCACAGGGTTCGACCAGCGTCTCTCTTAATGTATTTTTATTTATGTGATTCTTGAGTTTCTCCCGGCGTATTTGATAGTCAAAATATCCACGGGTGTGCTGCCGGTCTACAGTGTCCAACGGGCACAATATTTCGGCGATCATACATGTCGCCATCATCAGGTGAACTGACGGACTGAGCTCCTGTGAACGTGCCGGCACGGAGACCCGTACGCTATGGCTGCTCAGAGGGAACTGGGTTCGGTCGCGGCGGCGGCCGATTTAAATACCCTCCGCCCACGGCGCGCTCCCTCCGCCGTCCGCGCCCCGCGCCATGGTCGCGCGGTGAAACAGATTGCGACGGCGTCTGAGATGACGTCGGAGTGATGGCTCTGTCCGCCGTGGTCGTCACAACTATACGTTTGCTCGATTTACTCTTGATTAACCCGATCGCTGGTTCCCAAGCCTTGCTAAGGTTATAGCCACAGTCACGGTTTATGAGGTCGTCATTGGTGCGAATTTATTTATGTTATTCTGCCATGTTATTTGAATCAGGAGGCAGATTTAGTCCTGTTTTAAATGACATAAGCATTATTGTGAAGCCAAGAAAAGAAAGGTCAATAGAGTAAACAGTAAATGATACTTTTCTGAAAGCTACTAAATGATTTTGCACAAATGGGCTAACATTAAAATTTGAAAAAACCCCAGCTCATCCACTTTTGTACTGTCAAAAATATTGCACCTCCAGTTAACTTAGTACGCCAAAAAGAAATAATAAACAGGTAAAAAAGTGTAAGTGCTTAGGTGTGCATGTAAACTGCAACTGGAGAAACCATATAGTAGACTTGCTAGAATGTTTAGGTTCAGCTACTTTTGCCTTAAGAATAAAACTCCTTGACAATTTACCCACGGGAATAAAATGTCTGACAGCAGAAGTGTTTTCAAATATAGAATAAAAAGATTTCTCCTTAGTAGTTTCTATACTACAGAGGAATTCTTGAGCCCAATTAACAAGTCATATACTTAAAAAAATAAACGGCCACCTTCCACTGATATAAATATAGCATTTTATTTAGTTTTATATCAGTGTTTTATGTTTGTTCTGTTAACAAGTATCACATGATAATTTTTATTGGGAATTTGATCTATGAAACAAGTACCTAACTAACTAACTAAATGGACCCTACCGTTGCATTTTGGAACAAGAATATCTTAGTCATAGGTAAAAATCGAGGAAACGCGTTGTGTTCCAGGGATATTTGTTTATTAGGAACCGATTTTTTTTTGCTATTGAATTATACAAATATAACTATTAGTAAGTGATTGCGCCCTAAAGAGACAAAAAGTGGTTTATAATACATACTAAGAAAAAAAAACACGCACCACGAAGGAATTAGTCGAATTGAACGAAAATCGAAAGATGTGACGTTCATGTATAGACAAACAAATGCTTTCAAATGAAGCAACGAGTTTGCTGTTACCAGTCACTGTTTATTTACAAAATAAATAGGGACTGTTAACATTAAACTTGTTGTTTCATTTATTCATAAAATAAACAGTGGATAGCAACAGTAAACTTGTTTCATTCGATATCAATAACAGTCAGGGTAAAGCCTATCCTAAAATGTCAACATTTAAACAAATGATTATCATTTCAGAAAAAATGTATGGCTCATTCAAGAGAAAGAGCTTCACAAATCGAGCAACTGTATAACCCATCTTTCCACGTCTGCTTCCTTATGCAATTAGTTATTCGGCTTTGCATTGATTGACAGAGTTGTTGGATGTCCTCCTGAGGGGTATTGTGCCAAATTCTGCCCAACTGGAGCAATAGATCGTCAAAATGCCGAACTGGTTCGAGAATTTGCCCATTACGCTCCAAACGTTCTCAATTGGGGTGAGATCCGGTGACCTTGCTGGCGAAAGCAGGGTTTGGCAGGCACGAGGACAAGCAATAGAAACGTCGTGTTGCGGGCGGGCATTATCTTGCTGAAATTTAAGCACATAATGGCTTTCCATGGCGGGCAACGAAACATGTAGTACGTAGCGTAACGTACCGCTGTGCTGTAAAGGTGCCGCGAATGACAACCAAAGCGCTGCTGCTATGAAATTAAATGGCAACCCGGACCAACACTCCTGATTACATCAAGGCTGGAACCCACCGCTGTTGAGGGTGTCTCCAGACACATCTTCGCTGGTCATCTGGCCTCATTTCGAAGCGGGAATCTTCATTGAAGACAATTCTACTAAAATCAGTGAGTTTCCAGGCCCCGATGACCACTGGAGAAGTGCCTAGACACCCCAGACAGCAATGAGATATCAACCGGACTGTCGTCCGTCATACAGCTCGAGAACCAGGAGAGATAGTTTGGGCTGCCATTTCTTTTCATAACAGGACCTCTTTGGTTATCATCCGCGACATCCTCGCGGGCCAGCGGTACGTCGATGATATTCTATGACCCGTTTTGCTGACCTTCAGGGTGAGCCATCCTGGCTTACATTTCAGCAAGATAATGCCCACCAGCAAGCAACGAGAGCTTCTACGGTATGTGTTCGTGCCTGCCAAACCCAACCTTCGCCAGCAAGGATTTCTCCCCAACTGAGAACGTCTGGAGCGTTGTGGGCACAGCCCTCGGAAAAGCTCGGGATTTTGACGATCTAACGCGCCAATTCGACGGAGTTTGGCACAGTATCTCTCAGGACGACACCAAATAACTCTATCAATCAATACTAAGCCGAATAAATGACTTCATAAGGGCCAGAGGTGGACTGATGCGTTATTGGCTTGCTCAGTTTGTGACGTTCTTTCTCTTGAATAAATGTCCGCCCGCTTAGCAGAGTGGTCAGTGCGTCTGACTGCCATGCTTTGGTCCCGGGCCGAGTAGGACTGGGCGTTGTATTGTCCTCATCTTCATTTTACCGTCATCGCCTCGTAAATCGCCCAACGTGGTGCCAAATGAAAACATTTACATCTCGGCCGCCGAAGTTCCCCAGGTGAGGACGCCAGGGCGTCAATGACATACGACCATTTAATTTTTCTTCAATAAATCATTCAATTTTTCTGAAATGTTAATATTTCTTTAACTGTGCGTGGACGTCAAATCTACCGATTTTCGTCCC
Organism: Schistocerca serialis cubense; assembly: GCF_023864345.2. Lineage (NCBI taxonomy): Eukaryota > Metazoa > Arthropoda > Insecta > Orthoptera > Acrididae > Schistocerca > Schistocerca serialis. The sequence continues at coordinate 472,668,052 of NC_064645.1, forward strand.
ATTAGAGTAATATCTTCGTGGTGCATCGTTATTTATTTTGTCCTAGAATGTAAATAAATATTGTTGTTGTTGTTGTGGTCTTCAGTCCTGAGACTGGTTTGATGCAGCTCTCCATGCTACTCTATCCTGTGCAAGCTTCTTCATCTCCCAGTACCTACTGCAGCCTACATCCTTCTGAATCTGCTTAGTGTATTCATCTCTTGGTTTCCCTCTACGATTTTTACCCTCTACGCTGCCCTCCAACACTAAATTGGTGATCCCTTGATGCCTCAGAACATGTCCTACCAACCGATCCCTTCTTCTAGTCAAGTTGTGCCACAAACTTCTCCCTAATCCTATTCAACACCTCCTCATTAGTTATGTGGTCTACCCATCTAATCTTCAGCATTCTTCTGTAGGACCACATTTCGAAAGCTTCTATTCTCTTCTTGTCCAAACTATTTATCGTCCATGTTTCACTTCCATACATGGCTACACTCCATACAAATACTTTCAGAAACAACTTCCTGACACTTAAATCTATACTCGATGTTAACAAATTTCTCTGCTTCAGAAACGCTTTCCTTGCCATTGCCAGTCTACATTTTATATCTTCTCTACTTCGACCATCATCAGTTATTTTGCTCCCCAAATAGCAAAACTCCTTTACTACTTTAAGTGTCTCATTTCCTAATCAAATTCCCTCAGCATCACCCGACTTAATTCGACTACATTCCATTATCCTCGTTTTGCTTTTGTTGATGTTCATCTTATATCCTCCTTTCAAGACACTGTCCATCCCGTTCAACTGCTCTTCCAAGTCCTTTGCTGTCTCTGACAGAATTACAATGTCATCTGCGAACCTCAAAGTTTTTATTTCTTCTCCATGGATTTTAATACCTACTCCGAATTTTTCTTTTGTTTCCTTCACTTCTGGCTCAATATACAGATTGAATAACATCGGGGAGAGGCTACAACCCTGTCTTACTCCCTTCCCAACCACTGCTTCCCTTTCATGCCCCTCAACTCTTATAACTGCCATTTGGTTTCTTAGTGGACCAAAACGCATTCCTAGATCTACATCGATACCCCACTGTCCACCTTACGGCGCATGGCGAATGGCACCCCGTACCACTAGTAGTCATACCCTTTCCTGATCCATTCTCAAAGAGAACAAGAGAAAAATGGCTATCTAAATAACTCCGTATGGGCCCTAATTTCTCGTTTCTTATATTCGT